>NW_028317955.1:4430000-4735312 GCF_062004578.1 Staurois parvus | reverse complement strand
CTCCCCCTTTTCTTGGTTTATCCTCCTGATGAAAAGATATCGTAAGGATGTCATCTTGGAGGGAAATATCTTTTATTTTATCTTGGGGAATTCTAAAAATGTGTTCCTCATCTCTTCTGATAGGGTTATGGTCATCAGGTTTGATAACCGTTACATCAGGAAGTTGGCTGTTCCTGAAATGGATTTCTAATGATCCAGGCCTTTCTTCCACCAGGTGGCAGTGTTGTCGGGAATGGGGAGTTTTAAGTTTCCCATATTTAATTGGGGTATTTACCTGTGACCACAGGACTTGGTTCACACAGTCAACTATGGTGTTCAGCCTTTTTAGGAAGTCCATCCCAATTATCATGTGGTGCTGGGAGATACTGGCAATGATGATGGGGTGTCTCAGTTTCTTATTACCCAGTTTCAATTTAAGCCAGGCGGTACCCATGACTTGTAACGGGTCTCCACCTACACCAATCAATGAGCTGTCAAAACTTTTAAGTCTCGGCTTGGTGGGCATGACATTAGCCACTTTGTCAAAATGTTCCTGTGACATGATGGTTGCTTGGGATCCAGTGTCTATTAAGCCGACAATCGAAAGATCACTGGCATCCTGCACCTGCACCGTGGCATAATATCTCCCATCAGATTCAGTCAGCTCACACATGAAATTAGTGTGGTTGAAGATCTGTGGGCCCTTCAATAACATATGACTGGCTCTTATATCACCGCATGTGGTGGACACATTACCCTTATCCTCCCTGGTGGGATTCTTGGACTGTCTCAAGACAGAAGCACAACTAGAAGTTGGTGCTCCGTCTGGCTTGTCAATCCCGACGACTTCTGATGCCGCGACTATATTAGGGGCAATAGATGGACACTGAAAAACAGGAGAATCATTAATAACCAACAACTGGTCCCCCTTTGCCTGAGAACTAGATTCTCTATTAGTAGGCGTGTCAGGGACGGGGCACACATCTCCTGTCATTTGACTCAGTGTCCTCCCCTGTTGGTTTAAGGCTTGGTTGCCTGTTAATTCTGTGACCCTTGGTTGGTCACAGGAGCTGCTCCTAAAAAAGGATTGGATGGAAATTGAGTGACAAGCCTGTCCATTTGTTCAGCCATTTTGCTGACCTGTGCCTCGATTTGTCCAATACGCTCAGAGGAGTCATTCTGTTGATTCTCCCTTTTCCTATACTTGCGCTTGTATTTTGGACGAGACTGGTAATGAGACTCAGAGTCAGAACTACTGCTCTGATCCCGACGCCATTGTTCCCTCTGAGGTTTTGGGGTCTCCCTGTTATTAAAGGGAGCCTGGGGTACTGTATCCCCCCTTTGAGCTTGAGGGTGTTCTTGGCGTGGAGGAAATCTTTGGAAGTCGGAGTTTTTATTAAAATTGGGATTCTTATTGTAATTATGGGGCCTGTTGAAATTGGGGTTCCCATAAAAATTCCCATGTTGGTTTTGGCGAGGATAATAGAACCTCTGAGGATACCATTGACTCCTTTGGTTCTCATCACTGTACTGACCCTTACCATACTTTTTATTCTTCTCACTTCCACTACCGTAGTTCCCTGGCTTTTGTCTATCCTTTCTCACCCACTGGTTTTGGGGTGCAAAGTTATGGACCTCCTTCACTTGCTGGGTTTGAGGTACAAATTTAGGGGAACCATTGGTTTTACCCCCACGGACTACTTCCGCATAGGATTTCTTCTCTGCCTGCAAATTTGGATTTGGAGGGGAAACGGTAGTGGCTGCTACTATCTTGGGGCTATTTTTGGGTTCTCTTTTTATCCCGCTCTCACTGGACTGTTGGATCGAGAATAAATAGTCACTCTCTCTCACCAACCAATCAAGAGAGCATCCCTTTCTGTAATCCTTTGCAAGTCCCAATTTTATGTAAGCAGGTAATGCTTCATAGAATAGTGTCTTGAATTCTGGCTGGTTAGGATTGGGATCCTTTTCAGCCAGGAAATAGGCATTTCTGAGGACAGCCAGAAATTCTGCAGGGCTTTGGTGAGGACCACACTTTAAATTGTAGGCCGCAGCCTTGGCAGAGGTTACAGTTTTATAAGGCCCAAATTCCATGTGGCACTTATGTTTAACCTCTCTCCAGGACTGACTGGAATAGGCCCTCAAGGTCTCAAAGAATTGCCGGTATTTCTCTTCAAACACCCATGGCAGCAATTCTATTTTGGTGTGGTCATCTCTAATGCCCAGAATCTCTAACGTCTGTTCATATGTTCTCATGTGTTCGGTGATCTCAAGGGACCCTTTCTTAGAAAACATAGGAACAGTGTCCTTCAGGAACTTAATAACCTTTGGGGTGTCATATCTCCTGAATGACCCCTGGGATTTCCCTTCCTGCCTATATGAAACCTCATATTTTTCTTCAGAGCGCTCTGGAGTGTATCTTGAAAGCCTAGGAGGTGACCTATATTCTGACCCTGACTCACTATCAGATACTTCGCTGTGATGCGGGTATCTCCGCTCATCAGCCTCTGGCTTGACTGGGTTGGTCCGTCTTTGGACCCCAGAATTTATTTGGGCCGTCAACCTTATAATCTGCTCCTCCAGAGTTTTCTGCTCAGATTTTATCAAGGTAAGTTCTGACTGGTCATGCTTATCCCCTGGGTGAACTTTAATTTTGACAGGAGATAACCTCTCTGATCTGAAGTACTCCACCTCATCTTTTAAGTCCTGATACTTCTTTTGAAGTTGTTTTAATTCCTGAAAGTTTCTTTCATATAGGTCTTGAGCACTTCGAAAGTCTCCGACCAATCTATCATAATGTTTCTCGGATTCGTCTAAACGAACACCGGCATGACCAAGCTTCCCTTTCAAAGACTCAATGTCCTGATTTTTGCTTTCTAACAAGAGACGGGCCTCTGACAACTCTTCCCTTAGAGTCATGGTCTGCTGGGCAGCTCCAGCGGTCATGAACCATAACATGGGCCAAGCTTCTAGGAGAAGTCTGTCACGGCTTCTATCACTTTCTGCTCCAGCAAATGCTATTAAAAACCCAACAACCTGGCCCTTTTGGTTGAACAGGTCCTCAAAAGTGCTAATAGCCTGCTTTTTCTCTTCATCCACAAATTCCTTATTGCTATCCCCCAAACTTAATCTCTTGCGGAGATAATCTATTACTTCATTTTCAACATACTTCTGCCAAGCACCGGCAGCTTTCCGAGCTGGCTTCATAGCTTCTTGCTCAATGCCTTGAGCCGCCATATTTTCCTCGTTATGCTTGGAAGAGGTGGATCCGTGATTACTGGATGCCATTTTGATATAAAAGATATATTTGATAAAGTGTACAAATATACAATCACCAGTGCGTTTTGTGTTATGGTACGATTTCTATGGATCTCAGCAGTGCCTCCAAATTTATGTTGTGGTGGTTTATGTAAGGATATATATTATTTATAAAGGGCGTGTCCCTTTCCCTTAGATGAAATATTACAGTGCCTCCAGCCGTTAAAATACGGCAAATATTTAGTAAACCAATAATTTGGACACTTTGATAATTTGATCACCACTTATTATTATACCTTGAATTCTTTTAGCCAATATGATTTCGTACCATACACACAAAATTTGCCTTATAATAGATAAATATAAAAATTTATTTATGTACAAAAATTATATATACATTAACACAAAACGCAAAAGACTGGTGATAAATGAACATTGGTACACACAATCAAAAATATATCCTACCAATGTAAGACACACTAATAATGTCTCTAACTAATTACATCAATCACAAATTTTAAATGATATGAGATTTATTAAATTTATTAATAATTAATAATTTCGAATATCTCAAAGGTTATATTCTCGCACGCCGTGGCCATAGGATTGCAAGAAGTAAGCCCTTGATATGTGATACTCTGGTTATTAATATTCAATAAATTATGAAATATGGAAAAATTTATAATATGGCAATAAACAATTTTTTTAACAGTAACACAGTATCTGACTACAGATATCTAACTACCCAATATTGTTGTAATACACTAAGGTAATTTTATGATTCTACACAACAGAGAAAGTAATTAATACAAAATCAAATAAACATCTCACCACACCCGGACGTCAGGCTAGGCAACTCTCCCGTGGATTTAGCTGGCAGTGGAACGCCTTTAGACTGATATATAGGCAAGTGATAGATTCAATAGGGGAGAATGTAGGAAGTTATAAGTTTAGAGGTTTAAAGTTTTAGGAAGTTTGAAAAGATGGAAGAGTAGTTATTTCAGCAGAGATCTTCTTCAGATGTCAGGTCTTTCCATGAGGTCTTTATGAGGGTTCTTTTTTTTTCTTAAAGCACATGGGCTTTTATATCCACTAGTCCATTGTTCTAAGATACCTTCCCACCAGGCTTCCTGATTGGCTAGTTGAGAAATGTGTGTACATAAGCTATTTCTCACCTGCCCGCCAGGTGGCGGTCATGTATCACAGAACAATGTGAGCATTTGAGATGACTCATACCTTGGGTGGAATCTTCAGGTAATTTCAGGAATAAAATATACGGCTCTTTCCAGATATAGCAGTGATACCTATATTATTCTAAATAGGGACCATGGAATATAGGTGTATATTCGGTTATTCCTCCTTGAAGTACCATCCTGTTTGTTTCCTGATAAGACATGTAACTAATGCTAGTTTATAATACATCTTACTTCCCATCATCTCAATACTCAAGTTAGTGATATATAGTTCCCATTGCTGAGTATTTAGTGGTGTTTAAAGTCTATGACATCTTATTTATAATCTGTTTTTGTAATACATTTTTGTAATGATATACAGTGAACTTTTAGACTTAAATGTCCTGAATTTCACCCCTTTGTTTCAGAATCAACATTTTTCTCTGTGTAGGGAAAAAACTCTCTATTTGCATGGCCCTTGTATTGGGCTCATGGTAAACAATTGTTAATGCTTTCACCCTTGGTGAACAATAGTATATGGTAATAGTTTCAGAGGTCTGTTGGTTCATCACACTCTGCAAGGTTTGGGTAAGCTCTCAGACAATCAGTTTGGTTCCTCTATTGTCCTGTCCAGACCTTGTATATGTTTACCTGCTTATTGAAGTCTGAATAATGGTGTTTGATCACCTGTAGAACTTTAAAATAGTATTGTCTCTAGGAGGAAAGAAAAACAATCCCTTCACCCATTCTCTCCAGTTCTTTAACTAGAATTCTTGGTGGTTCAACCGAGACAAAATTAACTCTTAACATTCGGCTATGCTGAGCTGTTTGCCATATACTATTATGTCTTGATAAAAGTCATATTTTTGAGACATGATTCAAAAGCCCACAACATAGGACACTGTTGCCTAAATGGCACCACTGGTTGCTAGGAAGACACTGTTGGCTACACAGCATCACTGATTGCTAGGATGTTGTCAACTACACAGCATCACTGGTTTGTAGGACACTGTTGGCTCCACAGCATTACTGTTTTCTAGGACACTGTTGGCTACACAACACTACTGGTTACTAGGATGTTGTCGGTTACACAGCATCACTGGTTGCTAGGACACTGTTGCCTAAATGGCATCACTGGTTGCTAGGAAGACACTGTTGATGACACAACATCACTGATTCCTAAGATGTTGTCAACTGCACAGCATTACTGGTTTGTAGCACACTGTTGGCTGCACAGCATTACTGGTTTCTAGGACACTGTTGGCTACACAGCATCACTGGTTACTAGGATGTTGTCGGTTACACAGCATCACTGGTTGCTAGGACATTGTTGCCTAAATGGCATCACTGGTTGCTAGGAAGACACTGTTGATGACACAACATCACTGATTCCTAAGATGTTGTCAACTGCACAGCATTACTGGTTTCTAGGACATTGTTGGCTACACAACATTACTGGTTACTGGAATGATGTCGGCTACACAGCATCACTGGTTGCTAGGACACTGTCACCTAAATGGCATCACTGGTTGCTAGGAAGCTGTTGGCTAAACAGTAGCTGACAGCAACCTGGCAACCAGTGACACTGTACAGAATAAGGGGCTGAACATACATTGAGGAAGGAGTGTCTACAGTATGGACAAAGGGCCTTGGTGTCACCCTCCATCATGCCTCCATGCAACAAATTCATGTATTTGTTTCTGACCAGTATATGAATCTGTTGCAAAGATCGACATTTGTCAGTTGAAAGCATGGCACAATTCTGCAATGCTGTTTATGAATTTCTGGATAATATGTGCTGTCAATGTTAACCGGCAATGCCAGTACATTTTCAGGTATTTTCTCATACAGTATGTATTAATAATGTGCCAACCTGGATTTTACAAGAAGACCAGATTTGGAAATGGAATGATTCTAGAAACAGTGTTGCATGTTATCAGCCATTTTGGGATAAAAAAGGCTTACTTGAGGCTGCCTACTGTGCCTTTCAGTGGGATTACAGGGCAGGAAGCATATAAGAAATATTTCACTGCGGGATTTGAATTATCTTCATTGTGATAAGCTCACAAAAGTTTTCCATACACATATTTTATATAAATAAAGCTGTAATTTCAGTTTCTTTACCTTTCGTTGTCAGCTTTTACAGGGGTAATTTATCAAAACAGAAGAATCTTTAATTTTATAAACTATAGAAAAAAAAATTATATATATATATATATATATATATGTCACTGTGAGCCCACCCCTGTGTTTACTTGCTCTTCTGAATGCAGGAGATGAATCTGTGAATTAAAAAAAGTGAAATAAAAAATAAAGTATAAAAAAAAACAAGAAAGGATAAAGAAAAAAAAAACAAGATCAAGGTTTTTCCAGGGATAGTGTTAGAGTCATGGTCAGGGTCAAAGATCACGGTCAACATATTTTGAGTAGAATAATTTTTTTTTCTAAAATAGTATCAGTGGCAGTTAGTGTCTGTGTCAGTGTGTTTTAGGCAGGATAAAAAAAATGCAAAATGCGCATTAACACTCTTGTGACTTTTTATACTGCACCCCCAGATCAGATAGGCTAGATCCGGCCTTGGCACGTAGCTTGTACCAACATTTTTTTTCAAACTGACAGCTAAAAGAAGATGAGCTTTCAACAGACAAACTGTAATGTGAACCCGATGTCTATGGTTTATGTACATTAAGTTGGTATTGGGTACATCACATTAATACTGTATGTTCTCTAGAGTCTTTAATGTAAAGTTCTTTCTTTGAGTTTGATTTCTTTTTCTCTCTTTTGTAAATAATTTAAAAAAGCGTCATTGTCATTTTCTTTCAAGATCAAAGCAATATAATATCGATCCGTTATCATTGGGCCCTTAAACAGCGTGGGGCCCATAGCCTGGTGGCTACGCCAGGACAGTATCGGGAGCGTGTGGAGGATGTTACAAGGAAGCAGAAACAATTTCATGAAAAAAGATTACAGGACCATTACCTAGTGGATGTGTATTGATTATTTTTGGAGAATAAGGAAATCTTTTAGTGTTTCTTAAAAGAAAAAATAAGCAAAATCCTGGAGCGATCAGCCCTACAGGTGGAATACACAGCATCAAATAACCGTCATTTATATTGTGAGCTCCTATTCATAAACATACTCCTATTCCAAAAAGGAAAACAACTGTTGCTTCTCTTTTTTCTCAATACACCCTTCAAACTGACACAGTGAGCAGTTTGAACCAGTCTTCTTTTTTTGTAGTATATAGCTGTCATTTGAGCACGTATGAACGCTGTTAGGTGATGGCAGGTGGGAGTTATATAACAGATATCATTTTTTGTACAAATAATAGGAGTTTTATAGTATTAGGCAGTGAGATCCCATGAGCCCTTTTATTGCAGTTGCATTGTTCCTCTGCACTGGGGAATTTAGCTGTAAGAGAGTGACACCTAATGGCTCATAGAAGAATTCAATGGATGATCCAATCTACTGGTCTCCTCCAATGCATTTATATAAAAATATAAAATAGCCGTTTTCAGGTACACTTTAGCAGTGCCTAAGCCCTATTTTTTTTTCACTTGGCTATTGGCCTCTGCTGATCTACTGTGTCATGTGTTAATGCTGTGTATTTATTGCTGAACTTCTATTTTTGAATGCTTGAGAGGTATTCTGTTATTATGCTGCCATCATATGGATATTTTCAGAATTACAGCTTACCAAGAAATGTATTTAAAGTTGATAGAATCACTGAATTTAACCGCTATACAGTAGATCACGGGTGTCAAACTGGCGGCCCTCCAGCTGTTGCCAAACTACAAGTCCCATGAGGCCTTGCAAGATTGACAGTTACAAGCATGACTCTGAAAAGAAGAGGCATGATGGGACTTTCGCAACAGCTGGAGGGCCGCCAGTTTGATGTCCCTGCAGTAGATCATACCCCCCACTTTTGATCTGGTAACTTATTTGGCCATTTTACTTTTTTTTTAAAAGTTTGAAAGCAATAGGTAATTTTATAAATTACATAGAAAGGTAACCATCAGTATGCACATCCAATTTTTTTTTATTATTATTATTATTATCTGTATAGCTCCATAAATTTACGCAGCACTCCACTTGAGCTCCGGAAGGTTTTACCCCTTCATGGCCAGGTCATTTTTTGCTACTGCACTACTTGCGAAGTCTTGCAATGCTGTATGCAAATGCAATTTATATAATTTTTTTCACACAAATAGAGCTTTCTTTTGGTGGTATTTGATCACCGCTTTTTTTATATATATCAACAAAAAAAGACCAAAAATTTTTGGGAAAAACCCCAATATTTTTTACTGCTGTAAAACATATCCATTAAAATTTTTTTATATACTTATTGGGATTTTTTATTTAAATTTTTTTGACAAAGATGTAACAGAATACATTTGCCCTATATTTATGAATTAATTTGATTTTTAATTTTTTTTTAATGGATGTGTTTTATAGCAGAAATTAAAAAATATTGGGTTTTTTTTCCAAAATATATGGTCTTTTTTTGTTGATATATATAAAAAGACCATATATTTTGGAAAAAAACCCCAATATTTACAAAAAAAGACCATATATTTTGGAAAAAAAAACCAATATTTTTTACTTTCTGCTATAAAACACATCAATTAAAAAAAAAATTAAAAATCAAATTTCTTCATAAATTTAGGGCAAATGTATTCTGTTACATGTCTTTGTCAAAAAAATTTAAATAAAAAATCCCAATAAGTTTATATTGATTGGATTGTGTGAAAGTTCTAGCATCTACAAACGATGATATATATATATATGTATATATATATATATATACAGTGGGGATCGAAAGTTTGGGCACCCCAGCTAAAAATTTGTATTAATGTGCATAAAGAAGCCAAGGAAAGATGGAAAAATCTCCAAAAGGCATCAAATTACAGATTAGACATTCTTATAATATGTCAACAAAAGTTAGATTTTATTTCCATCATTTACACTTTCAAAATAACAGAAAACCAAAAAATGGCGTCTGCAAAAGTTTGGGCACCCTGCAGAGTTAATATCTTGTACTGCCCCCTTTGGCAAGTATCACAGCTTCTCCAGCTTTGTGAGCGTCAACTATTTTCAGTTTCAGTGTCCTAGACAACTGCTTAGAAGAACCCATGGTGCTGATTGTTGGGGCAAGGTCAGATGAGTCTGGGCATTTAAGACCTTCGAGACTGACATCACCTGGTCTTCCCAGACGATGATTGAGAACAATCCATGACACTGGCAGGTCTCAGCTTTGCAAAGGGGGCAGTGCATGCTATAAATTCTGCAGGGTGCCCAAACTTTTGCAGACGCCATTTTTTTGTTTTCTGTTATTTTGAAAGTGTAAATGATGGAAATAAAATCTAACTTTTGTTGACATATTATAAGAATGTCTAATCTGTAATTTGATGCCTTTTGGAGATTTTTCCATCTTTCCTTGGCTTCTTTATGCACATTAATACAAATTTTTAGCTGGGGTGCCCAAACTTTCGATCTCCACTGTATATATATACTGGATTTTTAAAATGTATTTATTTGTTTATTTTTATACTAGTAGATGGCGGTGATCAGCAACTTATAGTGGTACTGTGATAGATATCTGACACTAAATAGCACTGGGTGGGAAATCACTATGGGACACTGACATCTCCAGTGACATGAAATTGGGCAAATCGCTGTCTCTCCGCAATGTTGTAGAAATGCCAACCTTTGAGCTGGATCTTCATCTTCAAGAATAGGGCATTTTCAGGGGTTGAGCTCATTGAAGGTCTTCCTGATCTCCTCATCTTCCAGTGATGTTCCTCCGCTCTTGAAGCACGCGTGACGTTCAAAACACCTCAAAAAACTCATTGCAGCATTGCTTTAAACTTGCCGAATTATGTCAAACATCTCTATGGCTGGTTTGCCCAGTGTTACGCAGAATTTCATGTTTGCTCTTTATTCTAACTTGCTGTTCATGATGAAATAGCAGATGTGGTAACATACGTGGACAGAAAAACACCAGTTTCACCCCTCCACAGGTACACAGGATGATGTCTTTTGGCACACTGATTTATGAAGGTCGGTGCTCCCTGTGACTCTGCATTCAGCCTTGTGTTGCCATCTGTTGGTGTGCTACAAAACTAACTTTTTGATACCACCTTATATACTATGTGTGTATATATATATATATATATATATATATATATATATATATATATATATAATAGGACATATAGGAGGAGGTATATCTGGGGATTTGACTTATTTTATTAGATTTTGAATATATCAAAGTTTCATTTCCCTTAATCTTTAGAGTTTAAACTTTTTTTTTACTGTACCACTGATATACCAGTGTTTCTACCAGGTCCTCAAGTACACTCAATAGGTCATGTTTTTACAATTATTCCTCATGAGAACATCTGCAGATATTCCTGAGATAGGAACACAAATCTAAGGAAATCTACTGGGACAGAAATAACCGAGCTGCCACTGCCAAGTTTTGGAGGGTGTATGTTCCAGAGCTGTCATCCTTATTTTACTACTTAGTGAATTACTAGGCATGAGCATAGGAAGACTTGTTCACACTACCCCACATTGTAAGTGCATTGCCCCAATGCATCCCCGGAACGCACATCCATTTCAACACACTGTAGTACACCACTATGTGCGATGTGTGTTCTGGTGTGCTGCAAAAAAAGATTAAGTATTGCTGAAATGTTTCTGTTTTGTATTTTTTTTTTAATGGACTATTTAACGCATCTTGTTGAAACTTCATTAGTCAATGATTTTAGTTCTTAGTTTTCCTATGGAAGTCTTATCATGCAATAGTAAATATAAAGTACAGTGCATCCCTTTAGTAATTGTTGGAAACTGCACCAAAGAGGTAGAAAGCTGTGTTTTTTTAAAATATATTATTTATTTATTTATTTATGTATTAATTAAATAATAATAATATTTATGTAGTATTTATTAATTATATTTTATATAATTAGAAAGCTGTGTTTTTTTAATATATTATTTATAATTTTTATTCATTAAATAATAATATTTATGTACTTATTTTTTAATTTTATATATATATATATATATATATATACACACACACATATATAAATAAATATACTATGTTAAAAACAGAGGAGTGAATACACATTGAGAATATAAAGATCATAGGAATCCTTACATCTTTTTATCTCCGTATAGCCAGTTAGCCCCACTTTTTATGATTTGTGACTGATTTTTACTTGGAAATGCCTTAAAATATTTTCTTCTTCCACTCTCCTAGTCACCCAACAAACCTACAATACCCCAAGACAAAATCAGACCCCTGACCAGCTTGGACCACCCGCAGAGCCCGTTCTATGATCCAGAAGGAGGTCCCATTGTCCCAGTTGCCAGAGTCATTATTGAAAGGATTGCTAGAAAAGTAAGTTGTTTATTATTGTGGTTGCATGTAAACTCTTATTTTTTAGAATTAAATTTTTCCTGACCATAAGAAAGAAAACTTGTACAACAATTGTAATTTTAAATTTGTACAAAACAAAAAAAAATGTAATACATTTAAAGTGGTTGTAAACCTCAGACATGAAATATGAACTAAGCATATCCCTCTATAGTGTGTACTTGTCTCAATTAAGAGCACTAAGTGCCATTTCTCGTTCCTCTGTTATCAGCATGAGTCACTTCTGACAAATTTTCCTGAGACCAAGAGAAAAATGGTGACAGGGGAGGGTCCTCCAACAGAGTGACAGCCTCAGCTCTGTTTCTGTGAGCTGTATGGAGGGTGGAGGTGTCTCTTCCCTTCAATCAGCTCTCAGAACTGTCCTCACTGAGCTCTGCAGGCTGTAACTTCAGCTCCCCGTCCCCTTTTTCTGAACTCTCAGACAAGCTTTAAAATTCAGAATTTTGAACTGCTGTAGAGATTAGAAGAATGCAGATAAACAGGTACAACTTATATAAGAGGATTTGTTTCATCCCTGAGGCCAGTCACTTCACTGGGTAAATAAATAAATTTTTGTAAACAGGTAAACACATATTTTGCATATTCATATTTCTTATTATTATTCTGATCCAATAGGTTGGACTTTATATATCTGTTAAGCTTTTTTTTTATCTCAGTGCCCCTGTAGTATGTTATATTAACTCCCAAATAATAATAACTCCCCTGTTTTTGAAGAAGCTAAATGACATAAAAGTTGAAAGTAAGAGCTTAAATTAACATGCCTTATCTGTTAATATATACGTAAGAGTGTTAACAGGTTTTTATTATTGAAAGTTATCATTAATTATTTGGAGGATCAATTCTTTAAAACGCCAAATTCCAAGTTATAAATGCACTCGTTTGTTTAACCCCTTCCCGCCGGCGCCTCCCGGCCCTTTAAGAATTTCAGACACTAGGAGGTGGGGCAAGTGGGGCGTGGTTTAGGAATCATGTGACCGCCGTGACGCGTCATCACGGCGGTCACATGATCGGGAAAGGTCCCGATCGAAAGAGTGGACCGGGACCTTTCCGTGAGTACCACACATGTGTGCTGGGAGCACGCAGGGCGCGCGCTCTCAGCACATATGTTTTTTGCTACATGAACGCAAATGTGCGGCCACTCGGCGTCTAGGCCCAGACGCTGGGAGGCCGCACATTTGTGTGTGGCCGGCGCAAAGGGGTTAATAATAAACATTTAATTAAAAAATTGAATTTTTTTTAGATAACTTACGCCTTTTTCTGTTTGGGCGTTATTATTACATATATAAAAATGACTGGGGAGTTATTATTATTTGGGAGTTAATATAACATACTGCACCCCTTTTACAGAATTCAATAACTTAAGTTAAAATATACATGCACACATGAATGTGTCCGAGCTGTGATTCCTACCCTATTGAACATATGTAGTAATGCAGTAATGTAATGCAGAGCTAACCCATACTGCTTTGGGAATCCTTTCTCATGTTTTTATTTATATGTATATATATGTATATACAGTGTTTTCTGGCGTATAAGACTACTTTTTATACTTAAAAATATACCCCAAAAATTGGGGGTCGTCTTATACGCGGGGTATAAAATGTGAACCTTGAGTTTGTTTGGGTCAAGCTGGCTGGATGTGTGGTAATACTGTACATACAGTATACCGTGCTGAGCCAAGCTGGCTGGATGTGTGGTAATACTGTACATACAGTATACCGTGCTGAGCCAAGCTGGCTCAAAACAAATGTCCCTATGACAGATTAATCTGTCAGCCCGCTGGATGTGCGGTATATACAGTATACTGCGCTGAGCCAAGCGGTTTCAAAACGTACCGGTACGTCCCTACTGTAATCAGCCAGCTGGATGCGTGTATGTACGGTAGCTGCGGCTACATACAGTATACACTGGGCCAATCACGGCGAGTGATGTATTCTACTAATGAATATAAAGCCTGCTTGGATTGGCTGAGTCAGAGAAGAGGGCTGATGATGTCACAACCTCAGCCAATCCGAGCAGGCTTTGTATTCATTAGTAGAATACATCGCTCGCCGTGATTGGCCCAGTGTATACTGTATGTAGCCTCAGCTACTGTACATATACACATCCAGCGGTCTGATTACCGTAGGGACGTACCGGTACGTTTTGAAACCGCTTGGCTCAGTATACTGTATATAACACACATCCAGCGAGCTGACAGATTAATCTGTCATAGGGACATTTGTTTTGAGCCAGCTTGGCTCAGCGCGGTATACTGTATGTACATTACTGCACATCCTATGGGCTGTATATATACTGTATACTGTATGTAGCCGAAGCTACCGTATTACCGCACATCCAGCGGGGTAGTCTTATACGGCAAGTATAGCCCAAAACCTATGTTTTAACTGGAAAATTAGGGGGTCGTCATATACACCCAGTCGCCTTATACGCCGGAAAATACGGTATATATAATTTAAATAAGAATATAATAACAATAAAATTAGCTAAAACCGTTTTTGTATTCGCCACAATCTAAAGTAATCTATCTCTATGCCAGGTGAATACTTAGCATCCTGCCTTTCTGCTTAAATCTTAGCTAAGGTATATAACTTCTGTCATTCTAGATTTTCTGGCCTGTGCCTTGTCTTCTGACTATTAGGCAGATGAACTTTTTTATGTTGTGCAGGGTCAAGTAGCCTCCCTGATTAAGAACTTCTTAAAAAATGTCCGGCACAATGTATATTTTTTAATAAGGTAGCAGTCTCAGGTTAACTTGCACTGAGAGAGTAAGGAATAGTACATTACAATCACAGTGCATCAATACCAAATACGGAATATAATAGATATGGCCATCATGTATAGATATAGTTGAAGTGAAACTCCATTTGAAAAAAAAAAAAAATTGCATGGGGCACTGCTCAGGTGAAGGAGCAGGCTGCCATAATAATGCAACCCCAGAGGGTGTGTTGCTGGCATCCTGCTCCTTCACCTGAGCAGTGCCCCATGCGATTTTTTTTTTTTTTCAAATGGAGTTTCACTTCAACTGTATCTATACATGATGGCCATATCTTTTATATTCCGTATTTTTTATGAATTCAGAGAGAGTGGACTGACATCTACTGGAGGAAAATAATTACTGCAGGGGGACATCTCCAGAATGAAGGTTAGTATTGCAGTAGCAGCAGCTTTTTTTTTTTTTTTTCTTTTAATGGTCTATTTTTCTTTTTCTTTTTTAAAAATAAAGCTCTGCTTGAAGGGCTCTTTCACACAGGCGCAGAGGTTCATATAATATTCATATAATATGCATATTATTGCACCCAGGAATCAAAGGTGTTTGTGTACAGCCACTGGCAGCAACCTGTGCAAGTCAATGGCAGGCTGTGGTAACCGCACATTCAAACGTACGCACTTGCAAAAATGCGTTTCTTTTGAACAGGGTATGGCCCTCCGCGCCCTTTTCAATGAGCCCCAAACTTTTCATGTTAAAAAAGGTTTTTTTAAGACATTCACAGATAACTTACATCAAGCTGATCCCCACCACATATACTATATATAGATATTTAAATAAAATATGAAATAAAGATGACTTATCCTTTAAGCGTATGCTTTAAGAGAGTTCTGAGTGCCAATTAATATTCCTCTCTGTGTTGTGTGGGTAATTAGTAAAGATAATTGGTAAAGATATGTTAAATGTCTCTGTGCTCATTGGCTGTAAATCAAACAGCCTGAACCCACAATGCTACCGCCATGCACGATATACAATACCTCTGTTTGATTAATGCATGCAGAACAATGCTCAACCTTATCACAGCCAAGCATCCAGCTTTCATTAGTAACCGTGCGATTGTTAATTGGGCCGGCGGCTCACCTTTTTCAGATCATTAATTAGAAGTTTTGTCTTACAGGGAGAGCAGTGCAATATTGTCCCGGACAACGTAGATGACATTGTGGCTGATCTGGTCGCAGAAGAAAAGGAAGAAGGTAAAAAATAATTGGGATGGTGAATGTCCAGTTGGAATCAGAGTTTATTTTCTCCTAATTAGGCTGCCTGTTCTATTGTTGAAATATAAAAGGGGCTTGCGGTGGGGGGTGGTAAAAACATGCCATTGAGTTACGTTTTTTTTCCCCACCCCCCCATCTGCTCCTCCTTAAGCTGTAAAGGCAGCAGACAAGGGCAGTACACATGCCTCTGCTGCAATGCTTTGCTTCGTGACCCCATAATAATTAAGCCTCCTGTCCTGTTCGACGTGTAGGTACAGTGGGGATCGAAAGTTTGGGCACCTCAGCTAAAAATGTGTATTAATGTGCATAAAAAAGCCAAGGAAAGATGGAAAAATCTCCAAAAGGCATCAAATTACAGATTAGACATTCTTATAATATGTCAACAAAAAGTTAGATTTTATTTCCATCATTTACACTTTCAAAATAACAGAAAACAAAAAAATGGTGTCTGCAAAAGTTTGGGCACCCTGCAGAATTTATAGCATGCACTGCCCCCTTTGCCAAGCTGAGACCTGCCAGTGTCATGGATTGTTCTCAATCATCGTCTGGGAAGACCAGGTGATGTCAATCTCAAAGGTTTTAAATACCCAGACTCATCTGACCTTGCCCCAACAATCAGCACCATGGGTTCTTCTAAGCAGTTGTCTAGAAAACTGAAACTGAAAATAGTTGACGCTCACAAAGCTGGAGAAGGCTATAAGAAGATAGCAAAGCGTTTTCAGATGTCAATATGCTCTGTTCGGAATGTAATTAAGAAATGGCAGTCATCAGGAACAGTGGAAGTTAAAGCAAGATCTGGAAGACCAAGAAAAATATCAGACAGAACAGCTCGCAGGATTGTGAGAAAAACAATTCAAAACCCACGTTTGACTGCACGATCCCTCCAGAAAGATCTGGCAGACACTGGAGTTGTGGTACACTATTCCACTATAAAGAGATACTTGTACAAATATGGTCTTCATGGAAGAGTCATCAGAAGAAAACCTCTTCTACGTCCTCACCACAAAAATCATCATTTGAACTTTGCAAATGAACATATAGACAAGCCTGATGCATTTTGGAAACAAGTTCTGTGGACCGATGAGGTTAAAATTGAACTTTTTGGCCAGAATGAGCAAAGGTACATTTGGAGAAGAAGGGGCACAGAATTTAATGAAAAAAACCTCTGTCCAACTGTTAAGCATGGGGTTGGATCAATCATGCTTTGGGGTTGTGTTGTAGCCAGTGGCACAGGGAACATCTCACGAGTAGAAGGAAAAATGGATTCAATACAATTTCAGCAAATTTTGGATGGTAACTTGATGCCATCTGTGAAAAAGCTGAAGTTAAAGAGAGGATGGCTTCTACAAATGGATAATGATCCTAAACACACCTCGAAATCCATGAGGGATTACATCAAGAGGCGTAAACTGAAGGTTTTGCCATGGCCTTCACAATCTCCTGACCTCAACATAATTGAAAATCTATGGCTAGACCTTAAAAGAGCCGTGCGTGACAGACAGCCCAGAAATCTCAAAGAACTGCAAGACTTTTGTAAGGAAGAATGGGCAAAGATACCTCAAACAAGAATTGAAAGACTCTTGGCTGGCTACAAAAAGCGTTTACAAGCTGTGATACTTGCCAAAGGGGGCAGTGCAAGATATTAACTCTGCAGGGTGCCCAAACTTTTGCAGACGCCATTTTTTTGTTTTCTGTTATTTTGAAAGTGTAAATGATGGAAATAAAATCTAACTTTTGTTGACATATTATAAGAATGTCTAATCTGTAATTTGATGCCTTTTGGAGATTTTTCCAAAATTTGATATAGTGCTGAATAAAATATATATAAATAATAATAAATAATTAATAAAAAAAAATATTAAACATATAAAGTCCCACTCCAAAATTCGTGAAAAAAATATATAAGTGAAAAATTTAAGAAAACTCCTTGGATATTCAAAAAGTCCTTTTTCCAAAGAAGTGTGCTTCCACCACAAATTAGTGCTCAAACCATTAAATACCGCACTCACCAGATTATGGTGACAAAAGTGCTTTTAGGTATTTACGGGATCCTAGACCCTTATAATATGCCTCCAGATCTCCACTCCACCACAGGAAAGCTTTCCTCCAATTTCCAAGACCACCAGATTCCACTTCCCAGAGATACTCAGAAGTGACGGAGGACGGCGGAACCGGAAGTGCGTCCTACTACTGGTTCCGCCGTCCTACGTCACTTCCGAGTATCTCTGGGAAGTGATATTGCCGCATCACCCTGCATAGGTAATTCAGTGAATTCAGAAGGACTGGGCCCTCTGCATTTTTGGTTTCACCTACACAGGGTGATGGGGCAAGCCCTTTCCGCAGCAGTGCACTTCCCGCCCAGCCAATACAGCTCCTCCCACCATGCTCAACTGTGTGCATGCACGCAAAGTGAGGGAAGGCATATCACAATCTGAGCCGTTGGGTGAAAGCAGCGGGCTTGTATGTGAATCTGGAAGTCTGCGCGGACAGGGCCCATGGTGGGCCCTCTGAGTCTCCTCCTTTATATACAAGCCCACTGCTTTCACACAACATTTCAAAATGTGGCCTGCCAGCCCCTCACCTTGTGTGCACGTGCAGCCGGCAGCAGGAGTATTGTGGCCCACAATGGGAGTATCCTGACATGCATCTTGGCATTCAGTGGAAATGGCAGGTGGTATTTGGGAGCCCAAGTCAACTCAGGGCCCACAAGCTTCAAGTTACGCCTCTGAAAAAGACCTTAATGAAGAATTGTAGTCAAACAATAGCGGTTACCTAATGAGACTATGTGGCATTGACACAGAAAGATACAATACAACTTTAGTTTATTCAATTCTCTTTAAAATAGGTATCCAAAAATACAATATAAAATTTTTTTTTAGTGCATTGTTGTCTCAACATATACAAACACCATTGCATATGTTGCACTACCCTCTTAGGACTTGCTGAAGTTTTGGGTCCCCCTATAGTCCTGCACAGTCAGGCAACACGCATTTTCACATCCACTTGCATTCAGGACTCGGTGACCAGTCCGTAAGCTTGTTTTAACATTTTATTAGGCGATTTAGAACTTGGATGGGATAAGGGGTGTACCGGATGCCCAAGAGAACTGAGAACAGAGGACAACTTCCTGAACTATGTACAACTACTGGGCATCCTCTCCCAGGGATTGGCTGTCTTCACATAAAAATCCTCTTTGAGGAGAGCTAGCCAGCATCTCCTGTTGTACCACTCCAGACCCTAGATGTTCCTCTATCCAGCTGCCTGGAGGAATCCCTGAGCAGGGGATCCAGTGTCTCTCACTTTTAGAGATAAGACAGTCCCGGGTGGTTGCTAATCTGGTTTCCCACAAGAGTGCTCCTTCCCTTATCTGGCCCAGGGGGTGCAGGCCTACTCACTCAGTTCTTCTCCTGTGTTGCTGATGGGTCGGTGGCTGCTATCAGGCCTTTTAGCTGGGCTGCTCCTTCCCTGTCTCACAGGTAGTCCTCTCTCAGGGGGCTGGTGAAGTCCCGAGAATTCCTCCTTCCAAGGTCCTCTACCTGTAGGTGAGCTCCTCTCCATCTGGTCCCCCTCACATACTCCTCTCTCCAGCCTCACTTCCTCTCCATCTTCCACCTGAACTCTTCTGCTGCTGAGCAGGCTTAGTTACTCCTAAAGGCTGTCCTGGCCCCTTGCCAAGCTCCCTGTTGGGGATTGGCTAGGATTCTCTAAGAGTACAGACCACCCACTGCTTCTAGATCTTTCTCCAAAGGTCTAGAGCAGGGGAAAATTCCAGAGGGCTGGCCTGCAGAGCCTGTCAGCTCTGACCACATTTTGACCCCTGCTATCTATCACACCCAGGCTGCTTCTCATCCCTAACTAACAATTGGAGTCCATCTCCCCCTAGCTGACTAGGAGGGCACTACACATACGTCAATATAGTCCATTTAGTGGAGGGTGACTGATTATCTAGTTACAGTACTTATGAACTAAGTCCCTTATTCAACTAGGTTGAATTTAAGGTGACAGAGGACTGCACCCAACGTGTGCGTTTGGCATACAGACAAGATTAATTGCTCCTTTAAAAAATATTTTTGTAAAAGGGACACACCCCCTTCACTTGGCACACATCAGCAAAGCTGAGGCTGTCAATCACAGGCTGTGCCCTCCCTGTCATCTTTGTTTCTCTTGGTGTCAAGAAAACTTGTCAGAAGAGATTCATGCTGATAGCAGAGGAATGAGACAGCAGACAGAAATTACACTTAGTGCTCTTGATAGAAAGAAGTACACACTGTAGAGTGATTTGCTTTGTTCATTTCATGTTCAAGGTTTACAACCACTTTAGGCCAACAGAAAGTTTTCCACCTGTTGTTCTTCTGCTTGAAAAACCCTTCAGGCAGAGTTCTCCCTATATGCAGGAGTGAGACATCAGCTCCCAGCTGTCAATACAGGTTTAATGTATTGACATCATCAGCGTATTCCCCAAACTATCCCCATTACCATTCTAAGGCCAGACAAAGTGAGGACACCTACCTGGTAATCCTTGTGTATGATCCCGGTAGTTCTGCTCCAATAATAATATATTTGAACGAGTGTCCCTGTGTTTTGCAAGTTCTGCTCTAAGCTCTTATTTTTATTTTCCATCTACCTGTTCACAATGCATTCTTCTTGTAGGCAGGGACATTGAATCTGTCTCCCAAAGCCGTACATAAGATAAATGCTCCAATCTAGAAGGAGCACCTTACCAGCGGTGGCTTATGTTTAATAGTTAAAATAAAACAAGCCTGTTGGGAGAGCAGACTCCGGAGCCAGCCGATGACAAGAATTGATTGCGATTATGCAAAAGGAACGTTTTGTTTGTCTTAAAACCATACAGACTTTTTTTCTTTGTTTCTTTTTTTTTTGTTTTTTGCAATCACTCATCACTGCTGTCACCGCCAAAGAGGGAATAAAAAAAATGAGTTCTTTATTTGTCAGCCGCTGCCCTCAACTGGTCCTCGAAAGATCTGCAAGATTTATGATTAGGGTTCATTCATCAAGCTTGGCAGTGTACACAAAAGGCGGGAAAATGGCACTTGATGGATTTTTGCTTTTTAAGATTTTTTTTGTGATTTATCAGAACGCATTGTGCATCATTCATAAGGTATTTTTCTTTCCCTTCTCTAGATGACACTGGCCTAAATTACCACAACGTGTTTGCTGTAGTTTATGTGCTGCTCTTTGGATTATCTTGCATCATAAGATGTTCATTCAGCACCAAAATGTATTTATGGCAGCAGCAGACACAGATTGTAGAGGGTTCCTATCAGGGGTGGACTGACCATTTGGAAACTCGGGCACTGCCCGAGGGCCTGGTGTCAGTAGGGGGCCCCATGAGATGCCCCTGGTACCTTTTTCATAGTTTTTTTTGAGTTTGGGCAAGGACACAGGGGCCCCATGATCCCCTATTGCTCGGGGGCCCCATGAGTTGTCAGTCCGCCCCTGGTTCCTATACCAAGAAACAACAGGGGACCCCCTTTTCTTTAACACCTTTTTATTAGAGGTGTCACCAGAAATCTATTTCTGCTTCATAAGCTGTGGCTTAGGGAGGCCAGACACCAAGGGGTTTATTTACTAAAGCTGGAGAGTCCAAAATCAGACTCCCTTCTGCAGAGAAACCAATCAGCTTCCAGGTTTCATTGCCAAAGCTTCATTGAACAAGCTGAGGTTAGAAGCTGATTGGTTTCTATGCAGAAGGGAGTCTGATTTTAGACTCTCCAGCTTTAGTAAATAAACCCCCAAGGGTCCCCCACATTTTATGATGTTGGCAGGCAGTAGAACATTTTTGCCTTTCATCATCATCATCATCATCTGACCTGGGGGTGCAGTAAAAAAAAATCAGGGGGCATAATGTCACACTGTGCATGTAAGTCACTGGTGGTCTGTCACACAGTGTCCTGGGAAACTAGCATGTATTAGAATGTCATTAGATTATGGTAATTAAACAACCTGTGCCCCATTATATCAGACGTCCTATCAAGAGTCCCCGTTTACATCAGAAGAACTCATCAGAGTCCTTCTTTACATCATGACTCTTTACATCAGGTTCCCATCAGAGTGCCCCCTTTCATTCATGTCCCCATCAAAGAACCCCCTTATATCAGCATCCTCATCAAAATGCCCCCTTACATCATGTGTCCCCATCAGAGCACCCACTTACATCATTGTCCCTAATGGAGCCCCTCCTTACATCAATTGTTCTCATAGGAGTGTCCCCTTACATATTATTATTATTATTATACAGGATTTATATAGCACCAAAAGTTGATGCAGAACTTTACAACATAAGGGCAGACAGTACAATTACAATACAAACGAATACAGGAGGATTCAGAGGGCCCTGCTCATTAGAGCTTACAATCTAACAGCATATGATCAGTTATCCCCATCTGAATGCCCCCTTACATCATGTGTCTCCATCAGTGTGTCCCCTTACATGAGGTGTCCCCATCAGTGCGCCTCTTAAATCATGTTTCTCCATCAGTGTGTCCCCTTACATCAGGTGTCCCCATCAGAGTGCCTCTTACATCACGTGTGTCCATCAGTGTGCCCCCTTACATCAGTTGGCCCAATCAAAGTGCCTCTTTACATGGGGACAATCTGTCAGATTGCCCCCTTACATCAACTATCTGCATCAGATTGGACTGTGGATCAGTGTATGCACTCTCAGAGATCTGTGGGATATAAGTAAAATCTGGGGGGACACAGCCCACACCAGTACCCCCCTAGATCCAGCTCTGCATCATCAAGGTTTCCAGACCCCTGTCATGCCTGCCAACACCATAGAGCCAGGTTCTTATTCTTACTGCCCCTGCACAGCTCGTACATCTTTTGTTGGTGTAAATGTACATACAAATCCCTCTCTCTGGATCTGGACACAAAGAACTGACCTTCTAGCAGAGATGTATCTAAAGCAGCCACAGCTTGAATTCGTAGCACCCTCCTAGTTATGTTACTAGAAAAGTTTAGGTAAATTTAGATTTTTTTTTTGGCTCTTCTGTAGTCAATGAAGCAGTGTGTGATTGTTTTTGGCTGTTCTGAGTTTCCCTGGATGCAGGCTCAACTGCTTATCCCTGCCTTCTGGTGTATTCTAGATTGTAGTTTGTTGAAAAAGGCAGACCGTCAGTCTGAATATGTATGTGGCTTCAGCCAATCCCTGGGAGAGGATGCCCAGTAGTTGGCTGAGGAGTGCTTTAATGGTTTGGGGACTAGAACAACAGGGTTCTTGTCCAGAAATAGAATTTTTCAACCTGGAGGGCTACTGCCCTTCTGGGCAGTGCAGCTGAAGTTTCAGGAGTTCATCTAGGTCCCAGCTGAGCTGGAGCTGGGGAGCCTATTTTCTGAGAATAGCTGGAGCTGATCGAGGGATTTCACTGAGGATCTGGCCTGAGAAATCACAGAAGTGTCTGAATGATAGTCTGACTGGTATTGGGAGAACGCATCAAAGTATCCAGGGACGTTATGAGTATAGGCCTGAGTGTAGGATCCTAATGACTGTCTGCTGCTACTATCCCTTTGTGCATCAGTTTTGGTGCTTGCCTGGATTGGGACATTCCCCTTTTTGGGGTCCCAGTGCTGCTCATTCCCTTAGTGTATGCTAAAGGGACCATGCTATCAAGTTTAGATGAAGCAAAGAGTGTCCTCTGATTGTTGCACTGTGTTTCTGGAGTATCCAACAGCTCTCTGCACTTTAACCAAGTCCAACATTTTAGCATCAAAAGATACCCCCAGCCTGGTCATTGAGCCGTGAGAGTGAATGTGCTACTGTGTGCCTGGCTGCTATTACACCAACTTGGGAAAGGGACCTAGGGACTAATCAGTGGGCCCTTTAGGGGGTGAGCACAACAAAAAGAAAATCCTGTTCCTTCCAGCAGCACAGTGGGACTCTTGTTCCTGGGATAACTCATTGCAGAAGTCCAAAAAAATCCCCAACCAAGTCAAACCTATACCCCTGCAATCAGCAAAGCTCATATTACCCACTGATTGCAGAGCTTCAACTCTGACTCAGCAAGGTGTGTAGGACAGATGACTGCTTCCATACAGAATTTAAAGGTCCTACTCTGTAGAATGCAGGCAATGGCCTGTCTTTCTATCCTGGTTGTAGCTATTTTCTAAAGAAAACATACTTTAAACCATGAACACCTTTTGTTTTGATGCTCTTGAGTCCTACAATGCATTTAGCTACTTTAAACTGAAGTTCAGCTGGGTATTAACTGCTCTTTGTTCTCCAAGGTAATTCCCAGGAGGGAAAGGTCCGAAATAAACGTGGGTTTCAAGATGCCATGATTTTGACAATGTAACTTAGAAATTTCATCATTATGGATACCTGTTTGTTGCTAGGTCTAAACCAAGTTTAACCTTTCTCTAAATTCTTTAGATGACACACCTGAGACGTGCATCTATTCAAACTGGTCTCCTTGGTCGGCCTGTAGTTCTGCCACCTGTGAGAAAGGAAAACGAATGAGGCAGCGCATGCTGAAAGCCCAGCTAGATCTCAGCGTTGCCTGTCCAGACACACAGGACTTTGAGCCATGCATGGGACCAGGATGCAGCGATGATGGTAAGATTTAGAAGTTTACTTCATGTAGGCAGACCTGAAATGTGATATTGTACATGACATGAAGATGAAGGGCAAGAAGTCCCATATTATTTTTGTTTTAACACTACCCTTCTACGTTTTCCATAAAATTATTCAATAGTGTTATTGCAGAAAATGAATTTATAGAATATTTGAATTAAGGGTTGAATCACTCATTGACTTCTTATATCTTAGAGTGACTATTCTCAACCGGGGTTCCATTGAACCCTGAGGTTCCTCCAGAGGTTGCCTCTGATAAGTGACCATTGACACCATTGATAATTTTTAGCTCTCTGTAAGGAGGAAGTCTTCCTAATGACCCCATGGCACCTCCTGTAGCCCCTGATGACCACCGCATCCTTCATGAGAAATATGGCTAAAGCTACTTACAGGCATCAAGCTGATCACACATATTACAACCTGTTTGTAAAATCTAATTTGGTACAATGACTTACTTGATGCAAATGAAATGGTTTGTATAGATAGGTTCCCACATTACATAGCTCTGGTAAATCTAAAGGAGATTGTACAGAGATTATACAAATAAAATGTAATGTGCAATAATTTGAAACTGTACACTCACTGGCCACTTTATTAGGTACACCCAGGGGCGGACTGACCATTGGGGAACTCGGGCACTGCCCGAGGGCCCTGGGTCAGTAGGGGGCCCCACGAGATGTCCGTGGTACCTTTCATAGGCTTTTTTGTGTGTGGTTTGAGTGTGGGCGAGGACACAGGGGCCCCATGATCCCCTATTGCTTGGGGGCCCTATGAGTTGTCATGTCCGCCCCTGGGTACACCATTACACCACCCCCACCAGCCTGAACCATTGATACAAGGAATGATGGATCCATGCTTTCATGTTGTTTACGCCAAATTCTAACCCTACCATCTGAATGTTGCAGCATCCAGTCTGCCCATTCTCCTCTGGCATCAACAAGGCATTTTCGTCTACACAACTGCCGCTCACTGGATATTTTTTTGACCATTCTCTGTAAACCCTAGAGCTGGTTGTGCATGAACATCCCAGTAGGTCAGCAGTTTTACTCAGACCAGCCCCTCTGGCACCAACAACCATGCCACGTTCAGAGTCACTTAAATCCCCTTTCTTCCTCATTCTGATACTCGGTTTGAACTTCAGCAAGTTGTCTTCACATCTACATGCCTCATTGCATTGAGTTGGTGCCATGTGATTGGCTGATCAGCAATTTTTGTTATGAAGCAATTGAACAGGTGTACCTAATAAAGTGGGCAGTGAGTGTATTAGTGTGGGACACAGAAGAGACTTTTATGGCTAATAAAGGCATCAGTAGGCATTTTGAGGATGCAACAAATTGACTTTAAAATGGAAAATTAGACATGTTAAAAGATTGTTTGGGGGGGGGAAAGAAATAGAAAAAATAAAAAAATGGGCCCATTTCTTCAGATTGAGGTTTTATGCCTGTACAGGCTGTCAGAAAACCCTAGTGCTAGATGATTTGTCTTTTTCCTTTTACTGCAAGGTAGTTCCAGATTGGTAGTCCATCAGTATATGTACATATCTGTTTGCTTTCAGATGGTTCAACATGCATGATGTCAGAATGGATCATGTGGTCACCCTGCAGTGCCTCTTGCGGAATGGGAATGCGATCTAGAGAAAGATACGTAAAGCAATTCCCGGATGATGGCTCTATGTGCAAAGTGCCAACAGAAGAAACTGAGAAGTGTATTGTCAATGAGGAGTGTGGTGAGTAGCATCTACCTCTTTACTGTATGCTGCTTTAAATGGAGGACAGGAAGTGAGAAAAAATCTCCCCAGTGGCATCACAGATGGAAATATAAGCTTGACAGTAATTTTTAACACTCTATCCAAAGCCAAAAGGAAAAACAATTGCCTGACTCTTGGTTTTAAACACATTTTATATAGAGTATTTCTGATTGTTGAGCTTACAAAGCAAGACTTTTAGCAACTGCATATTAGAGACTTTTATCACTTTTATTTTACAAATATGGCCTTTGTTATTATAATATTGAGCTATCTCATTGTGGGAATTTATTACTAAAAGAAATCTAGACTATGATGTGCATCGAATTCCCAAGCATCGTACCCACTGGATAAAAAAAAAAACATACCGTTATTATATTACACCAATTATTATTATTATTATTATTAGTGTAAAGTCCTGCTCTTTACGCCCAACATGTTTTGCCACGTCATGACCTCTTCAGGGGATAAAGTACATAGCATGTGGACAGCACGGAGGAACCACATGCAGTCAGTTGAATGTAATTATTTGTTTTAAGTGTTAGCATGATGGTACTGCTTTAATGTATGAGTTAACCCTTTGAGGACCATAAGATTACGGAACGCCAAAAGAATCAATTTTTTGTTTTTAAAGTTCATACAGTTCAGTTGCTGTAACTAAGCCATTTCATGAAATAATTTGCAGAAAGCTAGATCCATTTGTTGATAAGAACTAATATTTTGACTCAAACCAAAAAAAAAAAGTATTTTAAGCTCTTAATCAGATGATACAGGCAATTAAAAACATGGGACAAATACGTCCCTTGGTCCTCAAAGGGTTGAGACCAAACCACTACACCAGGCTCCACATTGGAAAGATAACCTCACCTGCCAGTGACACCTGTCTAGGCACGGACTACAGAGCCATTTTGATGGAAATAGCGTTGAATAAAGATTTTCCTCACTAGTTCTTTAACACACTTTTCTTGCTTCAGCCCGAAGACATGGAGGGAAGCTGCTGTATCTGTCACAAGGCCCCACACACCCATGATCCAGGCCCTGGCAGACATATGCATTTTGTTTTACTTTGATTTTTTTATTGGATCTGAATTTTGTGATGCACAGTCGATATTGTCAGCTCATGCCATTTCTCTTGGTGGGTTGGACCAGCATCTGAAAATATTGAATCCTTCTGATTCTAATCTGACCAATTCGATAATATATCGAATATAGAGCAATCTTACAGAAAAACTTCAACATTTTTCCAATCCACCCGGACCTAAGAATATACAAAACCAATGCTGAAGATATGAAACAAATCCGGTAAACCTAAAGATTATGGCAAAACAATTTTTTTTTTCTATGAACAAATGCATCCAAAACAAAACAGCATACACTTGTCTAGTCCCTAGGAGGGTTCTGCTACACAGTGGGCCCTAATACAGAGGCCCTGTTACTTAGAAGTGTACTTAGAAGTGTAAACCAAGCAGCCACCAATACAACCCTCTGACAGAACCTTCATCCCCGACCACCACTGCCTCCTCTTCTGAACCGGCTGCTTCTCCTTCCTTTTATTGTTACTCTCCATTACCACTAAGGTCAACATAAAGGTCTACACTTTGTTTCCATTTCACATTCACTATAGGAACACACTTCTACTCTCTGTTCTCGGTAAATCAGACCAGACGATTCACTTAACCAACAACTTCTTTAACTGAATAAAATGGCTTAGCATACAGTTTCTCTTCGTCTCCAGATTACAGTTTTTCTATTATTCACATGGGCAATGTGACAAGTCAATAGGACGGTGTTCCCTTTTAAATACTAGACTGGATTTAGCCAATGTGGTACTTGGGTTGTACTTTGGTACTCATACCTTTAGCTTGTAACAGTTTTTACCTAGTTGTAATATGGCTCGTTACACAGTTTCAGAGTTTCCAGCCAAGTGCCAACGCCACTTAGGTGTAAATCTACATCTCCTCCATGTATGGTCCTTCTCACTCCCATGACCAACCTTCTGCACTGCCCAACACCTTCCTGCAACCTATATACCCCTGCTATGGGAAGCACCATAGGTCAAATGACAAATACACCACAGCACATTAAAGTGTTACTAAACCCACAATAGCAAAATCAGTCTGTATATGCAGTAAGCATGCTTGTTATACTCACTGTGGAACCTAAGGGGTTAATCCTCTGCATTGTGTAAAAACACTGTTTGATCCTGACTTCTCTGATCCTCCCCTTCTTCCAGTGTCCCCCTCTTATCCCCTAATAAGACATTATCTATCATGTGGAGTCCCTCTGCATGTGCTCAGTTTGGTGGGTATTGCTAGAGAGGTTTTTTTTGTTCTTGGGAGAGTGCATGTGATCAGCACAGGGCTAATCAGCACTGTCCAGACAGAGGACGGGGGCCCCTGCATCTTCCTAGAGCAGAATGAAAACTCCTCCTACAAAATTTGACACGTGCTCGGCTAGACATTGATAGAAGTCACAAGACTGCTCTAACTGCTGATGAGAAAAGGTATTTAGCAGTTTATATTTACTGAAATAATTGCACTTCCATGTTCTGTGTATTGTGGGAGACCAGATATAGTGAATGCAGGGTCCTGGGTTTAGTAACACTTTAACCCTTGAGTCACTAAATATTAACCGCATAAGTGAAGACCACTGTCACATTTTAGGCTCCCTCATGTAAAGTGTACTGTGCAAAATTCAACATTAAAATGTGCATGCTGTTGAATTTTGTGCAGTACATTATGCACTTTTTCCGTGAAGATGCCACAGAATGTGGAAAAGCATGTTGGGAGCACAGAGTAGTGCTTCCCATTAAGTGAACCTGGGTATGGACATGTGCACTCACTGACCATTTTAGCATCTGGCACCGTGGATTAATTAATCTTCAAAATGTACAACAGAAACACCTCAGTCATTCAAATCATTCTCTCAACAACTCAGCTCCACTTTTCAGTGAACCTATCATTCTCATAGGCCAGGGGTCTCTAAACCTTATAAACAAAGGGCCAGTTTACTGTCATTCGGGGGCCAGACTTTAGCTAGTATAAGTAGAAAATGTCCCATCATTGGTATTAGGGCGAGTAATAATATCCCACCATTGATATCATTGGGATGAATAGTGCCCCATCTTTGGTGTCAGTATTAGTGTTCCATCACTGGTGTCAGTGGGAGGAATAGTGCACCATCATTGGTGTCAGTAGGAGGAATAGTGCCCCATCATTGGCATCAGCGGGAGGAATAGTGCCCCATCATTGGTATCAGTGGGAGGAATAATGCCCCATCATTGGCTTTAGTGAGAGGAATAGTGCCCCATCATTGGCATTAGTGAGAGAAATAGTGTCCCATCAATGGTATTAGTGGAAGGAATAGTGCCCCATTGTTGGTATCAATGGGAGGAATTGTGCCCCATCATTGGCATCAGTGGGATGAATAGTTCCCCATCCTTGATATCAGTGGGAGGAATAGTGCCCCAACATTGGTATTAGTGGGAGGAATAGTGTCTCATCATTGGTATCAGTGAGAGGAATGGTGTCCCACCAGTAGTATTAGTGGGAAAAATAGTGCCCCATCATTGGCATCAGTGGGAGGAATAGTGCACCCTCATTGGCTTTAGTGAGAGGAATAATGCCCCATTCTTGCTATTAGTGGGAGGAATAGTGTCCCATCATTGATATCAGTGGGAGCAATACTGACCCATCATTGGTGTCAGCTGGAGGAATAGTGCCCCATCGTTGATGCCAGTGGGAAAAATAATGTCCCTTCATTGGTATTAGTGGGAGAAATAGTGCCTTATTGTTGGAATCAATGGGAGGAATAGTGTCCCTCCATTGGTATCAGTGGGAAGAATAGTGTCTCATCATTGACTTTAGTGAGAGGAACAGTGCCCCATCCTTGTTATTAGTGGGAGGAATAGTGCCCCATTGTTGGTATCAATGGGAGGAATAGTGCCCCATCATTAGTGTCAGTGGGAGGAATAGTGCCCCATTGTTAATGCCAGTGGGAAAAATAATGCCCCATCATTGGTATTAGGGGGAGGAATAGTGGCCCATCATTGGTGATAGTGGGATGAATAGTGCCCTATTGTTGGTATCAATGGGAGGAATAGTGGCCCATCATTGGTGATAGTGGGATGAATAGTGCCCTATTGTTGGTATCAATGGGAGGAATAGTGGCCCATAGGTCAAATGACAAATACACCACAGCACATTAAAGTGTTACTAAACCCACAATAGCAAAATCAGTCTGTATATGCAGTAAGCATGCTTGTTATACTCACTGTGGAACCTAAGGGGTTAATCCTCTGCATTGTGTAAAAACACTGTTTGATCCTGACTTCTCTGATCCTCCCCTTCTTCCAGTGTCCCCCTCTTATCCCCTAATAAGACATTATCTATCATGTGGAGTCCCTCTGCATGTGCTCAGTTTGGTGGGTATTGCTAGAGAGGTTTTTTTTGTTCTTGGGAGAGTGCATGTGATCAGCACAGGGCTAATCAGCACTGTCCAGACAGAGGACGGGGGCCCCTGCATCTTCCTAGAGCAGAATGAAAACTCCTCCTACAAAATTTGACACGTGCTCGGCTAGACATTGATAGAAGTCACAAGACTGCTCTAACTGCTGATGAGAAAAGGTATTTAGCAGTTTATATTTACTGAAATAATTGCACTTCCATGTTCTGTGTATTGTGGGAGACCAGATATAGTGAATGCAGGGTCCTGGGTTTAGTAACACTTTAACCCTTGAGTCACTAAATATTAACCGCATAAGTGAAGACCACTGTCACATTTTAGGCTCCCTCATGTATAGTGTACTGTGCAAAATTCAACATTAAAATGTGCATGCTGTTGAATTTTGTGCAGTACATTATGCACTTTTTCCGTGAAGATGCCACAGAATGTGGAAAAGCATGTTGGGAGCACAGAGTAGTGCTTCCCATTAAGTGAACCTGGGTATGGACATGTGCACTCACTGACCATTTTAGCATCTGGCACCGTGGATTAATTAATCTTCAAAATGTACAACAGAAACACCTCAGTCATTCAAATCATTCTCTCAACAACTCAGCTCCACTTTTCAGTGAACCTATCATTCTCATAGGCCAGGGGTCTCTAAACCTTATAAACAAAGGGCCAGTTTACTGTCATTCGGGGGCCAGACTTTAGCTAGTATAAGTAGAAAATGTCCCATCATTGGTATTAGGGCGAGTAATAATATCCCACCATTGATATCATTGGGATGAATAGTGCCCCATCTTTGGTGTCAGTATTAGTGTTCCATCACTGGTGTCAGTGGGAGGAATAGTGCACCATCATTGGTGTCAGTAGGAGGAATAGTGCCCCATCATTGGCATCAGCGGGAGGAATAGTGCCCCATCATTGGTATCAGTGGGAGGAATAATGCCCCATCATTGGCTTTAGTGAGAGGAATAGTGCCCCATCCTTGGTATTAGTGGGAGGAATAGTGCCCGGCATTGGTTTCAATGGGAGGAATAGTGCCCCATTGTTGGTATCAATGGGAGGAATAGTTCCCCATCATTGGCATCAGTGAGAGGAATAGTGCCCCATCATTGGCATTAGTGAGAGAAATAGTGTCCCATCAATGGTATTAGTGGAAGGAATAGTGCCCCATTGTTGGTATCAATGGGAGGAATTGTGCCCCATCATTGGCATCAGTGGGATGAATAGTTCCCCATCCTTGATATCAGTGGGAGGAATAGTGCCCCAACATTGGTATTAGTGGGAGGAATAGTGTCTCATCATTGGTATCAGTGAGAGGAATGGTGTCCCACCAGTAGTATTAGTGGGAAAAATAGTGCCCCATCATTGGCATCAGTGGGAGGAATAGTGCACCCTCATTGGCTTTAGTGAGAGGAATAATGCCCCATTCTTGCTATTAGTGGGAGGAATAGTGTCCCATCATTGATATCAGTGGGAGCAATACTGACCCATCATTGGTGTCAGCTGGAGGAATAGTGCCCCATCGTTGATGCCAGTGGGAAAAATAATGTCCCTTCATTGGTATTAGTGGGAGAAATAGTGCCTTATTGTTGGAATCAATGGGAGGAATAGTGTCCCTCCATTGGTATCAGTGGGAAGAATAGTGTCTCATCATTGACTTTAGTGAGAGGAACAGTGCCCCATCCTTGTTATTAGTGGGAGGAATAGTGCCCCATTGTTGGTATCAATGGGAGGAATAGTGCCCCATCATTAGTGTCAGTGGGAGGAATAGTGCCCCATTGTTAATGCCAGTGGGAAAAATAATGCCCCATCATTGGTATTAGGGGGAGGAATAGTGGCCCATCATTGGTGATAGTGGGATGAATAGTGCCCTATTGTTGGTATCAATGGGAGGAATAGTGGCCCATCATTGGTGATAGTGGGATGAATAGTGCCCTATTGTTGGTATCAATGGGAGGAATAGTGGCCCATCATTGGTGTTAGTGGGAGCAATAGTGCCCCATTTTCAATGTCACTGGCAGGAACTACACCCCACTGCTGCTGAAAGTGGGGAGAATGCTGCCCCAAGGGCCAGATAAAAGCAAGCCAGGCCGCAGTTTGGAGACCACTGTTCTAGTCTCTAATGTTAGAACAATAACTCTGGAAGCAGATTGAGCTGTGTTGTTGAGAGATGGCAACCTGAAGTGTGAAATTTGTGGATGAATGCACAGTGCCTGTTGCTAAAGAGGTCAGTGAGGATTTGTCCTAAAGCTCATTTACTGTAGGCTAATAATATGTATATACAAAAATGTCTATACCCTGGTTCACTTTAGGCTCATCATAGCTTGCCCATACATACTGAACCATGAGAAGCAGGTTGAACAACTCAGAATTATATGACATTGTGCAGAAGCCCCTGGAAGCATTATGACAAGCCTGGTTAATCTGGCTGCTTTTATATTTTTGATGTTATAAGCACTCTTCAGAGAGAGAGAAAGATGAACATGAAGAAAGAACAGAATGAATAAGGGTTAAAAAAAATCTAATGATGCTTTAATACTATTGATTTTACAGAGCCAAGCAGCTGTATAGTAACAGAATGGGGTGAGTGGGAGGAATGCAGCGCCACCTGTGGGATGGGTATGAAAAAGCGACACAGGATGATTAAGATGACTCCAGCGGATGGGTCCATGTGCAAGGCCGAGACCTCAGAGGTGGAGAAATGCATGATGCCTGAGTGCCGTATGTATATGTTTTATTCTATATACATATTTCCAAGTAACAGTAGACCTTTTATTATGTTTTATATACGAACAAATGAGTACTGAATGGTTTATGGCCTGTAAGTGAGTGCAAAACAACACATTAACTTTAAGACCGAGCAATCTTTCCCATGTGTTTACATTTCCTTTATTCCCTAGCTGCTCTGCTTACTTAAGACAATCCTGTGTAAGCTCCAAGTCATTCCAGATGGAGCTGACATAGCCAGTCACTGAGCATCAGTATTGTCTCATAGGGGTTTATTTACTAAAGCTGGAGAGTCCAAAATCAGACTTCCTTCTGCATAGAAACCAATCAGCTTCTAACCTCAGCTTGTTCAATGAAGCTTTGGCAATGAAACCTGGAAGCTGATTGGTTTCTATGCAGAAGGGAGTCTGATTTTGGACTCCTCCAAAACAGTCAAATGTTCCTCCATATCCAAAAGTAGTGAGTGTTGTCTTCAATCCTAATGGCTAAAGTGGTGGGGGAGCAAAGGAAACATGTTTATCCTGCTGGGAAGAGAGCTAATAAATAGAACCAGTTGGATGAAACACAACAGAGCTAATAACCTGGAGCACCTGTGGAGCCAGAGTTGGGCTCATTGAAGATGAGGGTCTGTCTCCAAAGCAAGCTTGGTTCTGAAGCCACTCTGGGATTGCATCCAGCAGGCATGGGGTACTGCCAACTGTAATATACAATGGGATTGATGCAATAAACAAGTAGAGAATGTTCGTATTACAAAGTGAATTTTTAGTTAGCACTTACACGCATAAAGTCTGTAGAGGATAGACCCCATACCGCATTACTCTCCTGATTTGTTATTTTGTCTCTAATAATCAGATACAATCCCATGTGTCCTCTCACCATGGTCGGAATGGAGCGACTGTAGCGTGACCTGTGGCAAAGGAACCCGTACACGACAACGGATGTTGAAGTCACCAGCTGAACTTGGGGACTGTAATGAGGAGCTGAAGCAAGTGGAGAAGTGCATGCTTCCAGAGTGCCGTATGTATAGATAATCCCATATTCTGGATGGGTAAATAAAATAGGGATCTGAACAGGAATCTTCTGGGATCCCACTGGGCATTGTATTGGCCACACAGCTGGTAGTCATAAATACAGATTTTGTCATGTCTCCAAATCTCTAAGATGATTGTGCACTGGGCAATTAGGGTGATATGCTACCATAGAGTAATGGAAGGTTGCCATAGTGACTTTCATAGGTTATCCAAATTATCTACTGCCCACAAAAAAAGTAATAAAGTAAGAGTTAAATGCCTTCTGCTATTTTTATTTTTGTAGCTAGTGGTACAGAGAGACAAGTTATCAAGTACCTGGTAATGGAGGCCAATGGAGAGAGGGCTTCCCTTGCGGCTCAGTTCTGGACTCCCCTGAGAGTGGGACAGTGGGAGTCAGGCCCAAAGTTGCACAGGTCGCCTGTAGGAGTGCTGGTTGGTGGTCCACTCAGAAGCACAGCTGGTGCACGGAGATAGGTCTGCAGACAGGAGGCCCTTCCAGGATTTGGATGTTTACTGGGATGTCGGTTCAAGCCAAGGTCAGGTACCAGGTGGGAATCAGAGCGAACGTAGTCAGATGGGAAAGCCGAGGTCATTCACAGAGGAGCGAGAGAGAGAGAGGGTATCCGTAAGCCAAGCCGAGGTCAGATCAGGGGTAAATCAGAGTAGACAGGTCCAGGAGCAAGCCGAGTCGGTAACAGGAAATCACAAGTCAGAACACAGGAACCAGGAACAGGGCACGGGGAACTAGAGATCATCCAGCAACCAGAGGAAGTGATGAGCCTCCTTATAAAGGCCATCTGGCACCAGACTGAGGCTGATGTGTACTTCTGCGGCCATGTAGAGCATTGCAGAAGTGCCAGATCTTCCAGAACTCCTGCCGTGGACAGGACCCTGACATAAGTGTATTGATTGCAGTTAGAAAATAAGTCTGCAATATTATTATCTGTTAAGTTCACACGGGCAACCGAGGGGTGATCAAAAAGAGGGAAATCTGCATTTTTTCCTCCCCCTCCTGACCACCCAACTACAGTGACATGGCAGCTGCTTCAGTCTGTTCACATTGCTACGGCCGCTATATAAAACCCCCCTTGAGATCCAACAAAAACAGGCATTCCAGGGCAGGTCAGTATCACCTGTTGAACTCCTGAAAATCACCTCTAAGCAGCCTCTGAAATAGCAATCCACTATGGATTGCTTTTCATAGGGTTGGTAGAGCCTGCTGCCTGTTTGAAAGAAGCCAAAGTCTGAGACTCTTTCATACATTTTGAGAACTAGAATCATCCAATCATCAGCACCCAGATGTTCTTCACAAAACATATCAATCTGTTCTTGTTGTCGTGTTGCTATCTAAAAATTCTTGGCTTCTTTTACAAGTATCAGGAACACAAAATGATCTGACCATCTGATTGGCTATTTCCAGGGATGGAGTACCCCATAGCTGTTGGTGGTCAGTGGTGTTTTTCCCCTATAACACTGCTGGTGAGTGTCTATATGTCCTTTGTGTACCCCCTTGCTATAGAGTAGTGGTCATTGTGATTTAGGTTACTCCCTTTATAGGGCATTAGGCCCCTAGTGTGATTGGTGATCACAGACAGAAGGCGAAGGATTATCTACTTTTTTTAGTTTACATTTGTGATTGCTGTGATTGGCTATCATAGCAATCACAAGGCACAGAGCCACTCTGATTGGATCTGTGCCTATGATCTGTACAGAACAGTGGCTAAGTTGTTAGCACTTCCACCTAGCAGCACTGGCGTCATTGGTTCAAGTCCGAACCGTACGTTCATGGAGTTTATATGTTCTCCCTGTGCCTGTGTGGGTTTCCTCTGGGTACTCCGGTTTCCTCTCACATTCCAAAGACATGCTGGTAGGTTAAATGGCTCCTGTCTAAATTGGCCCTAATATATGTATGAATGTGAGTGTAGCACTACCCTTGAAGGAACCGCTTAGTGATTTTGCTTTCACTGTTCTGCGCCTCGGCTCCAAGAACACCCTTAACCCCTCAGTCACACCTGGTTAGTGGTAAACACTATAATACCAGAAAGTAGACTCACACACAGACTAGAGTCAATTGATATGAGGTTTATATCAACTTAAATGAAAACTTGGTTGAGCAGTACAAGTTGATATTGATACTTGGAATAGCAATTATTACTCTTAGCAACTCTAAGCAAGGAAGCAACACCTATAACAGAAGCTCAATCAATGTTAGCAGACCTGCTTTTCAGAAATGTACCCAATGTCTCTCACCTGAGGTGGTGTCAACTCCAGTGAGAGCCAAGGACTAACAACAATGACACTAGATAATGTGGAGCCCTCAGAATCTGACAGCAAGGTTTAAATCTGAAGTAAAAGAATCTTTAACCAGGGTAGTCAATGTCCCTTTAAATGCAGTGAGGATTCCTTTGAGCACTCGCTGGGGCCCATTTGATCCACAAATAGACAATGATGTAGGTGATAGCCCCTGGCAGGATTGGTACAAAGGGAAGGTAGAAGAAAGTTCAAGGACTTTTTCTTTAGGTGACACTTGACTTAGGTGTTGTCTCCCTCAATGCACTGGGAAAAAAGCGCAGCTTTTAGGCAGATAAAGTGTTAACTGACAAATGGGCTTGCTGGAAAAGGGCAACTCCGCTCTGGCATACAGTGACCAATGGCAACAGTGGTAGAAGTTCTTTTTAAGGAGGATAGGTCAATGGTTTGGAGAGCACTGATGTGATCTGGACTACCAGACGCGTGCACTGCAGTCAGCTCTACTGACTTGACTGTACTGCAAACGTGTTCAACAGTAGCGGCTATGACAACTAGACCGCAACACGTGTTAACTGAATATTGTGTCAACAACTGTGTGTAGGTAAGATAGCAGGCATGAGGAGACTGTCAGTGTTCTCTTGCTTGACTGGTGTATGGGACTCTCTCAGGGTGGTGGCTTCCAGTAGGCCCTGCCTGTCTCTCTCACGGTAGATGGAGCCCCCACAGGTTCTCCAGCCTCATGTGCAGAGTTCTGTCTGGTCACTGTGTTCTAGGTCACCTGCTGGCAGACTGTCTCGCTGAACAAGATGCCCAGGTCAGCGGTTCCGTCTCTCTCTCTCTGGCAGTGCTGGCAGGAGGGGGGGAGTGTGGTTCTCTCACCACTTTCCCTGTTAACTCAGCAGCAAGGTTCTCTCTGGTGGGTCTCTTCCCACTCCAGACTTCTGCTTTCTTTCCCCCTAAACTGTTCCACTTTTACCCAGCAAACCTTGATATCCCACTGTCCGGCCCCGGCAGTATGCTGGGGGCTGTAGTTCACTCCATATCTATCAGAATGGACTATACCACTGTCACCGCAGGAAGAGATATACCGAAGTTTAAAACACACAGACAGTAGCGCTCTTCAGAGGCAGGGATTCTTAGTTTGCATTAAAGAACTTTAGAAACAGTTCGACGCTTTCAGAAAGTAAGATTTCTTACTAAAAGGTCAAAAGGGTGCAATAAGACTATTGACAGAAAAAGATGTAGCCAATATATATAACTATATATGCAGAGGGCAATAGCACAGCAAAGAGATAACAGAAAGAAGTTTAGAGGGATAAAGTACTTGCCGTCAGCCTTGGTTTAAGCAGATCAGGTTTCAGAGCCAAAAGGATGCCTTATCTCCCAAAGTTAGTTCTGATGTTAAAAGGGAGAATCTTCAACTTTTCTCAACTCAGCTCAGCTTAGCTTTTTCTAGGAACTCAGCAGGGTGTCTCCTTGAAGCAGAGAACCACTCGCCTCATTTGCGGAGGGGTATGTAGGTAGAGACCCCAGCTAGAACAAAAATCCCTCTTAGTTTATATCCTGGCCCTAACTTACCATCGGTGCGTTTACCAGCCTGGCCACTAATAGAGTAATATGCAGATGCATCTGCTGAATGTTTAGATATGAAATATGACATACTTGCTTGGATGGTTAAGGAGATATGATGTTCTGCTCTCCTGTATATGCCAGCTAGGGGGTGTAATATATCAGGCAACTTGTATTAAAGTGAGCCGTCCAAATATGTGCTCCATGTTTATGTAATTATGTCCTATTTGAAGATATAAAATTATATGGAAAAGTGAGTTTTTAAATGTAAACCTGTTTTTACGACTATCTGGAATGTCTTTGAAGCTCAGTGAGGGCTTGGTTTATGGCTTTACAATCCCTTCTCCAGCAAGAGTCTCGCAGAGATAGGGGCACCAGTTAGTGTGGGATTTATAACCATGACGCCCTCCCAATGAGTTTGCTGCCTGTGATCTGCATCAAACAGACCACATGTCACTCAACAGAGAGGGGGGGGGATGAGGAAAGCTGATTTGGGAGTAGAAATGATACAAGATGGAAGATCCTTTGCCAAAATGGAGGGCTCGCATCCATCTCTGCGTGCATGTTTGCTACAACAACTGATAAAAGGAGTGTAATCAGGCTGATACAAACTGACTTGTGATAGACTTTTATGGGTTACTGCTCGACTCCTTCTCTCTAAGTATTTTGAATAATAAAATATAATAATAAAATATAATAAGGGTACATTGCGGTGGCGGTGACAGTAAATGTTTAGTTATTTAACAAAGCAATATACAGCCCCTACCAAATTTGTTTCCATATGAAATGATGCCATTGTAGCTGATGTAATGGACTCTGCTGTAAATTGTTCTCTAATGTCCAATTGCTGCCTAGTTACTGCAGCTTGTCTCTATCATGTCATTTAAGTGCATTATTTAACACCAGGCCTTCAATTTAAGGATTCGGAATTGCAGAGCTGTCTCTTCTGGGAGGGGGGGAAGAAAAACGATTTCATTTTCCTAAACAGACTATAGAATTAGAATGTCCTAGCGGCAATGCAAATTGAGGGGAACCCGAAGGTTGCTTAAGAGTAGAAAAGTGACAAATTACAGTGGACTAGAGATGAGCAAATAATGAGACGGCTGCCAGCTGACATACTTCGCTTCCATAATTCGAAAGAGCTCAACAGATCTGCTTTTTATGGAATAGTTTTCCGATAAAAGCAACTCTGTCCCTACTGTGTCCCTACCAGGGTGCGGGGGACACCTGGGTGTCCCCCGCACCGGGTGACACCGGGTGACACCTATTGCACAGGGTGACACCGGACCCGCTTCACGAAAAGGTACGTTTTAAAGTAAGCTGACGATCCCCGCAGGATGGATCTGATCTGCGGATTGAGCATAATGGATCGGAGTCTGATCCATTATCCTCCCCAATCCGCAGATCTGATCCATCCTGCGGGGATCGTCGGCTTGCAACCTATATGGGGTTAACTGATCTCTCCACAAGCTCCACGAAAAGGTAAGTTTTAAAGCAAGCCGACGATCCCCGCAAGATGGATCAGATCTGCGGATTGGGGAGCATAATGGATCGGACTCCGATGGAGGAGGTCATCAATCGCAGCCCACTTCTCCCTCCTAGGTTATCTTGGTGAATTGTCTGCTAGGTATGTGCACAGTGAGTAATGTGTAAGTGTCACCCTTGCAGGTATTACCTGCTACTTCCCACGCCTTCGTCTGCTTTGCTCTCCGAAAGGACAGATCTAACTCTGTTCAGGCATCATCCAGCGTCACCATATACTTCGTGGACTGAGATGCTGGTTCAGAAAGGACAGTCATTTAAATATCGGTGCCTGGGCAGGTCTTGACTGATCATACTGTAGCTCAGCCTTTCTCAACCAAGGTGCCCAGGCACTCTGGGGTGCCTTGAGGTTTCTTCAGGGGTGCCTTGGAAAAATTTCTAAAAATTTACCACTGTTGAACTAAGAATGATAATTCTATTTGACACAAGAGATAACGCCTGAATTTGGACATGGGATTCCTCAACCATTATCTGACATTTCTATGACTCCCTCTGTGATTGTTGTCCCCCCCCAGTCTTTGCTTTTGCTTTGCTGTATCTTATCTCTAATTTAACCCTAGGCTTGTGTTTCTTTCTGCTTTTTTTTTTTTTTTCTCTCATCTCCAACTTCTAACATTCTGCTAAAACAATGTAATAGTACTGCTCAGACCTTGAAGAAGGGGACATACCCCGAAAGCTTGTCCTCAAAATTGTCCTCAAAATTGTATGTTAGTGCAAATAAAAAAAAGTATCACGGACAGTACTCAATTATTTCTGTCACAAGTGCACTAATACGGCTACAATCACCTCCAAGTTAAAAATTTACCAAAACTTGTATACAAGCCAGCGGGTGGAACAATCCTGGCTGTCCATAATTTTAAAGGGTGCCTTGACCAAAAAAAGGTTGAGAAACACTGCTGTAGCTATATGATGAATATTAGCCTCTGCTGCAGCTTCTCACACTAAAGCTCCATTCAAACTTTGCGATTTGGAGTCATGGACAGAATCGTTGTGATTCTGCCCGCGATTCTAAGTTGCTTGGTGATCGCAGCACAACATGCAGCGATTATTCTTAATGACACTCCAAACGCGATGTGATTCTGCTGCAATTGTCACGAGACAGGACCATGTGACAATTTCAACAAAGCAGCGGCTTCTTTTGGGTGACAAACACACAAATGCGCATAGGGCATTCATGTAAATGGTCTAGCCCTATGTGACACGCAGAATCGCATGAAAACCATGCTGTCAAAATCGCATAGGGGGAATGCTCGTTCCTGCTGCGTGATAATATGATCTGGGGCCTAAAGCTGATGTCAGACGGGCGATTTTGTAGCAGGGAATATGCCAGTGATGCAGCTAGTGATTTAATTGCTAGAGTCGATGGCAATAATGGTACAGCATTGGGTTGTGCTCTGCTACAAATCGCTATCTAATGATTTAACAACAATCCATAGATGCATTAAGAGCGATTGCCATTAGTGAATTTGCTGCTGACATGAAATGGGGGTAATCTTGATCTTGAATACCTTATCTTGAAATGTTTTAATTGGAAAACCTTTATGAGAAATCAGTGGGTGACCGTCTTGGTGCAACTACAAAAACTTATCACAGACTGTACTCAACTGTACTCTTGCAGCAAAGAGAACTGAGTAGACAGCAGCCTGAACACAAAAATTACTTGTCTACGCATATAAATAATAATATAGCTACTACATAAAAATACATAAAACAGTCAAAGTATAATGAAATTAAATATTCTCCTTTTCAGCCATAAACTGTGAACTGACAGAGTGGTCCCATTGGTCGGAATGTAATAAGTCATGTGGAAAGGGTCACATGATTAGAACACGAATGATCACCTTGGAACCTCAGTTTGGTGGCGGCCTCTGTCCGGAAACTGTGCAACGCAAAAAGTGCAGGATCAGAAAATGCCAGAAAAATTCTGGGGGAGAGAAGAGGCGCCTGAAGGATGCTCGTGAGAAGAGGAGGAGTGAAAGGACCAACGAGGAGGCGGATGGTGAGCAGTTCCCAGGTAAGCAAGAAAGGGAGATTTCATAAAACTGTGATCAGATCCAGTTTTGGAGCCTCAAATATAAATCAATGGATCCTACTGTGGCTTCATCCCAACTGCTTTGGAAGAATTAATTTATTTTGGATGTACTTCTCCTATGGATCACAGGAGTGCAGTAGGTTCTGCACTCCAGTAAGTTCTGCACTCTTGTGATCCATTTTCAGCCAACATCAGGCTAAATTCTGTCAGCTGACATCACTGAGCTGGTCCAGGCCCTAAAAAGATCCTGATCATATGGTCAGGATCCACCCAGAAGCCATCAACCCAGTGATCTGCTGAGAGGCTGAGCTACCCCCTCCCGGACCCTTCACAGGTCAGCGTTCCAGTTAGAGCTAGAGGGGCAGAACAGAGAGACAGAGACTGACAGTCTCAACTCTCTGGTCAGAGCAGAGGGGAGAACTGAGCATTCAGCTGAGTATGATCGCTCATTTTTCTGTGCAGAGCTCAGATCAGATCAGTCAGTGCCAGATCGGATGTTGCATCCACCTAGGTGACTATAAATGTTTTTCTTTAAGTCCATACTTCTCTTTTAAGGCTGAACTAAATACACTAGTCAAATACTTATTTCAGAGCTATTTTATCCGCCAAAGGACTATCAATCCAGTTCTGAGATTTACACAGCTTTGTCACACAACAGAGTGCTGTCTGGCAGGGCAGGAGACCTGATTTTTTTTTTCTGCTTCAGTGAAGTAATACTTAAATTAAAAGTCTGGTCTAAACCAGGGGCGGACTGACAACTCATGGGGCCCCCGGGCAATAGGGGATCATGGGGCCCCTGTGTCCTTGCCCAAACTCAAAAAAGCCTATGAAAAAGGTACCAGGGGCATCTCATGGGGCCCCCTACTGACCCCGGGCCCTCGGGCAGTGCCCGAGTTTCCAAATGGTCAGTCCGCACCTGGTCTAAACCTATCCAAGATTAAATCTGCTCCCACTCTCAGTCCTATACAACTAACTACTCTGTAAAGGAAAGATGTGTGATCATATCCAGGTCACATGATCTCCCCAGCAGCCAGCTTCAGATGAGCGCAAGGAAAATGGCTGTAGAGCCTGGGCAGTGATGTGACTTGGGGGCATCCATTGTCTGCTGCCCTTCCTCATCCCTTAAGTTGGCACTTGAATGGACTGGAGCTCCCTTAGATTAGGTAAGTATCATTCCTTTACAGGCTAGTTAGTAGAGGGCTTAGAATGGGGGTAGGAGCAAGCTTAGATAGGTTTAGACTGGACTTCTACTTTATGCTGGTCATACACTGTTAGAATTTCTTCTGATTCAGAGTAATCATTCAAAAGTCTAACTGTGGTTTGACCAGCCAGATCTTCAAAATTTAATTACTCATTGGAATTTTGTCAAAGGAATAGGGCCAAAAATTGTTGGCCAAATAGCACCTGCAGCCAGTCAACCGCAGGCACGTTTTGGGTATTCTGATGCAGTACAACTGATCAGTTCTTTGTGCCCCCAGTCTGAGCTATGCTATACAGGGACTACAAAGGTTGATATCAAGTTAAATAGAGGTGCACTGCTTTTAACTAAAAAGTACAATTACTTAAAGGAAGCCTATATCAAAATAAATATGAGGGCTGCTATTTTTTAGTTCCTTCTGAAAATGCTAGCTGCTGAAATTCTTGTTTGCCTGCTTGTTAAAGGCTTATGACTTATGAGGAATTAAAGACTGTGGATTAGCCTGAAAACCAGGCAACAAGCATTTTCAGTGTAGAGGTGGAAAACCCAGTTACTCCTGGTCTTGTGGATGGACTCAATATCGTTAGGGCCACATATGGAAATTCTTGGGATATGCACGCCTTGCTGCCCTCAAAGGACCGGGGGAGTCCACAGTACTGAATAGAGAAAAACAAACAGAGGGTGCACCGGCCTTGTGCATTACCTTTAAAAATGTTTAATGAATGTATTGATCAATATTGTACTCACAACTGATCAATACAAGGCACATCATAAAGGAACAGCTCTGTCCAATTCACACTGCATGTCAGTCTGTAGTGAGATCTCTAGACATCCAAAAGAATGACGCGTTTCGAGTACTAGCCTCTTCCTCAGAGCCACTAACAAACGTTTTCAACATTTAAGGGTTTCCCTTATAATGTGTAGCAGGATTCCCTCCCAAGGCAGGCTTCTTGCTCCATGGGTTGTGTATTCTTTCTATGCCATGATCCTTGTCTCTATAGGGTTGAGAAGCTATTTATGGCCATATATCCATGTCTGAGAAGAGAGATACACCATGTAGCAGAGATACAAGGGGAACTCTACCCTGTGTGGGAGTTGCTGGAAGGGCCAGGGTCTGAAGATGGTATATTATTGCCAGTCATTTAGCTCTGTAATGGACAATGAACTGTTTTGGTGCTGTCCAGTAAATTTATAAGAACTATTACTCATCGCTGATTGTGAATACAAAACAAAGAGAGTTGTATATCTCTCTAGGAGGCGGGACGCACAGCCAATACAAAAGGAATTCTTGTTAAAAGTATTAGGTGTTGAGTTTGCATTCAACCTAGGAGCTGTGGTGGCCTGCTGTAATAAGATTTACCCTCTCGGACGTAGTTTAAGGCAACTCATATTGTGTCAGGCTCCACGTGGCATGAGCCCCCATGTCACATGGGCCTTTTCATACAGATTATTTTCAAAGCCTTAGTTTGAACCACCCTTGCAGGAAAGTGTGCTCAAGGTGTGAAGAGGGGTCGGAGTGGAAGTAGATCAGAGGAAAGGAGTGAAGTGGCTATTTGCGCATTTGGTGCATACTAGGAGTTCTTTGAGCTTATGGCTGGGGCCTGACATAACAATCTAATCCCTGGGTGACTCGTATTTCTGTAGAACACTAGCTGGCAGTTCAGCCACCTGGAGAAGCTAGACAGTGCCTACAGAAAGGTCCACCCAAGGCAGCCTACTTATTTTCTCAATACTGGTTTCCTTAAAAGTGACAATAACTCAAAAATTTAATATGATCTTGGGATTCCCCTAAATGGGTTTTGTGGTGCCTGATCCATATAGAAATAATGGTGAGTGTCACCACAAAAACACATGAACCAAGAAGACCAATAAAATTAGAATATGACACCAACTTATGTTTACCGCAAGTTTATTGAAAAAATTAGAAACCTATCAAATATAATTCCACAAACTGTTTTCGGCCTCCAACCTCCCCTTCCTTCCCCCAGTAACACCACTTCCCTCTCCTCCCAGATCCCCCTCCCCCACAGTGGACTAAGCCAACCTGCCTCAACACCCCCCCCAGCCGGTTGCTGCCAAACACTGGAACCTGTTGGAGCAACAGCCCCAAACAAAAGCCAATGAAAGCACAACTGGCTTATTGTGGCTGTTGCTCCAACAGGTTCCAGTGTTTGGCAGGTACTGGACAGGGGTGTTGGAGTGGGTGGGTTTAGTCTGGGGTGGAAGTGTGTGTGTGTGTGTGTGGGGGGGGGGTAATCTAGGAGGGAAGAGAAGTGGTGTTACTGGGGGCAGGGGGGAGTTTGGAGACAGACACCAGATTCTGGAATGATGTTACATATATTTCTATATTTTCAATAATCTTGCAGTAGCCATAAATTGGTGTCATATTCCAATTTTCTTGGTCTTGTTGGTTCCCTAAAAGTGAACCTGTGGTGAGGATATGAACATTCAAGGATTTACATATTCTTAACAAACAATAAAGAAGCTTTAAACAAGCCTTCACTGACCTCTGCACCTACAGGAATTGTGAAACAGTACATCCCTATTGTTCGATTCAGAAGCACCAAGGTCATTCAGGTCATTCTCTTAGCAGCTTAGTCAACACTTTCCCCCTCCAAGCAATGACTTGGAAGACCTCCATCCTTCTTATCTCTAATATAAATGCAGAGTTGGATCTCTCCTCCTCTGACTCTGATAAAATGCTTTAGAGTGCATAAAGACCCTCCTTGTAAAAACTGTGGCAAGCAGACCTCTGTTTTTATTCTAAATGTGTAGAAAATATATGTTCTGTTCACTGGTTTGCAGAACTTTATGTTGAAGAACCAAAATGTTCATTTAATAGGATCTTAAGAGCTTTAATCTCAGGAATACTTAAGAAATATAAGCTGTAGGTTGGATTAACTTGTAAACTTCCACGTGAAACTGAACTACTATTTATTTTTCTGTTTCATTCTTGTGTTTTTATTTTTTAAAATATTTATTTTTTACAGTTTGCAAAATGAAGCCATGGACAGCGTGGACAGACTGCAGCAAGTATTGTGGGGGCGGCATTCAGGAAAGGTTCATGACCGTCAAGAAAAGGTTCAAAAGTTCTCAGTTCACAAGCTGCAAAGACAAGAAGGAGATACGAGCTTGCAACGTCCATCCATGTTAGCAAACGTCTCACATGGGATGAGCTCTGAGTTCCATGCAAAAGTCGACCTTTATTAGATTTTTTTATCATAGAATATATACAGTGCTTTTCATTTTGCAATGTACTTTGCTTACTATTCTTGCAGGTGCGAGAACTCTATTTTCTAAATATCCACATGTATTAATGAAATCATCCGGTTAGCAAAATGAATACATCTTACACCTTGGTGGTCCCAAAAGAGATGTTGACTCTGGACAAGCAATGAATCTTCCTAGCCGCATCATGGACTTTAATCTTCAACAGTGTGACATGCATGCAAAGTCAAACGTCACCAATAGGACAGCCTGTTACCGCCTTTATTGTTTTGAAAACACTCATTGATAGACTAAGCAAAAGGACGACAGACACTCGAAGGAGAATTCCCAGCTTTTTATCTATTTTTTTCAGACTTCTCTAATACTCTTCATTAGTCAAAGCATGTTTGGTTTAAAGTCCATTAAGATTTCAAATACTGTATGTCAGTGCCACATGTTGAACCTGCTGCTGATACTGTACATTTTATTCCTTTGTGCTGTTATTCATCAATAGGATCTGATAATACTTACATAGCTCTAGGAGTTATATTGTGAAAATGATGTTAGTCGGCTTTCAGATGGTTTCTGGAGAAGCTGTAGTGAAGTTCGTTCCATCTTTCTGCTTTTTTGAGCCTGCCAATGGGTAGGTTTTTTGGTTCCTTTTCTAAAACAGCAAAGTATAGATGTAAAACGGATTAGGACTTGAAGTGACTCTGTTACTAGAATAATATTTAAACAAAAGAGCCCTTTCAAAAGAAGATTTTCCTCTCTCCCGTCTTCTTATCTTTACTGTAGGGAAGTGATACCAATGGAAGATACCTCTAGGGGTGTCAGATACCTGGCCCCCTATGTTTAGTCTGTCATGCTCCTAGAGAGTTCTTTTTAGCCAGGTTGCCCCCAGAAGGTGATAAAGTACTCCAATCACTAATTCACAAATCCAGGAGGCAGCAATCATCCCTCAATCATCCAAGCCATCTTTTAAGGGTACTAATGATGTCTAAGTGCCCATCAGTGCCAGGCTAGTGCCTTTCAAAGGGCAATTATTTTTTTTTTGACTCCCACTTGAAGCACTCATCTGCTGCTAAAGGGCATACAAAAAGACTCACATGGGGAGGCACATCAGCTGATAAGTTTGATGTCACAGGCTGGAATCTATGGTCAGACACTTCCAGGAGTGACATTGTTCTCTCATTTGATTCACCAGCCCCTATGTCACTATTGTGTTCACTAGTAATGTAAGGGTCAATGGAAGAAGCTACTGAGCACAGCAGGGGACCAGGAATCTGTTGGAAGGATTCGATTCTGAAAATGTTTCAGGCAATAGAGATTTTTCAGTACAATAATGTTCAAAAATGCAGAAATGTTTGTAGGGGTCACTTTTGTTTTAAAATGTAGTGACAGTTTCAGTTCAACTGAGAATGCTTTGTGCAGCAGTTGTTACTGTTGGCTTTTGTCAACAAGAAAATATTCAGAAAAAATGGATCAAAATAAGGTGTGGGCTATAGGACATGGACTGCTTTCACTCCATTCTTCCCTACTAACCATTCTTATATGGATGTCCTGAGGATAGGCAGGCTACAATAAAAGGGCTTATGACCGTGTTGGATAATATTATGTCATCTGAAGCAAGTTTGAGCCAAACAGAGCTACGGTCTATAGCAACCAAGATTGTTTTATTTCAAAGTTCCACCTTTACTGCAGTTGACATTGCTTACATTTCTATATACTTAAGCAACCAAGCTGACTTTGTACCTAGTGCAGTATTGTAGCATGATCAGGGTCAGTCAGATTGATTGTTATGGGCGAATACAGTTGTTCTTTCAGATTAAAAATGATAAAGTTTGAAATATTCTTTCTCAAGTCCTTACTATCCCAAATACTGGAGGGTGGACAGCATGGTGGCATTGTAATTAGCATTGCAGCCTTGCAGTATTGTGGTATCAAAGGGTCACAGTAATATCAATGTTACCTTCCGCCTTTTGTTAGGTTTTCTCTTGACGCTCAATGTTGCTTCAGCAATCTAGGACCTACAGGTTGATTATTTCGGCTTCTTCCGAAATCATTGTAGAACATTAAATTGTATGGGTCGTAAGGACCAACGAGAATACTTAACTGTTCTCTATTAAATTCTATGGAATATGGTGCTGCAATACAAATAAGTAAAACAAATAAAAACTAAGGTCTGGAAGCTTAATCAAAGCTTTGGGCAGTGTCAGTATTAACAACTTCAGCCACATGAGTAAGGATTAAATATGAATTGTCAATTCACCACTTTTTAATAATCCTGAGTGTTTTCATGTCGATTTGACTGATCTACAAAGAATCACACAATTTAGTAAATTAGACCATCTTGGTTCACTAATTGTATGATTCTATGGGGATTGGCCATTTTGGCTTGCGTATTTTTCAACAGAATAAATTATGTGCAGATTTATAGATTTACCTTATAGTGAAACTGCCCATCTCTACACACAGTGTACAGTCTGATATGCAAGATATATATTTTGTTTCCAAATTGAATGTCCCGACTGGGAAAGGACTGTGAAAAAGGTTGTACAATGATCATCCGCTTTGGCAGATGTTTTTTATACAGCCATATTGCTTATTATTAATATTGACCTGCTAAAGCTGCAGTTTGCAACTCATGCATGGAAAATTACTGGTAGATTAGGCCTAAAGTTGTAATTATCCTAATTCATATCTGATGTGAGGCCAACTCAGTCTTCCAAAATAGACGGGGAACAAAGGAAAGATGGTTGTCTTCTATTCTTAAAGAGAGCAGTTTCATCTCAGTGGACATTCAGTTCCTACAATAATTGCAAAAGGTTCTAAATAGCCATGTAGTCAATCGTTGTCAGCCTTCTGAGGTCATACAACAAAAAAAAAAATCAAAAAACAAAAACATATTCCATAATTTTAGGTACAGAATATCCCTGATGTCCTTTTTTACTTTTAGTAACAAGAATTGCCATATTGTCATATATAATTTTCATTGGTAGATGTATTTATATCTTATATTATATTATATAATATATATATTATATATATATAATGTCAGTGTTCCTTATATCTATATTATGATATAAGGTGCCCTTGTTCTATAGTGAATGCATCATGTTCATATGTATGATGAGATTGTCACAAAAAATACTCATGTGAGAAGCTTTAGGTGGTAGTCATCCCTTGAGCTGCATTCTTGTTCCAGATAGGGAAACTGAATGTATTCAGCATGAATGTAGGTGAAATCAGAACCTTGGAATAAGCATGTGGCTAAGGAGTGAGAAAATTACATCTTTCATTTGAGGTTTCTCTGTTTAGCTTTGTGACACATTTCTTTTAAAGTGAATCTGCCTATAATAAATAAATAAATTATGCATAACCTCTGGCCTAAGATGCACCAGAAGGTCTGTAGCTAGATTATCTCTTGTGGCTCAAACTTACCTATGCTGAACTTAGAGGTCTGAACATCACTCTGAGCTCTCTGGAGGACCCCATCTCTTGGCACCATCATACTGTGGGATGTGGTAAACTTTGTGGCTCTTTATATATTGACTACTGAAGTGGATGGAGGCTTCCTGAATTGTGAGGGCTTTCCATTTTGTATGGCTGAATTGGAGAGGTCTGTGGTCATAGCATAGAAAGGCACCTTAGAAAATTCACCTGTAATGCTCCTACTTTTAGGCCTAATGTTGAAGGAGTTTTTGAATGTGTGAATGAATTATACACACATTCTGTTTTCAATGTTATTGCAGCAGTGGGACCTGATGCCTGGTTATAGCTTTTGTAGCATTTCATTCATTCAGTTCGACAGAACATCAATATTATAGACATCTAAGCCAACAATTTAAGTACCAAGCAAATCCATGGTAACATGTAAACATGGGGAGCACTGATAAAAGAAAAGTTGTTCCTATAGTCCATGCCCCCCCTTTTATAAATTTGCAAAATGTTGCAAAAATGTGGAATCCTTATCCAAATCCAAATGTTTTTTTCCTTAGTTTGGGGTATAGTAGGGAATGGAGATAACCTATGTAGATTTTTTTTCCTCCATCCCATTGAGATTTCTTTTCATTTCCTGTCCCAAGAACACAACAGGAAGTGAGAGAAAATCTCTCCAAAGTGAGGGGAAATGCCTTCTTAGTCAACTCTCACTGGAACAAGTCTCCCCACTGGAAGATAACTCCCCTATTCCTGTTCTAGTGAAAACCAAAAAATGTTGGATGACGTTCTACCAGATTAAATAGAGAGGGTAAATCTTCCCAGTGGGATAAGTGACAATAAGTAAATGAGAGTCATTTTATTGTGATTAAACTCTATGATTAAGCCCTGGAGGGTGGGGCGAAATGCATCAGGTTGTGTGATTTGGTGGAGACATGTAGGCTGAGGCCACTCTTTATTGTTTATTCACCTGGACTGGTTGGGAGTACATTTATTGGCCTTTACATTTACTAGCCCTCTGGATTTGTATTAGGATAAGCCTTCAGCCTATGTTCTGGGACACTGGGTTATGCTTTCACCTCTGCTTTGAGTGGTGCCAAAAGCAATCTAAAAGGTCACTGGGATTCTAATACTTTGTTCTCATATATCCAGGTAATGGTGTATCAAGTAGTAGTTAGTCAAATTCAACTGAACTGAACAACTGAGCATTTCATTGGCTATCCAAGTCAATTCTTTATTCACCCTTACAGCTATGAAGAACTGTCCTGGCTTGGATAAGCTACGAAACGTCTTCAATACAGAACGAGTCAAGTTGAATGTGACTAACTACAACTAGGTGTTTTATCACTTCCTACTTTGTTCTAAACTAAAAAAAATATCTTTAGATATACTTTGACTATGGAAACCCTCTACTTTATTATTCTGGATTGTTTCATGTTTAGGTTGTTATCTGGAATGGCTTTCTCCTCTCTCCACAGTAGACACCTCATTAGAATCTTACTTGTACCAGTCAGTAGATACAAACCTGTGCAGAAATGTTTGATAATTGGCTCTTCTTATACAGAACCTGATAGTATAATGTGCATGCTGTAAATTCAAAATTTCAACTGACCTATGTGTCCCCATTAGGGAATCAAAAGAATTAAACATTCTCTGAAATTAGCAGTTAAAATAATAATATCCAATTGATTCTGCTTTCACCAATTGATGTTAATGTCTTTTACATATTAAAAAAATAAAATCTAGTTTAAAAGATGTTAAAAAGGTGAGAGAAACATTAGTGGTAACAGGGTATAGGAAGATTGAAGTCAATGAAATAGTGATTTTTTTGTTTATTGTTTAGGTAGGAAAAATATACTGGTTTTAATTAAGTATTAATAACTCCTGGTTTACAAAAATAATCATCCATCACTAGACCACTCTTACAACAGCCAAATCAAATCCATATTTTATTTATGTCTAGTTTTTTTTTTTTTTTTAAATCTTCTTAAGGAATATCTGTGGTTTACTTTTTTTACAGCAAGCAAAGGAACACACAAACATCTTTTAAGATTATATTATACATTTATAATTGGATAGAGATTATATTTATTATGATGATAAATGTACATAAATAAGAGATTCTTCTTGGACACATTATCTAATTTTCAGAAGTATGTTTCAAGACCCATTCTTGAAATGCTTATGATATTTAAAACAAGTAGGACAACGTTTATAAATGTTCCTTAACATACTGCTACTCTTTATGTACTTTTTTTTTTCTTACATTTGATATGCAGCTCTATAGTTCTTAAGCAGTTAAATAGTAGATACACTCAGAGCTGGTATTGTTTTTGGGTAGATGCTAAAGGTTTGGATCATCTGCTAGCATATTGTGACTCTCAATCACCATATGTGCATTTTAGGGTGGTGGAGCTCTGGACTCTGAACTTGGTGAAGGTTCTGATTGAATTCAGTTGATAGTGTAGCAGCTCTGTATTACCTGGTGGAGCCGCTACAGGATCCCTGAGAGAGTCAGCTTGTATGGAGTGAAAAGATGTAAGAGTATTACTAGGGTTGTCTGGAAGAAAAAAATAGTTTAAGGTTAACTACTCATCCAGATTCCTTTTGCACAGTAAATCAAAGCCCAGATGAAGGGGTTTTTTTGCATAGCTCACAAAATGTGTTGGCTGTCAAGTTATGATAGACCTTTCAAAAATTTCCAGGTGAAACGTTTAGGCTGGGTGCTCTCATCTTTTCATTCCATACATTCATCTATGCATGATTCTAATGATCTCCGGTTTGATATCTAGCAAGGCTATCATGTGATTCCTACTTTATTCTCCATAGAATCCCATAGCATATAAAGGCCACCACCACTGTACTATGTCCAAAATATCAAAAAAGAAATGCAGACTTTACTGGTACAAAGGAGATTATGCGAACATAATTTTATTATTACTTTTAATATAATTTATATACTAAAAAAACATAATTTCCATCAGTAAGAGTTTCTCCGCATAGTTGTCAGCAACCATTGTTGGATGTAAAGCTTTAGTTTAATAAACAGAATATATATATATACATATACACACAAATCACATAACTTATATTGGTAGATCGCCCTAAGTCAACGCATTTCACGTACAGTTTCTTCGAGACCATTCAAAGATCCAACAAGGAGATACTGATAATAACTGAATACAGAACTACCCCACTCTTTGCCACCACCTTTGCCTACCCCAAGTGTATTGTTGCACATTGGTAGGTTGACTTATACATGTTTTGTACTAAAAAATGTAGCTTGTATGTAGTGTCTTTGTATATATGTTTAATAATTTTGTTCTGTATTCATTATTATCTCCCCATTGGATCCATGGGTAGTCCAAAAGATGCTGTATAAGAAAAGCATTGACTTAGGGGGATCTACCAATACAAGTTATGTGATTTGTGCATACATATATATTCTGTATATTAAACTAAGACTGTACATCCAATAATGGTTGTTGCCAACTATAAGGAGATATTGGTAATGATGGAAGTTATATTTTTAGTACATAAATTATTTTAAGAGTAATAATAAAATTGTGTATACTTTTTATGATATGTCAGCATCATCCAATTTGTACCAGAAATGTCTGAATTTCTTCTTTTTGGATACATAGTCTCCATAGAATCCCATAACTGGAAAATCCAGAAGAAACACTTCACTTCTGTTTCTAAAGCTCAGCAGATATTAGGCAACATTTACTAAGCTATAATGTATGTGTAATCAGCCATAATCATTTTGGCAATGCCATTTTTGACTTTCAATGATTAAAATATAGTGAATGTAGCCTAGATGTAAAGATACACCACCAAACTAGATGGCCAGGGTTCAAGCCATCATTGTTCATTAAAAAAACTGACATATTTTAAGTGAGTTTACTTTTTACATTTTGAACTGAAATACAGTATTAAGAACTATATTTTAATTTAAAAAAAATTTGAAGCCAAAACCTTTTTTTTTACGTTTTGGATAGAGTAGGGAAGTGTTAAGACCCTTGTCAGGATATTTTTCCTGTCTCTGTCCCGTTGAGAAAATTTCCCTTCACTTCTTGTCTTAGAAACTCATTAGGAAGTAGGAGGAGATCACAGTTGTCAAAGGAAGAGGTTTACAGATTGGAAGATTTTTTCTTACCTGCTGTTCCTGGTCGATAAAGCTTTGGATTTCCCATCACTGTCCATCCTGGTGATAATGACCAATAGAGAGGTTGAATCTCTCTAGCAGGGACTGAACAGCAATAAAATCTGTCCAAAACAACAAATAACAGTTTGGCTTTACATCTACTTAAAAAATATATATGAAGTTTTTTTTCTATTTCCATGGAACATTTCTATGTTAAGAAATACAATTTAGTGATTGAACAGTATATATAACAAGTCAATATCTGTTATCCCATGATTGGGGAATGGAAGAATTAAAGTTGATAGTAAAGAAAACGAAGAGAAATCTAAACACTATCTGCGGAAACTATAAATATACTATATGTCCTCGTATTTTATTTTACCATTGTTTTTTTAATTTCGTTTTATTATTCAAATGATACACATTCAGTATTTCTAAGTATTCATTAAACTTTTGTTGTTCTTAACAATGCTGTAGTGTGAGTTGGTTTGAATTCAACATCTGGTCTTTCAAAGCCTCAAGAATAAATTAAATTATGTAGGGTTTAATAAATTAACATGTATGTGCCTCATAAGAATGTTTAATTTAGTTTTTTTGTTATTTTGCTGTGGAATTTTTGATAAACCTGTCATAAATATATTTCCTACCAAAGTCTTGTGTACTTGTTTTCTAGTTGTATGTCTAACACATTATAATTTTTAAATAAAATACATCTTTACAAGACTTTGCACCTCCCACTTTTTTTTAAAAGCACTCACTCTACTATGCAATTTGAGCTTATGATGATGTTTAGCAAAATCTATGTTTTCATAGAGAGGCGTTGATACTATCAGTACAGAAGGGCATAGAAAGGGGACCACTAGACTAATAATAAATGTAATGTTTACAAACCAATGCTTTTCAGGGCTCTAAAGGGCCCCTTCATTGGGGATTAAGAGCAATAATTGCAGAGGGATTTTAAAAAAGATCAATATTTTTGAGATGTAGGTTTTAGTGAATTGTAAATGCTTGCTCCAATCACAGAAGACGTACCCTACACCAGGGGATCCAGCAGATTGACTTTGTTGTCATGATGGCATTGCAATGTGTGCAGTAGTACAGAAGTCACAAAGGATGTAAGGACCCACTGGAGACACTGATGTGTAGAGGGGAACCTAGGAGGTCTACAGTAACAGAGGAAGACTGGGAACCATTGACCTGGAGGTAAATAATAAAAGAATGTGTACCATGCACAGTGTGCCTCACTGATTGGTGAGCACAGTGAAAGGTGAGTGTTTCTAAAGTACATGGTCTGTTGTAGCACATCTTCCAGCAGCAGCTTCCTTTGTAGCATTTGTTCACATTAGATCTCAGAGCTTCTGGAATAGTTCCTTCTGCAAACTGAACAGGTAACTTAATATTGCCCAGCTTGAGTCCTGGACTGTACATTCTGCTCTGATCAATATCTTAATGGTGAAATATTCTCACCATCTCAGCATATCTTATTAGTACTGGCCTGAGGTTCAGATGCTTCCCTGCCCAGTCCTCCCCCAAATAGTTAACAGGATCCCAGCACAGGGTTCTTCTCTCCAACTCCAAGCAACCAAGCCCTTCTGTGGTGTGAAAAAAGTGACAAATATAGCCCCAATGTAAGAGAAGCAGTCTGGACTGAAAATGAGATACTCAGCTTAAAGTCTTAAACAGCAAGTTGGAACTACGTGGACAGAAAGGTGCACCTATCTACTCAACATGATGCAAAGCCTAGTGTGCCTAAGTGGTGTACATAAGTTGTCATTGCTGTACTCCTCAACATTCTAGTTGACTGGTTGTGCCTGGTTTCAAACATTCTAAATCATGGACTCAGAACAAGAGCGCAGCATGTGAAATTAGGAGAAAAGCAGAATTATTTATTGGCTTGTTCCAGAAGCTGATAAGCAAGGGTCTGTTGAAAGAGACCTCACCCCTTCATGAAAATGCAATGGTTTGCAAAGATTACGGAGATCAAACAGATGGAGGACATTACTATGACCAATAACACAAATACTGACAAACTTGAACCACCTGGTATTTCTCCAATGGTCAAACACCTCTAGCTTCTCAATAGAGGAGATAGTTAAGCCTATCATACCCACTAGGAAACTGAATAACTGTGGGCAAATGCAGAGAGAAGGAATGGGTGCCTCATGCCTCCTTCCTAGTCCCCATCCTTTCTGTCTTCATTTTCCTTTTATTTTCTTCCTCCTCCTCCCCTCCCCTTACCATCCCAAGCAGCAAAGTCAACCAGGACCTATCTACTCTTGTTCCTACACATTTAATAAATGTCATATGTATGTATCTCTCTGATCCTTATGAATAAATGGTATGACTTTGAGATCACTGTGTGATATATATAGTGCATTCAGAAAGTATTCAGACCCCCTTCACTTTTTTCAATTTTGTATGTTGCAGCCTGATACTACAGTTGTTTAAATTATTTTTTTTCAGTAATCTACACCTAGTACCCTATAATGATGAAGTGAAAACAGAATGTTAAAAATGCCTCTGAATTTATTAAAAATCAAAAAGCTTTTGCAAACTCCAAGTGGGCTTTTGTGTGTTTTGCACTGAGGAGAGTCTTCTGTCTAGCCATTCTGCTATAAAGCCCAGGTTGGTGGAGGGCTGCAGTAATGTTTGTCCTTCTGGAACTTTGTCCCATCTCCACACTGGATCTCTGGAGCTCATTCAGAGTGACCATCGGGTTCTTGGTTACCTCTCTTACTAAGGCCATTCTCCCCTGATTGCTCAGTTTGGCCGAGTGACCAGCTCTTGGAATAGTCCTGGTTGTGCCAAACCTCCTCTATTTGAGAATTATGTTGGCCACTGTGTTCATGGGAACCTTCAGTGCAGCAGCAATTTTTGGGTAGCCTTCCCCAGATCTGTGCCTTGCAATAATCCTGTCTCTGAGCTCTGCAGACAGTTCCTTTGACCTCATAGCTTTTGCTCTGATGCAGTATGCGTTGTCAGCTGTGAGTCCTTTTATAGAGAGGTGTGTGCATTTCCAAATCGTGTCCAATAAATTGAATTTACCACAGGTGAACTCCAATAAAAGTGTAGAACCATCTCAGCAATGATCAAGAGAAACTGGAGGCACCTGAGCTAAAATGTCAAGTTTTGTTGCAATGGGTCTGAATGCTTCGTCCAATATGATATTTAATTTTTTTTTATTTTTAATAAATTCACAGACATTTCTAGAATTCTGTTTCACTTTTTCATAATGGGGTACTGAGTATAGATTAATGGAAAAAAAAGAGTTTGTTTTTTTTTGCTTTTTTCAATTTAAATTTATCCACAGGTTGAATAGTACAATATATGCAAGAATAATGCATTGAAAGGTATATAGACAACCAAAACTTCAGTAGTAATGGCTAGACAACAAGGTCTACCTATCAATAATTAACATAGAGTAGAACAGACTTCAGGTCAAATATCAGACAACAAGACCTAGATGTTACTGTGGGAATCGGCAAATAGTACCTCTGGCATACTCATATAGATACCAACATTGGAATGCAACCAAACATGACAAATAAAAATAAAAAAAATGCCGGGATGGCCCAAGGGATCCTGAGGGTCAAAAGAAAAGATGTGTAAGGAAATATATGGCCATGTAGGCAGGTAATACTGGCAGGGAGGCAGAATAAAGCTGCAAATGGTATGTCTCATAACTGGTTGGGAGACGTAGAGTGATGGAGGGGGTTGTGGAAGATGGAGAAGGGAGGAGGGAAAAGTAAGGAAGGAAAGAAATGGGGAATAAAAGAACAAGACCAACCGCCTCTAGCCAAAAGAAGGAAAGCAGCACGGAAAAGTTGGCGCTCTTGCGCCTGGACAGCCCTGGGAAAGGGCCCAAAAAACCCCTAGAGAATCAGAAAAGCAAAGCAAGGATTCTATCTCTAGTTTTGGGCCAAGTATTGACAAGTCCCAGGGGTTTCAGCACAATTGGGAAATCTGCAAACAGGCATCAGTATAAATGTAGTATTGCCGCAGTCTCCAGGTGTCCCGAAAAATCTCTTCCCGATCATATAATGTGGCCGTGAGCTTCTCCATGTCCCTGAATTTATTCAATTTGGAATATCAAAGGGACCTTGTAGGTGGGTTCACAGATCTCCAGCACAAGGGAATACAGGCCTTCACTGCATTCACCAGCTGGACCCCCCCAAACCCCCTCTCCGCCACCTCAATTGTTATCCCCTTTAGTTGCAGAGGCAGGGAATGGAGGCACTTGCCACTGCTGCAATGCTTTTTTTCACTGCAACAGCAGAAATGATACAGTACCTCCTGAGCCTGCTGAATGTGACCCATTGAAGTAAGTAGAGATGCTCTGCAAGAATCCTGTGATAATTATTCAACATCAGTTACAGTATAAATTCTAAGGGATGTATTTAACAAAAAAACATAGACCTAGTCATCCTGTGAAACTGCATGCACATTCATCTTGGGTGAAAAGAGGCCAAATCAAATGTTATTGGGATATTTTCTCTCCAGGTTGAATGTTTTTAATTTATACGCAATACAGTAAATCAAGAAAATAGTGAACTATGGCCATTAGATGATGCTGGTAATCACAGAAAATAAATACTTATCTTCCATAACCATCAGCTTCATCTAGTGACCGTAATGCAGTATTTTCCTAATGTCCTCTATTCTATATGATCAGGAAGCAGTCAACCTGGAGAGAAAATAGTCTAATAACATTTGATTTTAGCCCCATTTGCACAGAATGAATGTACATGCAGCACAGGAACAAGAGCTGAAGGGATAGCTTACAATGGGTAAAACTGGTCTGGTGACAACTGTTTAAAAGGGGATAAAAAGATGTCCTCTTACTTCCTGCTGTGTCTTTGGGACAGTGAGTGTGGGAAAATCTCCCTTGAATGGAAACAGACAAAATCTTAACCACTTCCCGTCTGGCCATGTAAATAAACGGCTGGACAGGAGCGCTGCCAAAGCAGGTGGATGTGTCAGGGCTCCCAGGTATGACCAGAGGTGTGTGACTGATGCAGGGAAACGCAGACTTCAGATATGTGATAAACAATACAATTTATTAACACTAACAATACAAACATAAACGCAGTGCAATACTAAAACATAACACAGTGCAACCAAACCAAACCAACCACCCACAGATAACAGTATATACAAGCAAGCGTCGTCAGGCAGGCCGGGTCAATATCAATAGGGCAGGTAGGTACAGGGGGAGCAAGCAGAGAATGGTCGGGGTCACAGGCCAGGTTCAGCAGGTAGCAAGCAGCGTAGTACAGAGGGTCAAGCAGAGAGATGGTCAGGGTCACAAGCCAGGGATCAGGACAGGTAGCAGAGAATCAGACAGGAACAGAGAGCAGGAACAGGATACAGGGCCAAGAGAAACACAACACCAAGGCAGAGTCTGTGGGTCTGGCCATCCCTTAAATACCCCAGCATCATCAGTTACAGGTGTTAGCTGGCTGCAAAGTTGAGTCTCTGATTGCAGGGAACACCCGCTGGCCAGCCCTGGTACTGCAGATCAAAAGGCAGGTGAGTCCCACCATTGCTGGCCAGTCCATTCCTAACAGTACCCCCCCCTCAAGGAGCGGCCTCAGGACGCTCCAAACAGTCCTAGCTGGGCAAAATGTTCCACCGCCCGGGTCTGGCAACTGGCGGGATATCAAAGACTGGCACACCGGGCAGGACTCCGGGCAGCGGCACACCGGGCTGGACTCCGGGCAGAGGCACATCGAGCAGAGGCACACCGGGCAGAGGCACACCGGGCAGGACTCCGGGCAGAGGCACATCGGGCAGGACTCCGGGCAGAGGCACATCGGGCAGGACTCCGGGCAGAGGCACATCGGGCAGGACTCCGGGCAGAGGCACATCGGGCAGGATTCCGGGCAGAGGCACATCGGGCAGGACTCCGGGCAGAGGCACATCGGATTACCAGGCGAAGCAGCAGGCAGCGGGCCACCAGGCGGAGCAGCAGGCACCAGGCCCCCGGGCGGATCAGCAGGCACCGGGCCCCCGGGCGGGGCTACAGGCACCGGGCCCCCGGGCGGAGCAGCAGGCACCGGGCCCCCGGGCGGAGCAGCAGGCACCGGGCCCCCGGGCGGAGCAGCAGGCATCGGGCCCCCAGGCGGGGCGACAGGCATCGGGCCCCCAGGCGGGGCGACAGGCATCGGGCCCCCAGGCGGAGCGGCGGCCACCGAGACACCAGGCACGACAGTGGGCTCCGAGTCAACTGGTATGACCGCAGGCACTGGGTCAGACATTGGATGGTCTGGCTGGACAGCGGGCATCGGGTCACCAGGCATCAGGTCATTTGGCTCGACAGCGGGCACCGCATCATCTGGCAAGGCAGTGGTCTCCGAGTCAACAGGCACGACAGTGGGCACCGGGTCATCAGGTACCGGATTGTCTGGCTCGACAGCGGGCATCGGGTCATCAGGTATGACAGCGGACACTAGGTCACCAGGCATCAGGTCATTTGGCTTGCCAGCGGGCACCGCGTCATCTGGCAAGGCAGTGGGCACCGAGTCACCAGGTACGACAGCGGGCTCTGAGTCAATTGGCACGACAGCGGGCACCGGATCAGGTACCGGATCATCTGGATCAACAGCGGGCATCGAGTCAACTGGCCTAATAGGATCGTCAGGCTGGATCAGTTCATCATGCTGGGTAGAGGCATTAGGCCGAGTAGAGGCTTCAGGCCGAGTAGAGGCATCAGGCCGAGTAGAGGCATCAGGCCGAGTAGAGGCTTCAGGCTGAAGAGAGGCATCAGGCCGAGTACAGGCATCAGGCCGAGTAGAGGCTTCAGGCCGAGGAGAGGCTTCAGGCCGAGGAGAGGCTTCAGGCCGAGGAGAGGCTTCAGGCAGAGTACAGGCATCAGGCAGAGTACAGGCATCAGGCCGAGTAGGGGCTTCAGGCCGAGGAGAGGCTTCAGGCCGAGGAGAGGCTTCAGGCCAAGTAGAGGCTTCAGTCTGAACCACGGAAGGCAGGCTCACCGGTTTGGATACTGGCAGGATGGTATTGGTTGGAAAGAATTTTCGCTTTTTTCTGGTTTTAACTACTGGAGCACTGCAAGTAAACGCAGGTCTGCAAACGAATGGAGCAGCTGGAGACAGAGAAGAACTGGAGGATGGAACAGGAGAGGGAGCAGTTGCTACAGAGGGCTTTTTTACAGGATTAAAGGCAGGATAGGTGCAGCGAGTGGGAACAGGGTACTGACATGCGGTAGATAGCCAAGTATACTGGGCTGTAACTGGAGGAGCTGGTGGGAATACAGGAGTAGAGTTAGAAGCAGGACTGGGTCTTTGTAAGCTGACTGAGGCTGGGTGCAACAAGTCTGTCCATGTCTGCAGTAGGGGTTGAACAAAGCTGAGCTTACACAAAGCCTGTCTGGTCAATGACTGCACTGCGTTTATACAATCTCGCAGTGTCAGTGGTGAACATGTGGAATAACGCTCCAGAAAGTAACCCACATCATCCTCTAATAACCACACCAGGGACTCTACCTGGTCTGCACTAAATGGTGGCAAAAATTCATCCCTGCATTCGGGGGAACCAGATGAAACCAACTCTGCACAAACCTCAATCAATGGCTGCACCTCAGAGAACACTGTGCCCTGATCTACTAGAACATGAGCGAGCCGTATACATTCTAGCAATTCATCCCGGGTATACTCCTTCAGAGTTTGATAAGCATACTCCCTGTCATCAAACACTAGCAGATATAAATACTCAACCTCATCAAGATCCATCCTTCCCATCAACAAGCCAAGATGGCTTCCCTGTGCAGCCACTTCTGGTCAGGATTGGCCTTGGTGTAATGTCAGGGCTCCCAGGTATGACCAGAGGTGTGTGACTGATGCAGGGAAACGCAGACTTCAGATATGTGATAAACAATACAATTTATTAACACTAACAATACAAACATAAACGCAGTGCAATACTAAAACATAACACAGTGCAACCAAACCAAACCAACCACCCACAGATAACAGTATATACAAGCAAGCGTCGTCAGGCAGGCCGGGTCAATATCAATAGGGCAGGTAGGTACAGGGGGAGCAAGCAGAGAATGGTCGGGGTCACAGGCCAGGTTCAGCAGGTAGCAAGCAGCGTAGTACAGAGGGTCAAGCAGAGAGATGGTCAGGGTCACAAGCCAGGGATCAGGACAGGTAGCAGAGAATCAGACAGGAACAGAGAGCAGGAACAGGATACAGGGCCAAGAGAAACACAACACCAAGGCAGAGTCTGTGGGTCTGGCCATCCCTTAAATACCCCAGCATCATCAGTTACAGGTGTTAGCTGGCTGCAAAGTTGAGTCTCTGATTGCAGGGAACACCCGCTGGCCAGCCCTGGTACTGCAGATCAAAAGGCAGGTGAGTCCCACCATTGCTGGCCAGTCCATTCCTAACAGGATGCTTCTTAACGTCCCCCCGCATCCATTGCCTGTGCGCGCTGTACGGGACCTCTGTGTGAGGTCCCGATTCATCTGATGACTGATTGGCCAATCAGTTATCACATTAATAGTAAACAAGATGTCACTTCCTGACATCATTGCTTACTAGTGAAATCTGTGAATGATCACAGAGTTCACAAGGCTATTCACAACAGCCTTGTACCATGTGACAAGCTGTGACCAATCACAGCTCTCACAGTATTTCTCAATGGCTGCAAGAATGCAGCCAGAGAGAAGGAGAACTGACTGCTTTTACAGCCTTTTTGGGTGTAAAAGCAATGAGTGTAAAAAAAAAAACTTCACCACCCCCCACAAGTAGTACACTATGGTGCCACTGTACTGCTAGGGTGACAGTATTAATATAAAAAATAAAATAAAAATGTAAAAAAAAGTTGATTTTTTTTTAACTAAAAAAGATATGTGAATACATTTTGGCCAAAATTTATGAAGAAAGATTATTTATTTGCAAACTTTTATAAGAAAAACTTTTTAAAGAACATTTTTGGAATTTTTCATTTATATAGCAAAAAAATAAAAATCCCAGTGGTGAATAAATACCACCAAAATAAAGTTTTATCTGTCTCAAAAGAATGCTAAAAAATATATATGGGTACAGTGTTGCATGACCGCGCAATTGTCATTCAAAGTGTGATAGCGCTGAAAGCTGAAAATTGGACTGGACAGGAAGGGGGTGAAAGTGTCCGGACTTGAAGTGGTTAACCATTTCTTTCTTTTTAGAAAAAAAGTTTGTCTTTACATGCACTTTAAAGGGCAAGATTGCCATTTCACAAAACATGAAAAGGTCCATTAAGTTCATGTAACACGCTCTCAGTTAGATTGCTGGGTAAAGTTAGTTTTTGGCTCCTTCTGTAATCAAGGGAGCAGAGATTGTTTGACTAGTCTGTTTAGGGTTCCACAGGCTTCAAGTTTAATTGCTTTCCACTGCTTTTAGAAGAAGTTTCTAGAGCTTATGAAGGGATAATTCAAATAGCCCACCTGAATATTGATCAGTGCCTAGCCAATCCCTGGGGAGGTGTGCCCAAATGATGGCTGGGAAGCTAATAAGTAGTCTGGAGCTCTGGAGGAGAGATTGCCTTTCCCCAGCAATGAGATTTCCCAGTCTCGGGTGCAGGGGGGGGGGGTTCATGGTGTTGGGGGCTGTTTGCCCCTGAGCCAGCTGGGATCTGGAGGTGACTTGGAAGAGACTACAGGACTTCTCCAGGGGGATCGGGTCTAAAGAAGGACTCTCTCGCTCACTGGATTGTGTCCAGAGGAAGCTGGAATGTGTGTGGCTGTTCTGGGGACTTATGAGTAATGACTCTAAGCTGACCCTGTAACTGCACACTGTTCTGATGTTTGCACTGGGTACCAACAGTGTGCATTTGCACTAGATAATCAGATTCCTAAGAGATTTGCCCCATGGTCTTCAGCTTTGAGGGAATAGACTGTTCAGTATATACATTTACTTCAGGAGAAGATTGTCCTCTGACTGCTGTTTACTAATCATTTTGGAGTATTCCCTGCCTCAATCCCTCTCCTGTTGCAAGTTCTACAAGCAATAAACTACAAAAAAAGACAACATCTAGACTGTTTTTTTGGAGCCAGGGTGCATGGACTGTTGCTTGGGTGACTGTTGGCCTCTGTACAGGAATGAGTTAATATGTACAGCCCCGGCGGGGTAGCCCTCCAGACCCCGTGGCATATAGCAGCCCCGTGCTTCTGGTGTAGTGGTCCATGCTCTGTATTCCACAATACACATCATCCCTGCAGTGAGTATCCAACATAATGTTCACAATGGCAAGTATTTTTTGGTCAGTGCGACCTTTTGACTTTACTGACCAATGAGAAGCACTTCTTAAGGGATGCCTTACTGGAAGAAGCCTCAAATGTGCTTCTCATTGGTCTGCACAGTCATTACAATGTATACTCACTCCAGGGTTTCACATTTCTGTGTACAGTGTATGGGCCACTACAATGACAGCATGGGGCATCAAGGGCAATATGTAAAGTGGGGTCCGGAGGGGTGATATTTTGAAAAAAGTTGAAAAGGTGAAATTACTCTTTAAGATACAGTACTTGATACATAAATCTGAATACCAATAATGGAAAATCAGTTCACTTTCACTGCAGGCGGGTGGCAGCTACAGGATGATTGACATGCTGGTGCGTCGCTCAGCACATGCATGCAGGCGTGATCCTCTGACTGTGTGTCCAGTGGACAGAGTGGATCACAGTGCTTGGTACCCAGCCAATGTGAGCAGCCGGGGTGTCATGTGATTGCTATGCCCATTCATAGCAATCACATGATAACACGGAAGCAAAACTGTCATGAATGGTTTTATTCATAACAGCTTGCTTACCATTGTGATGTTGTGATTGGCCCACAGCTATTACACGGTACAAAGCAATTCACAGCAACCGTGTACAATGTGATAGCTAATAGTGAGCAAGCTGTCATGAATGAAAGCCATTCATGACAGTTAAAGGATTGCTTACAACAGTGATCATCACTGTTATAAGCAATCACAGTGTAAAAAAAATCATATTCATCTCACCATTTACATTTCAATTTAAATTTATGAAGAAAGATTATTTGTTTGCAAAAATGTTATAACAGAAACTAAGAAAAACTTGTTTTTTTCAACATTTTTGGTATTTTTTTGTTTATATAACAAAAAATAAACAACTCAGTGGTGATTAAATACCACCAAAAGAAATCTCTATTTATGTGAAAAAAATGATATTCATTTGGGCACAGTGTTTCATGCCCGAGCAATAGTTAAAGTAGCACAGTGCCAAATAGATAAAAAAATGCCCTGATCATGAAAAGAGTAAAACCTTCTGGAGTTCAAGTGGTTAAAGATTGTATTATTTATAATTGTATTTATATTTTTTAAAGGTTTTTACAATTTAGAATAGCATCCATCAGCAGCACACAGCAATCAAATAGCTTTCCATTATTTATTTATTTTTTTAAAAGAGTACAATAGCAAATCACAACTCACTGTAAAACCTCTTTGAGAAACAGATAAAATGAATCAGTGTGATAATAATAGTATATTGCAACTGTGCCAAGCACAGATTGTACACCCAGTTTACCTGAATAAAACCAATCTTTGATTTTATTTATTTAAGGTACTTATATAGCGCTGTCAATTTACACAGCGCCAGGGATGGACTGATCATTTGGAAACTCGAGGGCCTGGGGTCAGTAGGGGGCCCCATGAGATGCCCCTGGTACCTTTTTCATAGGCTTTTTTGAGTTTGGGTAAGGACACAGGGGCCCCATGATCCCCTATTGCCCAGGGGCCCTATGAGTTGTCAGTCCACCCCTGCACAGCACTTTACATATATATTTTACATTCACATCAGTCCCTAACCCTCAAGTGGCGTACAATCTAAAGTCCCTATCTTACATTCATACATACACATACTAGGGCCAATTTAGACAGGAGCCAATTAACCTACCAGCATGTCTTTGGAGTGTGGAAGGAAACCAGAGAACCCGGAGGAAACCCACGCAGGCACAGGGAGAACATGCAAACTCCAGGCAGGTGGTTCCATGGTTGGGATTTGAACCAACGACCCTAGTACTGCCAGGCGGAAGTGCTAACCATTTAGCCACTGTGCTGCCCATGATGAGATTATTATTATTATTATTATTATTATACAGTATTTATATAGAGCCAAAGGGTATGCTAAGCGCTGTACAGTAGCAAGGGGGACAGAACATGAGACAAGACAGTAACAATACAATACACGAGGGGTTCGAGGGCCCTGCTCTTTCAAGCTTACAATCTAGGAGACTATTATTATTATTGTTATTATACAGGATTTACATAGTGCCAACAGTTTGCTCAGCGCTTTACAATATAGCAGGAGACAATACAGCAACAATACAGTTCAATACAAGAGGGATCCTTGGAGCTTACAATCTAGGATGCTGAAATATCAGAACATTCTGTCTTAATTTTTTTATAAAAGTTCAGCCTTACCCCTTAGGGATTACGTGATTTCTATGATTTACTTGAACACTCACCTGCCAAAGAAGAAGTGTAAGGAAAGCTGTTAGAGCAACATATAAACAAAGGTATTCTTGTTCTTGTCTTCTACAGTAAGTCTGCTCCTTGTATTCAAGGGCTAGGCTGAACACTAAATTCATTCCACTGCATTCTGAAAATTAACCACAAGATGGCAGCAAAATACAACCTATGATGAATGCCACATCTAGTATCTAGCAGCTCACAAATGGCTCATTATGCACGTGCATGTTTCTGTTGCTTCAGCACATAAAATATAAATGCAGAAAACTTCTCTGATTTCATTTTAATATATATATATATATATATATATATATATATATATATATATATATATATGTGTGTGTGTGTTTAAAAATGATTTATACATTTAAAATTTTGCCAGTTGTAATAATGGTTTGAGTCTCCTAGTATACTTTAAAGGGCTGTACTGGGATAAATATTAACAAATAGATTTACATACAGTTTCCTTTGGTACTGAAATACAATTGTGTCACTGTAATATTCAACTTAAAATGTGGTAAAAATGCGCTTACGAGCTGCATTTTTACTGCCCCCACCCCAACTGCCCTCCTTTAAACCTTTTGCTGCTAGAGCCATTTTTGCATTATTTGCACACATGTTGAAAAAAATTATTTCAGGCCTGAAGATTACACAACCCCCCCCCTTCCCCCCAAACATTATATATTTTCTGAAAGCAGACACCCTATAGAGAATACAATATGGCAGTTCCAATTTTTTATGTCACAAGATATTGCTGCAAAGGTCTAGGAAAAGCAAAATTTCAGTAAAAAACACACTACAGTGAATTTTAGGGCAAAAAAATGCAACAAGTTACCTAAATTTTTGGCAAAATATAAAAGAAGAGGATACGCCGAGTAAATTGATACCCAACATGTCAAACCTTAAATTTGTTTGTGCTTATGAAATGGCGACAAACTTCAGTACCCTATACTTTCAATAGGTGACATGTCAAAAATCCCCTATAGGTCATCAGTTTAGTTTTTTGAGGTCTTGTGCTAGAATTACTGCTCTTGCTCCGGCGTGCGCAGTGATATGTAACGTGCGTATCGCAATCAACGTTTTCACACATAGGCGCCCCAATGTGTGTGTTTATATTTGTACATGTGTATATGTGGGGTGAGGGGGGGGGATGTTATGTGCTTGGGTGTTACTTTATTTTTTTTTGCAATAAAAATAAATAAATAAATAAATACATTTTTACTTAATTTTTTTTTCATCACATATGGTACACAAAGTCCCCTATGTGAAGATTTTTAGGTGACAGGTTCTCTTTATTGAGACATGGATGTCTCCTATGGTTTCCACTAGATGTAATTGCAATGCAGACCGCATTGCAATACATGAATCCCTGGCTATTATAGCCGGGGAAAGTGACAGCTGTGACCCGGAAGTGACATCATACACATCGCCTTCTGGGTCACAGAAAGAAGGGTCTCCTCTCCACCTGCCAGCACCCACCATGGCACTCCCCAGGCCTGCCTGGGAGAGTGCAGGGGGAACCGGTACCGGAGGGGCTGTGAAAGCGATCGGGTGGTAGGAGGAGGGCAACAGCATTTTCCTACACTTCTGGGGAAGAAGCTGGGTCTTCTGCAGGAAGAAGTGGTGCAGACCTGTTACTGGGTGCCAGTGACTCCTCCAAAGAGAGCTATGGAGGGCTGGTGCATGGGAGCTGGAGCTGTGTACTGTGTGTATAGAGGCTGAATACTGAGCCACTCAGATTGAGCCTTTGAGAACTAGAGTGCTGGGGACAAGCCACCAAGGATCATAACCCTGATGACTGGTATACCCTGAACTGATGAGTGGAATCAGCTGTGCTTGTGAACCCACTGTTAGTAACCCAATACAACTGGAGACTGACATTTTTTGCCTAACAGCCCAAAAGTAGTTCACTGCTTGCAGCCTTTAAGAGAAGGTACACCACCATACACATTGGGACCAGGGGCGGACTGACAACTCATGGGGCCCCCGGACAATAGGGGATCATGGGCCCCTGTGTCCTTGCCCAAACTGCAAAAAGCCTATGGAAAAGGTACCAGGGGCATCTCATGGGGCCCCCTACTGACCCCGGGCCCTCGGGCAGTGCCCGAGTTTCCAAATGGTCAGTCCGCCCCTGATTGGGCCCCACCATTACCCAGCTGAAGGGTCCTCTGTTTCCTCTTGTACCAAATTGCATTGTAACTGTAATGTCTACTTTCATTTTCTAAAGCGCTGCGCAAACTGTTGGCGCCATATAAATCCTGTATAATAATAATAATAATTTCCTCTCCTGATACTTTTCCGGGGTCCATCACCCAGAGGGCACACATGGGTTATCTACAAGTAATGGTGATGATCCCCATTTCCTAATATACTTTATATTGGATTTTAGATGCTTTGAGAATATACCCACCTCTCTCCCGAAGTAGTGAACTTGTTCACAAAACATGTCAAGAATTTGTGCGGCCTCCCTATAACAAGCTGAATGTTACAAATAAATAAATATTGTTACATTGTTGTGCATAGACCACAATAGAAACATGTTTGGGTGAGAATATGCACAGTCTCTCATTTATTATAGGTACTTATATAGCGCTGTCAATTTACGCAGCGCTTTATGTATATATTGTACATTCACATCAGTCCCTAACCCTCAAGGGGTGTACAATCTAAGGGCCCTAACTCACATTTATACATACACATACTAGGGACAATTTAGACAGGAGCCAATTAACCTACCAGCATGTCTTTGGAGTGTGGAAGAAAACCGGAGTACCTGGAGGAAACCCACGCAGGCACAGGGAGAACATGCAAACTCCAGAAGGTGGTGCCGTGGTTGGGATTTGAACCAACAACCCTAGTACTGCCAGGTGGAAGTGCTAACCATTTAGCCACTGTGCTGCCCACTCATGAATACATATTGTTACATTATGTCACTTAGACAGTAATAAGAAAATGATTTGATGGGTGAGCGGCAGAGGTGATGATAAATACTCCACAAATATTTTTATTACTATATAAAGTAAATTTTTTATTAGATATTAATAGACATAAAAAAACCTAAAACAGAAAAGACAATTGACTCATATTGCTTTATCGGTATCTTTCTTTCCCATTTTTTCTTGGAACTAATTTAGAAAATCAATGGACAAAATCCTGGCCTATACATAACCCTCCAGACCTGACGCTGAACATCCCTGCTCTAACTTAGTATTCATGTAACTATTTAGGATGCCAATAGGCTTCACTTACATGAAATACCTGTACGGTCCATTGGATGTTGTCTATGTTATTATAATGGTTACCAGCAGAGTGCGCTGTGGGCTTCAGCCAGATTCTGGGAAGTGAAGACTGCAAACTATATTGTCCCTTTTAATGCTCCTCTTATTTTCCTATCCACTTCCTGTCCAGACACTTTCACCCCCTTCCTGTCCAGACACTTTCACCCCCTTCCAGTCCGGACACTTTTATCACCCTTCCTGTCCAGCCCAATTTTCAGCTTTCAGCGCTGTCACACTTTGAATGACAATTGCGCGGTTGTGCAACACTGTACCCATATTTTTTTTAGCATTTTTTGGACACAGATAAAACTTTATTTGGTGGTATTTATTCACCACTGGGATTTTTTTTTTTTTTACTATATTAATGAAAAAGTCCAAAAATTTAGAAAAAAAGTGTTTTCTTATAACATTTTGCAAATAAATAATCTTTCTTTATAAATCTTGGCCAAAATGTATTCAGTTATCTTTTTAGTAAAAAAAAAAATAACCCAAATTAGTTTATAACCAAAAATTATAATTTTTCAAAAATATTTTTATATTTCTATTTTTATTTATTTATTTTAACATACTGTCACCCTAGCAGTACAGTATCACCATAAACGCTGTAAAAGCAATAATTTCTTTTTCTCCCTGGCTTCATTCTTGCAGTCATTAAAAATACTATGTGAGCCGTGATTGGTCACAGCTTGTCACATGGTACAAGGCTGTTGTGAATAGCCTTGTACCATGTGACCTCTGTGATCATTCACAGATTTCACACGTAGTAAGCAATGATGTCACAAGTGACATCTTGCTTACTTCTATTCATGTGATCACTGATTGGCCAATCAGTGATCACATGATCAGGACCTCACACAGAGGTCCCGTACAGCGATCTGTGTTCCACTGTGTCCAGAGGATCGCGGTGCCATGCACTTCCAGGGAGCGTGCATATGCTAAAATGGCGGGCGCCGTTTATGAACGGCAACCCGCTCCTTCACTGCTCCTGTCCAGCTCTTTATATACATGGGCCAGACGGGAAGTGGTTAAAGCAGACCTTCACTTCTTTTTTTCTGCTTTAACTACTTGCACTCCAGAGGAATTACCCCCTTCCTGACCAGGCCATTTTTTATGATATGGCGCTGTGTTACTTTAACTGACAATTGCGCGGTCATTTCTTTCAGTGGTATTTGATCACCTCTGCAGTGTTTATTTTTTTGCGCTATAAACAAAAAAAGACCTACAATTTTGAAAAAAAAAACTATATTTTTGAATTTTTGCTATAAAGCATATCCAATAAAAAACATTTTAAAAATCAAATTTCTTCATAAATTTAGGCCAAAATGTATTCTGCGACATGTCTCTGCTAAAAAAATATCCCAGTAAGCGTATATTATTTGGTTTTACGCGAAAGTTATAGCGTCTACAAATATATATATATATTGAAACTTTTATTGAAATATTTTTATACTAGTAATGGCGGCAATCAAATACATATAGCGGGACTGCGGTGGGCATTCTGACACTGGGTGGGAACTGACTAACTGCCACTGACATCCCCAGTGACACTAAGGCTCCATGTCATGCTGTCATGTAAAAAACGCATGTTAAAAACGCAAGTTCTTCAGCCTTTTCATTAGCATTTTTGTATTAGCATTTCGCTGCATTTAGCTTTTTTTAGCGTTTTTTATACACAAAAAAATTTTTTGCCTAAAAAAAATGGCCAAATATGCTGATTTGCCTCATTTTGCCACGTTTTACAGATTTTTCGTCATTAGAGTGTTTTCACAGCTAAAAAATTCCTCTAGAAACCAACTAGTTCTAGGGTTTTTTTTTCTAGCCAAAAATCACCCCTGCCAAAAAACTGCATGGACACAGAGGATAACATGCTGGGGAGTTTACTTCTATAGAAAAAAAATGCCAAAAGCCATAAACAGCCGCTGTAAAAATGTCCAGTGTGCATGAGGACTAATATAGTGATCAGTGCTAATAAAAAGCACTGACACTGTACTAATGACACTGGGCAGGAAGGAGTTAACAGCTGGGGCAATCAAAAGGTTAACAGTGTGCTGTGTGTGTTTTACTTGGGAGACATGCTGCTTTGTATCTCCCTGTGCAAAGAGATACAAAGCAGCATGTCCATGCTGACAGGAGAGAGACCTGTGTTGTTTACACACAGGTCTCTCCCGACAACTTTGCTGACGATCACCGAGCCCCAGCCAGGAGACGCAGCACTCGCCCCCTACCCGGAAATGCAAATCATGTATCTATACGTGATTTTGCACAGCCGTGCAGCCCTGTAGCAATACTTCTGCTATAGGGCGAATGGCAAGAGAGTAAATAAATACTGCTACTTCCCCCCTAATCTCCGACAATTTCTGATTTTTTTTCCCTAGGCCTTCCATCTTTCTCACCTAGGAAAGAATGACGTAGCTCCTGCTACCCAAATCCTCCTCAGATATACACTTCATGTATCCCAGGAGGTTTTGGGACCAGCGGACTGACACATGATGACATATGCAAAGAAGATGGCGGTGATGGAACCGGTATTCGGAGACAGAATTGGCAGGACAATGCTGGATTCGCTGGACGTGTGAGTATGTGTTATATGGATACCCAAAAAAATAAGGTAAAAGGTGAAAGAAATTTACCATGGGAGTGAAGTTCCGGAACTGACGTCACCGCAATCTCGGAGGAAGCGGAAGGGAGGATCCTGCCTTGGAACGCAAGCCAGTTGCCAGGGCCAGTAACCTAGACAACACGTTTCTCCTTTAATCAGCTGTTCCATAGGATGGATTTCTGAAGATCTCTTCTTTCTTGCTGCTTGCACCCCAAATAACGCAAAACTGCTTTTCTGCAGCTCCATTGAAGTCTAGAGAACTAGAAACGCAATGTTTTGCATTTTAAAAAGTCCCAAAAAACGCACCAGTTGAAAACACGGAGATGTGAACCTGTGAAGACCCTTTCATCCAATCCTCGTCAACTCTTCTCTACCCTTAATTCCTTATTCCACCCCCCACTGCCTCCACCCACCAACTTACTTACTGTACAGGAGATTGCCAGTCAGTTCAAAAAGAAGATCGACACAATTCGTGATGAGATCTCCAGTGTCAAGCTTCCTCCTCTAACCAGCATACCAGGCCCAACGCCAAACTCTACACTCTCCTCCTTCGACCCTGTTACCACCAAGGAAGTTACCGAACTCCTTTCCAAGGCCCACTTCACCACCTGTCCCCTGGATCGTGTCCCCTCACGACTGTTGCAGCCTCCTTCTTGCTCTATCCTAAACTCTCTAACCCACATCTTCAACCTCTCACTCTCCATGGGCACCTTTCCCTCCCCACTCAAACATGCACTGGTTACCCCCATCCTCAAATGTATTGTAATTGTACTGTCTCCCATTGTAAAGAGCTGCGCAAACTGTTGGCGCTATATAAACCCTGTATAATAATAATAATAATAATAATAACTAGGATAGAATCACTAGGGCTAGAAAGTATGTCTTAAACTGCCCATAGACAGGTCAATTCAGCTGGCACAGCAGAGACCAGACACATTTTGATCCATCTATGGCCATTTTAATGATTGATTTCTGCCAAATAGTAATGTTGGAAAATTTTCATTCCATCTGCTGTTGCAGCCAATGGACTGTAGCACTGATGAGTGTATTCTGACAGCAGGGAGGATTCCTCCATTCACCTCTCATGTGTGGATGGGGGAATCCACTTGTTTTTTTTTTTTTTCGATCAGCCCTGGGACTGATGAAAAAAAATGACCCATCTATGGGCAGTTTAATATTGCCCCCTTTTCTTATTAATAACAAATGCTTTCTTAATCGACCAAGTGGCAGCCCTAAAGTGGACTGACTTATGGTTGTATGAATTTATCATAAATAGGAAAATGAAATGCAGTGGTGTACTGGCCACATCCTGAATTTCATGTGCCAGATCAATAAAATTCCATTCCATTGGAGCACCATCATTGCAACGCACCAACTGGGCCCCAATGAGCGCGCAGAAGATTCCTCACAGCATTTAAAGGGCTGTTAACTACCCTAGTTAAATAGCTCTTTCCTATCACAGATTTAAACCTTTCCATAAGCTCCTGAGGGTCTAAAGTGATATAGTTCAAACTTTTATATTTGTCCTTGCTCACTGGGAACTAGAAACACCTCAGGTTGGAGGTTTTGGGTGAACTTCTGAATAGCAGGCCTGCTAACACTGATTGATATTTGCTGTATTTGTTATTTCTTTGCTTAGAGTTGGTAAGAGTGATAATTGCCATTACAGATACATATACCACTTTATGCTGTTTGACCGAGCTTACAGTCAAATTTAATATAAACATCACATCAGTTCACTCCAATCTGTGTGTGAGTCTATTTTCTGGTGATAAATTACTTTGTTCAGAAGAGTACTGTGGTGTTAGCAGGGGTTGGGTATTCAGAGAGGGGTCCAGAAGGATAGGTAGCCTGAAAATAACTCAGTGACTCCTAAGGGAGTAATGCTACACATACTCGATGCACAGACCTAAAATGATAGCAAAAGGTTTACAGATGTTTTCAAACTATTTAGGTTGATATCAGATGGTCAACTCTGCCACAAGTCACCAGAAGCAGGGTCATTACAAGACTGCCTCTCTATCTCCATGGAATGGCTGCCTTTGTAGTCAGATGCAGCGAGATGTTGCTGTCTCACCAGCCCAGACAATACTGAATCTCAATCGCAACCTATGGCAGCAAATCTTTAGGGACAGACAGATAGCCTCCTAACAATTCTCCCGCTGGCAATTTTGACAAATTGCCAGAGACAGGATCACTAGCAGCAGTCGCCCCATATGACATCATCCTTAATATATCAGTAAAAGGAACAGCTTGACTACTTGGAGGTACAAGAACTGGAAATAAATTACCATTTTGAAGCAACACATGTGAAATGAGCCAAGACACAATTTTGTATATTGTTTTTTAATCTTTTATTGTTTTCTTTCCCATTGATTTTGTTATATCCACTGTGTTGCAATTGCATCTCTAGATGTGCTATTGGAATCATTTAAGTAACAAATATGTGGTGCTACATGAAGATGCTAAAAATTAGCTATATGGACATGGTCACGTAAGAAGAGGTGCTGCAAAGAGTCAATGAAGTAAACCTTGTTTGTTAGAAGACGTATTAGTAAAAATGCCATTTTTTGACCACATTGTAAAAATGAGAGAGGAGCTATACAAGATTTTGGAAGAGAACAAGGTAAATGAACGAAAAGGAAGAAAAAGAACGTGGTAGATTGACGACATCCAGAAAATTACATGGAAGCCATGAGATAAAGCAGAAGTTTAACCTGGCAAAGACAAGGCCAATTAGAAAGCAATGGTGGAAGCAAGGTTCCATATTTGAAGTTCACCAAAGACTGAGCAGTGATGGCAGAGGCACTGGTAATACGTGTGCATCAAATTGATATGTACCATACCCCAGAAGTGATCGAGTATGTGACAACTGCATGTATTGTTCATATTCCTTCAGTTACTTATATATACAAAACAATGTAATAAAGAAAAAAATCATCAAAATGAAATATTTTTCTTGAGTGAATGCTCCTTGGCAAACAAAGATCACCAATGACTGCTTGCGGTCTTTGGTAAACTATAAACTTAGAACCTTGCTTTCATCATTGCCTTCCATTTGGCTTTGTCTTTTGCTAGGTTAATGTTTAATGCTTTATATAACAAATGCTGGTCATTTCCTGGATGTCATTCATCCACCATGTTCTTCTCCCTTTTCCCTTCTTAAATCTGTTCTCTTCCACTGTCTTGCTTACATGAGAATGTGGATTTGAAGAGCCGGGTACTCATATTCCTGAATATTCATCTATATTAAAGGGAGCAAGGAATACAATTAAAATGGCTTATGCATTTCGGCAAAAAGCCTTAATCATAGCCATGACTATGAGTAGAATTAAGGTGTATTGCCAAAACACGTAAGTCATTTTAATTGTATACCTTACTGGCTTTAATAAAGATGAATATTCAAGAAGAAAAGTAGCTGTCTGTTCAAATCAACATTCTCAAGCTGTGACCGTGTTGGGAGGACATGTAGAGCCAGAGCACTGACAACAGTCTATCTCTGAAGGGAATATACCTGAGCGTAGCATCTTTCTTTTTAATTTTAAACATATAGGTCCTCTCCAGCCATGTTTCTTGGCACTTTAAAGGGTTAGATCACCAGAATTACCAAAAAGCCAATTATGCTGCCCTTTATGGGTATAGCAGCATAGTGTGATAAGCCTACCTTTCAGCAGGGGTGTATTTACCACAAGGCAAAAAAGGCCTAGGGTGGCATTTTTCATTGGGGGGCAGCACTGTCCCTCGGAAGAAGGGACAGAAGAAGGGACACATGCGGCATGGGGACCTGGTGGGTTCCAAGAGAGGCTGCGGCTTTCATGACGGTATATGCACAGCCCCACTCTTGTTCCCAGGGATGTCCAGAGCTGTGAAGGCGAGTGTCTTTCTCTGTCTCGCCATGGCAGATGGTGGCTGGTGTATGGGGGGGGGGCAGTGGTAGTGGAAGGCTCTCTTGGGGGGGGGGCAGGGGTGTTGTTGGTCAATGTCAGGCTCTTTCTGCGTGGGGGGGGGGCATTTCTGTGTTGCTTATGGCAGTACAAATCCTAAATAGACCACTGGGTGTAGCACACACAGCTTAGTGTGCTTTTTGGTAAAGGTGAACCAACCCTTCAGGCTGCCCCCGCACTTTACAATTTGATTACATAATCTAGTATGTGGGATAGGTGCAGTGTGGTGTGATGGGCTGCAAGTACACAGTCTGAATTTGTCAAAAGCAATATATTATACTTACAGTTTGGCAAGTACAACAGACCCGGTGGGGAATCTTGCCCATCCAGTGCTGACAAAGATGCCATCACTGTCTGCCACAAGGGGCAAAATGACCCAAAGAGGAAGCTTCCTGTAGAGACATACATGGTCCCTGAGTTCTCCTTACTCCTCTGGAACCTTTCCCTATCACTAAGCACTGTCTCTGACAGATGAGAAACCTGTCCCTACACTAGCCACTTTCATAAAGTGCGCCAAACCCAAGAGTCAGGGTCTAAAATAGACTCTTCTTGAACCAAGATGGCCACCAGAGTCACATAGGGCACGATCATCCAATCAGATAACTGCCCCCATGTGGCGAAGGAAATCATAGATGAACACAGTTTCTCTGAACTTTCTCCTTCATCTGCATTGCTGCTGCGGTCAAGCTTCACCTGCGATGGAGAATTCAGACTGCACCTGCCTACAAGTAAGTTTAGGGTCAACACTGGACTCCAGAAAAACAGCTAAATATACAAATGAAATACATAAATTAGAGATGGTTTATCTGCCAAAGAATTTCTGTCCAATCAACCTTGAGATTTACTCAGCTTTGCAACATAGCACTGCCCAGATTTGACTCTTCCCTGCTGCAGTCTAGTAACACTTTCAGGTCTCCATTACTCCCATTTTGTGACTGAACAGTGAATGGAGAAGCAGTACACTGATGATGATGCCACTCTGCTCTCTCCTCCTACTAACATGTCCCCAGTTAGCACAACTGAGTGGCTCCTTGTGCTGCTTCCCCATCTCCTTAGTTCCTTCGTACAGTAGACTCCAGGAGGATAATACATTGATTACATTTAAACAAATACATTTGAGGATGTATGAATGAATACAGAGCCCGGAGTTCAGCTTAAAAAAGTGGTCACTGCTGAAGGCAGCTGAGTCAGGAATTTGCGTCTGACACCGTAATTGGCGTTTACGATGGAATAAGCAGCTCCAGCGCTGAGTCAGAGATTAATGACTTGGCTCTCGTTGCTGTTGGTTATAACCAGGTCAGAAATCTGGATGGTGTGCACGCTTTGCTCACTGTAGGATGGGGTCCTCCCCGGGGAATGGGTTAAAATAGAAGACTATTAATAGCTACATGGCAGGTTGTGCGTATGGTATTGGCAGAACGCTTACCAAGGCCACATCTGCACATGTATTGCTCTGAATGTAAAATGATGAAGCCTGCACCCCCCCCATTCCATCAAATAATGATTATTTAGAGGATGCTGTGGCAGATCTACCTCCATTTCCTCTGCTATATCTGAATCCCCTTTATTCTGTGCCTCTCCCTCCTCCTCTGGCTTGTATTATTTTAGTAAGAATGAGTTTTATTTGCAGAAAAGAGCTCGTGTCCAGCTTACAGCGCGGTTCTGACGTCATGTCTCAGCTGTGTTTTAGGTAAAAAAAAAACAGATTTCTCTGCTGCTAGATAGAGATGGAGCTTTAACCACATGAGTGATGGATGAAATTGAGGCATTAGAGGGTCAGTACAAATCAAATTGTATTTTTAGTTAAAGATGGAGACTAGAGATGAGCGAATCGAACCTGGCGAAGTGGAATTCGTTTCGAATATCAGGAAAAATTCGATTCGCATCGAATCCGAATTTTAGCAAACTTCGGGTGCACGAATCGAATTTTTCCCGATCAGCCGGCAAAAGTGTCACTGCAGAGAGCTCCGCTATTTCTGACAGTTCATTTACAGCGGTTGAAACATTGTATCTATTTGTTTCCATTTAGGATACAGATGTTTATATTTGGAAATAAATAGATACAATGTTTCAACCACTGTAAATGTGAAGGAACTGTCAGAGAACTGTCAGAAATAGCGGAGCTCTCTGCAGATACACTTTTTGCTGTACTGGAATTCTTCTTCTTTTCATTCTGCTTCTTCTTTTCATTCTTCTTCTTCTTCTTCTTTTCATTCTTCTTCTTCTTCTTTTCATTCTTCTTCTTCTTCTTTTCATTCTTCTTTTCATTCTTCTTCTTCTTCTTTTCATTCTTCTTTTCATTCTTCTTCTTCTTTTCATTCTTCTTCTTTTCATTCTTCTTTTCATTCTTCTTCTTCTTCTTTTCATTCTTCTTCTTCTTCTTTTCATTCTTCTTTTCATTCTTCTTCTTCTTTTCATTCTTCTTCTTTTCATTCTTCTTTTCATTCTTCTTCTTCTTTTCATTCTTCTTCTTCCTCTTCTTTTCATTCTTCTTCTTCTTTTCATTCTTCTTTTCATTCTTCTTCTTCTTCTTCTTTTCATTCTTCTTTTCATTCTTCTTCTTCTTCTTTTCATTCTTCTTTTCATTCTTCTTCTTCTTCTTTTCATTCTTATTCTTCTTCTTTTCATTCTTCTTTTCATTCTTCTCATTCTTCTTTTCATTCTTCTTCTTTTCATTCTTCTTCTTCTTCTTTTCATTCTTCTTTTCATTCTTCTTCTTCTTCTTTTCATTCTTCTTCTTCTTTTCATTCTTCTTTTCATTCTTCTTCTTCTTCTTTTCATTCTTCTTCTTCTTCTTTTCATTCTTCTTCTTCTTCTTCTTCTTCTTTTCATTCTTCTTCTTTTCATTCTTCTTTTCATTCTTCTTCTTCTTTTCATTCTTCTTCTTCTTCTTTTCATTCTTCTTTTCATTCTTCTTCTTCTTCTTTTCATTCTTCTTCTTTTCATTCTTCTCATTCTTCTTTTCATTCTTCTTTTCATTCTTCTTCTCATTCTTCTTTTCATTCTTCTTCTTCTTCTTTTCATTCTTCTTCTTCTTCTTTTCATTCTTCTCATTCTTCTTTTCATTCTTCTTTTCATTCTTCTTTTCATTCTTCTTCTCATTCTTCTTTTCATTCTTCTTCTTTTCATTCTTCTTCTTCTTTTCATTCTTCTTCTTCTTCTTTTCATTCTTCTTTTCATTCTTCTTCTTCTTTTCATTCTTCTTCTTCTTCTTTTCATTCTTCTTTTCATTCTTCTTCTTCTTCTTTTCATTCTTCTTCTTTTCATTCTTCTTCTTCTTCTTTTCATTCTTCTTTTCATTCTTCTTCTTCTTATTATTTTTCTTCTTCTTCTTCTTCTTTTCATTCTTCTTCTTCTTTTCATTCTTCTTCTTTTCATTCTTCTTCTTCTTCTTCTCATTCTTCTTTTCATTCTTCTTCTTCTTCTTTTCATTCTTCTTTTCATTCTTCTTCTCATTCTTCTTTTCATTCTTCTTCTTCTTCTTTTCATACTTCTTTTCATTCTTCTCATTCTTCTTTTCATTCTTCTTTTCATTCTTCTTCTCATTCTTCTTTTCATTCTTCTTCTTCTTCTTTTCATTCTTCTTCTTCTTCTTTTCATTCTTCTTTTCATTCATTCTTCTTCTTCTTCTTCTTTTCATTCTTCTTCTTTTCATTCTTCTTCTTCTTTTCATTCTTCTTCTTCTTCTTTTCATTCTTCTTTTCATTCTTTTTCTTCTTCTTTTCATTCTTCTTCTTTTCATTCTTCTTTTCATTCTTCTCATTCTTCTTTTCATTCTTCTTTTCATTCTTCTTTTCATTCTTCTTTTCATTCTTCTTCTCATTCTTCTTTTCATTCTTCTTCTTCTTCTTTTCATTCTTCTTCTTCTTCTTTTCATTCTTCTTTTCATTCTTCCCATTCTTCTTTTCATTCTTCTTTTCATTCCTCTTCTCATTCTTCTTTTCATTCTTCTTCTTCTTCTTTTCATTCTTCTTCTTCTTTTCATTCTTCTTCTTCTTCTTTTCATTCTTCTTCTTCTTCTTTTCATTCTTCTTTTCATTCTTCTTCTTCTTCTTTTCATTCTTCTTCTTTTCATTCTTCTTCTTCTTCTTTTCATTCTTCTTTTCATTCTTCTTCTTCTTCTTCTTTTTATTCTTCTTCTTCTTCTTTTCATTCTTCTTTTCATTCTTCTTCTTCTTTTCATTCTTCTTCTTTTCATTCTTCTTCTTCTTCTTCTCATTCTTCTTTTCATTCTTCTTCTTCTTTTCATTCTTCTTTTCATTCTTCTTTTCATTCTTCTTCTCATTCTTCTTTTCATTCTTCTTCTTCTTTTCATTCTTCTTTTCATTCTTCTCATTCTTCTTTTCATTCTTCTTCTCATTCTTCTTTTCATTCTTCTTCTTCTTCTTTTCATTCTTCTTTTCATTCTTCTTCTTCTTCTTCTTCTTCTTCGTCGTGCCCCGTGACTGCCCAAATGAGTGAAGTGTGCGGTGATTCTAAGATCGACGGCACTCATCTGCATGTCATACTGACTGACAGTATTATTTCTCTTCCCCAGCAGACTCCAAGGGCATTTAAATTAAAGGTACAGTGTTCTGCACTAATATAAAGGCTCTCTGAAGCCTAGAAACCCTTTTAATAAGTTAAATTCGCGGCGAATAAATTTGCATCGAATCGAATTTCTCCCGCAAATTCGGCGAATCAGCCGAATCGAATTTTTGAATAATTCGCTCATCTCTAATGGAGACCTCTGGGCAGGGGCGGACTGACAACTCATGGGGCCCCCGGTCAATAGAGGATCATGGGGCCCCTATGTCCTTGCCAAAACTCAAAAAAGCCTATGAAAAAGGTACCAGGGGCATCTCATGGGGCCCCCTACTGACCCCGGGCCCTCGGGCAGCGCCCGAGTTTCCAAATGGTCAGTTCGCCCCTGCCTCTGGGATGAATCACCTTCAGGCTTGTTATAATGACAATAAAGAGATCTCCCCAATATAGTTCCTAGCTCTGTTCTGGTTTAATGACCTTAAATCCCAACTCCAGGAAAAGTAAAAATCCTCCATCAAGGTCATCATGTACTGCGCAGGACTATGGGCCCTAAATCGGTCTCAATGGCAAAAAATTAAAACTGAAGTACCACATCACTGCTAAGAGGTTCAGATATACATTTATTCCAATAAAAGTCAGGGGGAAAATCCAAAAAAACCTCTTGGGGGGTCCAAGACTGTCCCCTTTGTCAGGGTTTGACAACAATGTGAATAAACTAGAAGTGAGCTGGACCTTTACTGTTATTTTTCCAGTGTGATTGCAAGCTCAGGCCTTTTCAGCAGCTGGTCTGGCAGTCTGACAAGGCCAGTAGTGTCAAGCAAGCTTGGATGAAGGAGGTGCTCTTGTACCCTCAAAATGCATTGGCTACTTTATGGATTGTCCCCCTGATGTTTATTAGAATAAAGTTGTACCTAGACCTCTTAGCAGTGGTGTGGCACTTAAATTTCCATTACACCCAGCTGTAGACTTGGATGCAGCTTTGCTTGGCTGTTACTCTGAACTGAGCAATTTAGTATTTCGGGTGCCCAGCTCCAATTCTGCAGTCACTGAATACATGAAGGGTATGCAGGCAAATGGAGGCTTCTATGGAGGTTTCTGGGACATGGTCTCCACACACTCCACTATGGGGTAATCCCAGACTGCCACATTTCCACTCTATCCTGGATCCAATTGTCTGGGCACAATATGGTGTAAAAACATACCTATTGTCCTTTGAGGGACTCAAAGCCACTTACCAACTGCCCAATAAAATGTTTTTCTGCTTCTTACAGCTTAGACATGCTACCCAAACCCAATTTACCTTTCTACTGCAGTTGATTCGCATCAGGTGGAGTCATTCTTGGCCACCGAACAATTGGACAAACCATTATCGGCCCTCTACCGTTTTATCTCTCAATCTGATACTTCTAGATTCTCCCGCATATACAATATTTTGTATGGGGATATACCTACTCTGACAAATGGGAATTGGGAAGAAGGTATCCAACTATACCTCCCCCCTATGGTATCAGCAGATGATCATCTATCATCAGGGATAGATGGATCCAATTAAAATTCCTGCATAGAGTGTATTATTCCCCCCAGAGACTCTCTACTATTTACGCTGCAGTGGATTTTACCTGCCCCAAGTGCAGGGCCTCGGTGGGTACATTTATATATATGGTTTGGTCCTGCCATAAACTGCAGCTTTTCTGGGGGGGGGGATGTAGTGTCCAACGTAGGTGCAATTAGTGGGTTGACGATATCTATGGATCCACTAATGCTATTATTGGGGATATGTAACACACTTTCCAACACACACCATAATAATTTATTTCTGCTTTATTTCTTCTTTATGCCAGAAAAGCTATTCTGCTTACGTGGAAAGCACCAGACCCTTCTGCAATAGCCCAGTGACGTACCCTGATCAAAATTGTGCTTCCATTATACAAACTTGAATATCTAGGCCATAACTGCCCTTAAAAATTCCATAAAATCTGGTCAGCATGGATAAGGATCTGACTGTTTGAAGTACTAAATTCGCACTTTGCCCTCCCCTTCTTCCCTGTCTTCCCTTCTTTTTACTGTCTGCCGTAATGCTGGACACCTCCTGTTATTAAGTCTACTGCCCATACGGCAATTTGTGGGTTCCTTTTACTGCTGTCTCATGTGGGGGCTCGTGGTATGTACCACACTAGGTCTTTAGCTACACCAGGGTCTCCAAACTTTTCAAATAAAGGGCCAGTTGATTGTCCTTAAGGCTTTAGGGGGGGCAAACTGTGGCCAGTGTGAGTAGAAAATACATCAGTGAGAGTAAACACTGCTCCACTATTGGTTTTAAGAGAAGGAATAGTGCCCTTTGTTGGCTTTAGTAGGAGGAATAGTGAACCATGGTTGGTATCAGTTGGAGGCATAGTGCCCCATCGATGGTGTCAGTGGGAGAAATAGTGCCCCATCATTGGTCTTAGCAGTAAGAATAGTGCCACATCAGTGGGAAGAAGAGTGTCCCATTAATGGTGAAAGTGGGAGGAATGGTGCCTCATCATTGGTGTCAGTTGGAACACTAGTGTCCCTGGGGCAGGATAGAGGCAAGAAACAGGCTACATCTGGCCCCCAGGCCGCAGTTTGAAGACCACTGAGCTACACTGTGTCCCGGGGATGCTACCTTTACCCTAAATGATATGGACACCCTGTAGGTGATAACAGGTTTTATATCTATCCAGGTGATATTTCTTATGATATGTATTTTCACATGTCTCCTACCTTTTGCCAGAGTGTTGTGTTATGTTATTTATCTGTATGATATTGAGATTATTATTGTAATGTCCTTTCATGGAAAACTCAATAAACTTCAATGTTAAAAATTTCCATTACACTAGAAGCCAAGGAGCCTGTGAAGATCCTTTGGGCTGTTATAACTGCTTGCCCGGGTACCAGATTATTTACATCATCAGCAAAACTTTAAGATAGCAATACCATTGAGTTAACCCTATGGGTCCAGTGTTATTTTTCCACTTTCCTCATCTGCCTGGTCTCAGTGACATCAGAGGACATCTGACCACCAGATCATAAAGAAGCGGTCTTGCAGTGTGGAGGGAAGCGGGGATCAGGTTAGTAAACTTGCTTTTCCCGGTGCTTTAGACATAAACAAGCGGTCAGACTTGGCATGCAGGGGCAGCCCCACTGCATGGGGGGATTTCTCTTTTTCCAGTTTTCAGCTTTAACCTTTTCGCTGCCAGAGCCGTTTTTGCACACATTTAAAAAATCATTTTAGGCCTGAAGATTACACAAAACCCCCCAAAACATTATATATTTTCTAAAGCAGACACCCTAGAGAATATAATAGTGGTAGTTCCAATTTTTTTATGTCACACAATATTACCGCAAAGGTCTAAGAAATCCAACATTTCAGTAAAGAGCACAAGTGAAATTTAGGGCAAACAAACACAATAAATTACCCAAATTTGGTAAAATATAAAAGAAGAGGTTGCGCCGAGTAAATACATACTCAGCATGCCAAATCTTAAATTTTGTACATGTGACACTTCAAAAACCCCTATAGGTCATCAGTTTAGCGTTACAGAGGAGGTCTTGTGCTAGAATTAGAATTATTGCTCCCACTCTGCCATGTGCGCCAATATGTAACATGTATATTACAATCAATGTTTTCATGCATAGGCACCCTGACGTGTGTGTTTACATTTGTACGAATGTACAGGGGCGGACTGACAACTCATGGGGCCCCCGGACAATAGGGGATCATGAGGCCCCTGTGTCCTTGCCCAAATTCAAAAAAGCCTATGAAAAAGGTACCAGGGGCATCTCATGGGGCCCCCTACTGACCCCGGGCCCTCGGCAGTGCCCGAGTTTCCAAATGGTCAGTCCGCCCCTGTGCATGTATATGTGGGGACAGGGGCGGACTGACAACTCATGGGGCCCCCGGGCAATAGGGGATCATGGGGCCCCTGTGTCCTTGCCCACACTCAAAAAACATATAAAAAGGTACCAGGGGCATTTCATGGGGCCCCCTACTGACCCCGAGCCCTCAGGCAGTGCCCAAGTGCTCAAATGGTCAGTCCGCCCCTGTGTGGGGATGAGGGAGGCCTCAACTTTTTATGGGTGGCAGGGCGGGGAGTTATGTGCTTGGTAGTAACGTTATTTTTTTGTAATTTTTTTACTAACTTTTTTTTTCATCACATAGGGGCCACATCCAAAAGCCCTGAGATTGCTGTTTGGCGCCTCCATCACTCAGCAGCCACAACAGATGCAGAGCTGTTATTCAATAGTACTCCATTTACTTCCTTCCTTGGCAGCTACATAACAAGTTATGTAGGGAGGTGAGGGGAGGGGCAGAGTAGCTGGGTCAGCACACACAGTTATTTGAAACTCCAAAAAGAGAAGAGGGCAAAGTCAGGCAAGGAGGAAGGGATTGGTACTTGGAAATTGACTTTCCTGAAAAAATCAAACTTGCTAGCAAGTTAAGAGGCACACTGCAACTCAAGAAACAATAATTGACGGATAGGAAAAATGCTGCATATTGCACTCGTGACAATAGAAAATCAACTGAAACCCATCAAGGAGTGATACCTTTTTGTAGCTGTCATATGAACTCCCCACAAAAAAAAGGTGATTTAAAGCCAAAGTCCTGGCAAAACATTAATGACTGCAAATATATTATACGTTAAATAAAAATGTTAACCACTTGGGTACCAGCCTGTATATATCGTTCATTGCCAGGCAGTGTTTCACTTTTCTGTTCTGTGATACTTTGACTAAAAATTATTCCATAATGGAATAATTTTCAGTCAAAAAAAAATAAAAAACTATTCCATTATGGAATAATATTTAGTCAAAGTATCACAGAACAGAAAATTATTCCATAATGGAACACTACCAAAAAGTGATTTTTTTTTTTTTTGGGGGGGGGGGGGCAAATACAGCTTTCTTTTACTAATATTTAAAAACCACTGGGCTTTTTTATTTTTTAGGCCATATTTGTCCAAAAAAAAAATCCCTAACTTTCTTTTATAAAACATATCAAATAAAAATGCCAGGACAGTACAAATGTCTCAAAATGACCCCTTTTTGGAAAGTAGACACCTTAATGTAAAGGACAAATAGTGGGATGTTGGGGATGAAGGGGTTAACATGCAGGATAGAGCAGCCCATAGATAAGGCAGAGTATTTTTTTTTTTCATTTAACCAGCAGTTTGAACAAAAAAAAACAACAAAACAACCGATTTCCACATTCACACATTAGATGTGGATGGGGGAACCCTCCCCGCTGAGCTATTGTCTTCTGATGGTGGGGAGACATCCCCATCATCAAAATACAATGATCAGAGTTGCAAGTCATACCCAGCAGAACTAATCGAGTGGGGAACATCCAACAGGGTGGTTGTACAGAATTCAATCAGTACAAAAGGTGGTCGGAATGGTCCTATAGGGATCTTAGACAATCATTATTATCCCATATAGGCTCCTGTCTCAAGTCACTGCATGTAATATATGCAACTTAGGCCATCTGCCAAGAATCAAGTGACTCATATACCATATGTGCTGAGTAGTAGGCATATGTAAACCAAGTCAATGTAACACGTCTGTTGGATGTGTGAAAAAAATAAGGGCTTATTAGAACAGATTTAGACAGAACATCGGTGAGTCAAATTGAAGCACTGCATAAAATAGACATATCTGGGAGGATAAACAAAGAAAATTCAGCTCAATATAACTGAAGGAACAAAAAGTCTTCCATGCAACTGACAACTCATGGGGCCCCCGGGCAATAGGGGATCATGGGGCCCCTGTGTCCTTGCCCAAACTCAAAAAAGCCTATGAAAAAGGTACCAGGGGCATCTCATGGGGCCCCCTACCAACCCCGAGCCCTCGGGCAGTGCCCGAGTTTCCAAATGGTCAATCCGCCCCTGCATGCAACAGATGGCTGCATCTGAAGGTCCGGTACCAGGCAGAGGCAGGTTAAGGCGTGTCTACACCCAAACCCAGAAATGCCATATAGTGCAGTTTTCCAGTTCTCCGATTCGGTAGCTGCATTCATTTTTTAGGCTTTTTTCCCCCTTTCTTTTTACCTAGAGATCCTGTCAATAACACATTTTGTGCCTCTTTAGGTTGTATTGACTATATCTATGGAGGGAGCCATTGTTATCACTCAGACTTGATATCAAGCGTGCCTGCTTTTGTTCATCTCTATTACATGGGGCATGATGAGATTAGTAGTTTGCAGAAGAAACATACAAATATTTGTGCTTTCTATCCATCTCACAGGAATAGAAAAGGACTATGTATTTCTGACAAGATAAACATGTATATTTATACTTGCTGAACATGTTCTTAGCCTAAAAAAGGAAAGCTAATGCAGCTACCACATCTTAGGACTAGCAAGCTTCAATATATTATTATTATTACAGGTCAGTGGCATCCCGAGGCAGGTGCGGGGGGTGCGCGCCGCACCGGGTGACACCTACCGCACGGGGTGACACCGGCCACACGGGGTGACACCAGACCCACTCCACGAAAAGGTAAGTTGTAATCTAATCCATCCTTCAGGGATCGTCGGCTTTCTTTACAACTTAGCTTTTTATGGAGCGGGTCCAATGTCAACCCGTATAGGTTGCATGCTGACGATCCCCGCAGGATGGATCGAATCTGTGGATTGGGGAGCAAAATGGATCGGACTCTGATCCATTATGCTCAATCCGCAGATCCGAACCATTCTGTGGGGATCGTCAGCATGCAACCTATATACGGGTTGACACCGGACCCGCTCCATGAAAAGGTAAGTGGTAAAGAAAGCTGACGATCCCCACAGGATGGATCGGATCTGCGGATTTGGGAGCATAATGGATCCGTGTCCCATCCATTGTGCTCAATCCGCAGATCAGATCCATTCTGCGGGGTTTGTTGGATGGGGTGTCACCAAGTGTTATCGCATCGGGTGACACCAACCCTAGGGATGCCCCTGTTGCAGGTACTTATATAGTGCTGTCAATTTAAGCAGTGCTTTACATATACATAATATACATTCACATCAGTCTCTAACCCTCAATCTAAGGTCCATAGATCACATTCATTTATACACATACTAGGGCCAGTTTAGACAGGAGCTAGTTAACCAGCATGTCTTTGGAGTGTGGGAGGAAACCCATGCATGCACAGGGAGAACATGAAAATTCCAGGCATGTAGTACCGTGGTTGGGAATCAAACTATGGACCCTAGTGCTGCCAGGCAGAAGTGCTAACCACTTAGCCACTCTGCTGCCTTTTAATTTTAGGTTTAGATACTCCTTATGGTGAATAGGACCTAGGCATTGCAGTATCTTTGGCCCCTTCATCCCTTCAATAGTCACAGATATGCCTTGCAATAGGTGCAACAAAGACACCCCATTTGCATCATCTGTACTTGCGTGGCCCCATTAGACACCAACTACCTATCAGTGCATCCTCCCTTGTGATGTGACAGGCAGGTGCACAGCTTGAACCAGTTGTGCTATCCCCCTAGTTTACTACAGAAGCATGAAGGTTGTAGCTGGGTCATTTGGACTTCCACTGAGCCCGACTCCTGATCTGGCTGGCATGCGGATGAATGTACCAGGACCATACCATTATAGAAAAAGGGTAGCAGGGTACAGGGTTGGTGACTACCGGGAGCAGTACTGGCCCACATTGTATTAACTTTCCTTTCAACTGCATTAAAGGAAGCAATATCATGTTTGCATTTAAGTTTGAATCTTTCCTGGTCACAAGTTGTTTATGGAATGTTGAGAATTTGTGTGTAACAGCGTGAGACATCAAGTTCCTGGAGCGCGATGACGTCAGCAGGAAGCTCCTCCCAATGTGTTTTATCATCAAAGACATCTTCCCCTTTGCTCTAGTTCTACTCCCCTGATTAGCAGGAACTGTTAAAAAGTACAGCATATTACACCAAGCCTTTTTAACACACAGAGGTAACAAGTTTTACCAGACAATACTTACTCTCAAAGGGACTTATTTTGGTGAAAGTCTGCTTCCACCCCCCTCTCAGTTGGAATAGTCACCGTACCCCTTTAACACATTCAAGAAAGACTCCAAGTTGGCTGCCTTTAATAAAGGGGAACTCTCCTTGCTGTGTTACCATCTTTAGGAAAGTGACAAATGGGGAGGAGCGTGCGTATGACGTCACAACGTTACCATTCAGCGGAGCAGCGGTAGTAGTAATCCACACATCGCTCTAGGATTGTCATATCTGTAGGCAATTGCAGTTACACATAGGGCCCTGCATTGCCTTGCAATATACATTGTATAGTGATGCTTTGGAGCCTTGATGGGTCTATGTTACTAGGGATGATACTGCCATCTTGTGCATTACTGGATGTTCACCATATCTGGTGCAGATATGCACCTACTGAATGTGAGTGCATTTCTTATGTTTAATGTGCAATAAAAGTTTTTAAAGGATAAAGCACTTGTTAAGCTTTTGTTTATGAGGAATACGGATGAGCTTGAGGCGGTTATCTGGAGGGAGCATCCTATGGCATTGATATTCAGCAATTTGAATCCATACATTTGGGACCAAAAGTGCAGTTAGACCAAAACATTGTACAATGTGAGGTCACACTGCTGGAGGTGAGCAGATTTATGGTGGAGGATGTTTTGCACTGGAATTCTGTGACAGATGCACACGGTGGTCGTTATCTCAAGGAGGGGTCACAGGAGAACTCTTAATTTGATTGGACTTTAATTAATTAATTTCTTTTTTTGGAATATTTTTCTTTGAAGTCACATAATCTCTTTTTAGTATTGTGCATTTTTGTATATGTAGCGCAGCATTTTTTTCATTGATATTATTCATTATTTATCCCACTGAGATATGCGTTGTGTGAACTAGCGGCTACAGTATTCAAATTATACTTATTTATATTTTGTATTCACCATAGTAAGCGCTTGAGTTTATTCACAATTGACATTCTTAGTATTCCCATCTTTGCTTATTTGGGGAAATTTCTCTCGGTAGTAGAGCTCTGATTAAAGCCTGAAGGACCATTGGGGCTATTTCAAAGTAGTATTGCACTGTATTTTGTTGTTCCTCCTGGGAGAACATGTTTCTCACAGCAATCATTGATATTTCATATGCTCACTTTTTGATAAGCCAACCTTAATACAACCTAATTTGTTATCCGTCATAAACTGTGTGGTTATTGTTTGTGACACAGTTAAGGGGAATATCTGTATCAGTTCTTACGGTGGTGTCAACAGGGGGTTGTGCTTAAAGCGGAGTTCCACCTGAACAAAAAATAAAAAAAGTCAGCAGCTACAGCCACTTACCTGTTCCTCGGTCCAGCGGTGTCCTCACCACCGCTGGTTTCACCAGCCGTCTTCTCTCCCTGACGCCGGAATCTTCAGTGCCCACTGAGCATGCACGAGAAGTGCTGTGCTTTTGTGAATGGCCCCATAGTCTTCTGGGACCTGTCACATGTCAGAGAAGACTACAGGGAGAGAGGGGGGAAGACAACTTCCGCTTGCAATCACCTGAGATCGCAGCGGAAGTGGGAGCGGGTACCTGTCAAGTTCGGGTACCCGATCCCCAAAGGTGCCATATCTTAATTGGGAGCAGGGACAAAGACTTAAAGCGGAACTTCCCCTTTTGGGTGGAGCTTCGCTTTAAGCCAGGGCCCAGAAAAATTAACGGGAAACCCAAAATATTCAGCAGCTCTTACGTTGGAAGCGCTATATATACATAGACATACTAGGGCCAATTCACCTACCAGCATGTCCTTGGAATGTAGGTGGAAACCCATGCAGGCACAAAGAGAACATGCAAACTCTGTGCAGGTTGTGCCATGATTAGGTGTCAGGGCTCCCGGTAAGACCAGAGATGAGTGAACTGACACAGGGAAACGCAGGCTCAAGTATGGTGTAACAATATAATTTATTAAGGGTTATACACAAATATAACGCACAATATAACAAAACCAAACCTCCAACTGATAACGGAATGTACACAGATAAGAGCAGTCAGGGCTGGCGAGGTGGAATGGTCAGGCAGGCCGGGTCAGGAATCATCGGGCAGACAAGACACAAAGGAGTAGGCAGAGCGTAGTCAGACGGGCCGGGTCAGGAACAATCAGGCAAACAAGGTACCAAAGGAGCAGGCTGGAAAGTGGTCAGGAATAGCTGAGGTCAGGACAGGCAGAGTTCATTCAGGGTCAGGATCAAGCAGAATCAGGAATCAGGCAGGCAGGAGACAGGATACAGGAAACAGGGCCCATGGGAAACATACACCAAGGCACTGACTGCAGGTCTGGCCATTCCTTAAATACACTTCCTGCAATCAGCCTCAGGTGATGGCTGACTGCAGGTGTGAGCTTCTGGTTGCTGAGAGCACCCGCTGGCCAGCCCTGGTACTGCAGCCCACAAGGCAGGTGAGTCCCACCACCATTGGCAAGTCCATTCCTGACATTAGGATTCAAACCAACAAGATCTTTCTAGGCTTCAAAAACAGATTTGTTGTCTCCTGGTCCAGCAGTCTTTGGAGACTTGTAAGTCATTCTCGTACCTAGGAATGCCCTAGTATTACAGACTCTGGCTACTCAACGTATCTACCATGTGTCTTGGTTGCTGTTCATTCCCTTTGACCTGTTCATGAATTGGATGACTGGAGCAGTAATGTCAGGCATTAAAGGGAAATAAAAATGCATGTTCAGTGAACACATATTTTGAATACTTTCTCTAAGCTTCACTTAAAAGCAGCCACACAGGAAATGCATTGTTTTTAATTTGTTGGCCAGATCGTATATAGATTTCCATTGTGGGAAGCAATAGTGTGGCCTATCTGTTGTAGTGATCTGAGGGTGGATGTGGTTGAGAAGTTCAGCAAAAGACAATGGGAAGGACTGACACCACTCAGTTCACAAACATGGTGTGTGTTGTCAGCCATCAACAGGGCCTAATAGCTGAATGCATTTCTGGCACTTTTTCTGTATTTGCAGGGGATTCAAAAGGATAAAACATGGTGCAATGGGCACATATTGCTGATATGTACCGCATATTTGTTTTGTTAATATTGCCTCAACATAAGCTTTACAACTCCACTACTCCCCTCACCCATCCTCCCCGAAGCTCCTTGTCACCTTTTCCAGCAGTTCTCTGGCTGGTCTGTTGAGGCCACAGATCCTTACTCCTTGTCCTCTGTCCTTTAAAGTCTAGCTTGTGCAATTGTCCATATTTCGTACTTTCACTTCCGTCTTTCAAGAATACATTTTTATGATCAATCTCAGTTTATTAAATCTTTTCAGGAACTGTACAAAAAAAATCAAACTGGCATAGAAACAATACAATGGTAAGGAATACAACAAAAAAAGGACTAAGGAAGGGCAAAGGAAGGGGGGGGGGAAGGGTAGAAGAGAGAGGCCCAAGGGTAAAGTGCAAATAGTCTTTTTGTACAATCAATATCAAGCCCCCGAAGGGTACATATAAGAAAGACTAGAAAAACCATAATAAATAGCACAAACCCTAAGGGACAGTGAACCATACAGAGCAAGTGAAATCAGCTTGAGAGGGAAAAAAAAGGGAAAGGAGCAATGGAACCCCTCACAGCAATACATACCCCTTCCCTTCCAGAAAAAAGGGGGGGGAGGGAAGGGAGAAGGGCAGAGAAGAAAAGAGAGAGAGGAAACAGAAAGGGAAAAAAGGAAGAAGAGGAGAAAAAAAAATAAAGAAGACTAGATCCGCCTGAGAAAAAGCACCAAGTAAGACAACAAACCAACATGACCCAAAAAGAGAGAAAAGAGGGACAAGTCCCGCTCAAGTATCCAGGAGAATGCGGAGTGCGGAGGACTCCCTATACATATGCCAGGAGAGCCAAGTCTGACGACTGCGTTCCGAAGTACCCAATTCCTGAGCCACGAGCGACTCCAAGAATACATTTTTGTTAAGTAAAGGCAGAGCACTGCTTTACGATTAGGCACTCTTCGACGATTCTAAAATGCTGTGTTTCCATTTTGGATACAAGCAGCGTACCTCTTCTTTTAAATATGCTTAACATGTGTTTGGTTGAAAAACCTGTTTGAATATGTTCATTTCAGCACACAAAGTAAACATAGAACTCTGAATTCATGCCAAAAGTAAACATTGCAGCAAAAATAATGAATTATTCAGATACTAGGAAGTGATGATAGTCTAGAGCACTATACCATAAAGAGTTCTGAAGATCTGTAATACCCAAAACAAGCCCATTTATGACATTTTTGGGGTGTTTGGCAGTTTTTCAGCCTGCTAATCCATAACATTTTAAAGGGGATCTTCAGTTTCTTTTTAAAATGAAATATCCCATAGATGGGTAGGGTATAAATAAAGAAGCTCTTTCTGCAACAATTGCCTGTTCTCTGGTGCTGTTCTTCGCAGAAAGCCCTCTCCAAGGTTCAGCGCTGCTTGTCTGCTGGGCTGAATAACACATGAAGCATCATTTCACCTACTCCCTGTTGGCCCAAGTTGTCAAGAACCCTCCTCTTAAGGGGGGGGTGTCATCAAGCCAGCCTTGACTGGCAGGGGGAATGGTGCATTCTTTCTGCACTATTCAAAGGTAGAAGTGGAGAAAAAAAACTAGAAAAAAAGGGTATGCACCATTTTTTTAAGGGAGTCCCATGTAAAGCATTCTGAGATTAGATACACTATAATCTACAGTACTTCCTTTATATACTGGCTATGATCTGCATTTATAGTTCTGTAATAACAATCTAATGACAAAGCCAGCACGCCAAGTTGTGGATCCATTTAAAGAATTTACTGAAGTCCCATATCAGCAGAAAATAAACTCGGTGGCTGTCTTTGTCAAGGTGACAGCAATCCCTGTCACCGGGACATTCTTTCTGAAAGGATGGCATACTCATTCCATGTATAGTTATCATATTATCAAGATAAGATGAAAAAGGCACAAAAAAGGAAAAGATTCAATTATCCACTATTGGAAGATGTTTCAAAATGTTAATATCAGAGCTTTTTGAAACTGAGAATAGCAAGAATTATATTCATAATAATATATGCAGCCAATTGATCCAAAATATACATTTGCATTTTTAATATAGGAATTATGTTTCCAACATTGCCAGGATGTTGTCAGCAACAACTCCAGCCAAGCCCACAACTTTATCCAAGCACTAACTAACCTCCAACTAGTTGTATGGAACATCTACCTCCAGGATTTATGGTTCTGGAATGGTTAATCCAGTGGAACGTGCAGTAAATCCAATCCTAGTTTACCTTTTAGCTGTAGAGGAACACAGGTGATATGCACGTCACACGTGTATAGCAATATCACCTGTAACTTATTTATTTCTTAGACATTGACCCGACTAATCCAGAAGCCCCAACTGTGATGTGAGTAGAAGACCTTGCTGGATTGGTGAAAAAACTAATAGGCTGTTGGTGGATATCAAAACAATGAATGAGGTGGGAGTCTATCTGGGGGAATTCACCCCCAAGGGTAGGCATTGGTAGTCTACTCAATTGAGATCTTGGGGCTGCTACTTGTCTTATATGACAGAGATGCCATTTCAACCGGAGTAACTTGAGTGGGTATGAAAGAGTGTTCCATAATAGATGATCCTCTCTCAATGGTTTAAATAAGAACTTTACAGAAGATGACAAAGGTTTACAAAGGTTCCTCTGGTTGGGTTGTCAGGCAGAATGATCCCCTACCCCACAGTAGCTGCAGGGAGTCAGAATTCAGTCACCTACTATTGAAACGTGACCACTCAACCAAGTGTCATATCAACAGCCCTGAAGAAGGGGGAGGCTATTCCTCCGAAACGTGTTGGCTTCATGCGTAACCTTTGTCATCTTCAATAAATTTAAACCATCGAGAGAGGATCGCCTGTTACCAGGCGCTCTTTCATGCCCACTCAAGAAGCCCAATTTGTTAATTCTGAATGAGACAGGCAAATAGGGAAGACAAAGATGTTTCTATGGAGATTCAAAGTAGATACTCCCACAGTTTCAAGGACATGGTTTCATCCTACCCTACAATACCAGGTCATAGAAAGTTATGCTTGACTTCCACCCAAAACATCAGTGCACCACAATTCATATATAGGGTTGGCAACATACCAGATAAGACTTCAAAAACTACATTATGACAAGTGTTCTCAAGACATCAGGTCAGCTTTCTTGTTCCTTAAAACAGATTCTGAGTTGACAAGCACAGGAGAAAGTGAAAAATGAAATGTTTTGGAGCACTCTGAACTTAGGTTGGCTCAGTGAAGGAAGATATGGATTGTAGCCAGCTTTTGCATAAATGTTAATCTCTTAACCTTCATCTCCTCACATCTGTCTTCAAAAGATCTCATTCCTGGAGGTCAGCATTGCAGTACACATTGGGCCTAACTTCTATAATGTGAAATAAAGTGAAGTGAGCTAAATGTTAAATCATGTACTGGGAAATTTCAGAACTGGAGACCAAACTTTTGCCCATGGTTGAATGATTTAAGTGAACACAAGGTACTTCACCTTACTGCATACTCCAGTAAATGAGTTCCATTTGTAGAGCAGAATACATGTATTACTGAGAACAATGACTGATGAATGGTCTGAAAACAATTAGCACTTCTGTCAATGACAGCTATTCAAAATCATTTTCATGGAGGCCACTGTAATGAAAACAACTCCCTGTTGAACATGTTTCTATGCCTAACTAACCAGAATAATCAAATCATTGTAAACACAGGTGAGCAGTGGCTACTCTACTCTGACATTCTCTTGGAACACAGGATTGGGATCTAGCTGTCTCGGAGGAACACAACAATGGTAGACGTGAGCTGTGGGTAAGGTTGAGTAAGGTTTCCTATTAGGGAAAAAAATAACACAAAATCTTGTTATTAGAAAAAAAATTTCCACTGCCATAAAAGGCTTATAGTCAGAAGAAATAGTAAGTCTACTGTTTGTCTTGGAGGTTGCTATACAAGGCATTGTAAAATTAAATTAACCTAAGTGCAAGTCTCTGTTTATTTTCTTCTGTCCAAATGAAGCCTGCATTGTGCAGTGGAAACCAGGAGATAAATTGTATTTGGAGATGGCAATCCAAATCCCATTTGGCATCAACATGCATTTATAACTGCAAAATGAGCAGGTTCCTTCCAGCTGTAAATTTTATTTCATATGAAAGAGAAAAAAATAGATGGAGCAAAACTGTCAGGGGCATCTAATTAGGTACTTTTGAGGAGGCTAGACTGTCCTGAAATGACATTAATAGTGAAGTATTATGGTAGCATCCTTTGTCTCTGCTGACCATGTAAAATTAATATAATATTTGCTAAATCCCAAAAAGGAAGGGAGACATATTGAGATAGAGTATAGCTTTTTATTCAGTTAATTACTTCTTTGGTTTGATGGAAGGAAAAGACTGCTGAAAAGGAACACATGTAAAAGAAATTAATGTTACTGTACTATGCAGGACTCATCTTGCCTCTACAAGATAGCAGCAGGTGTACTTGTTGTTGGGAGCAGGGGTGGACTGACCATTTGGAAACTTGGAAACTGCTCGAGGGCCTGGGGTCAGTAGGGGGCCCCATGAGATGCCGCTGGTACCTTTTTCATAGGCTTTTTTGAGTTTGGGCAAGGACACAGGGGCCCCTATTGCCTGGGGCCCCATGAGTTGTCAGTCTGCCCCTGGTTGGGAGTGAACTTAGACTGCAGAATGCTGGAAAATGTAGTTTGGGCAGAAAGCAGAGTCATTACTACTGCTGGGGAAAAGAACTATGGTACCCAAGTGCATCTGTGAGGGGCCGCCGAGCGGCACCACTAGCACTCCACTGGTCAGGCGTGCCCAGAGCGCGGAGTCTAAGCCCCAGGGTACTTGTTCACCAGAGCCCCTGATGGTGGGGATGGACTTGGAGTACCCCGGGACCAGGTCGCCACTACTGAGCACACCTGTCAGTGGTAGGGGTGTTCGCCAGGGGCTCCAACCAGGGAGAGCCAGATGTGAGGAGGTCGGGTAACCCCAATGGGATGGATGGATGGATGGCTGAGCAAGTGCGAAGTCAGACGGGCCGAGTTGGTAACGGAGAGGACGGTATGGTACAAGGGAGCGGGCAGAGAATCGTCGGGTCACACGCCAGGTCAGCAACAGTAGGTCAGAACTAATGAGGGGCATTCAGAAAGAGAGGTCAGGCAAAGCAAAGGTCTGGACAGGAGAAGTCAGCAGGTCAAGAGCAATCCGGGTCAATAACTTACTTAGGCACAGGTTCAGAATCACAGGATACAGGTAAGACCAGAAGGCACTGAAATGACAGCTCGGGGACATTTAAATATCCCGCCCTGCGCTGCCATTGGTGCCCAGCGGGCGGCCGCGGCTTCTACTGCGCATGCGCGAACTCGGATGCCGCGGCCGGCCCGGACCTAGTGCCCGTGTCCCTGCACAGGGCGGTGCACTGCGCCTGCGCCGGGACCATCGCGGCGGGGATCGAGGGGATCCCTGACAGCATCTGAGATCAGGAGGAGGGGGGTTTAAAAAGAGAAGCCCGGGAAACTGTATCTTAAAGATGGGGATCCCTGACAGCATCTGAGATCAGGAGGAGGGGGGTTTAAAAAGAGAAGCCCGGGAAACTGTATCTTAAAGATCCTTTACACCTTTCAGTCCCACCTACTGGGTGCAGGATTGCAACCACTCACACCATAAACATACCTCATTCACGTGCGCTAACATTTTCAAGGGCCCCGATGTAGCCAGCAGATTAACGCAAGGACTGTATTCAGATTTATCCTGAGGGCAGATCCGTATTTGCCATTGATTCAATTACCACAGGCCTAGGCGTAGTCTCTCATTGTGAAAGCTTCCAGGTGACCTAGCCCAAATCCAGGTTTGTAACTCATTTGTGTCACTTGATGCAGCTCCCCTTATGAGGAGATCACTGTTGGCATCACAGTATGTGCTAGAATTTAAAGGAACTCTGTAAATCTGATTGTGTTCTGTTGTGTTGTTACTATGCTTCATGTTGGTTGACTTTAACTTGCAAATACCTCTTGCTATTTTCCATAGAGTTGTGAGTCCAATTCTTGTTTAATCATTAGGGTGTAAAGAAACATGTACTGGTGGTATCAGTGAGGTTGGAAGCCTCGAATAGATCTCGAATAGGAGAAGAAGACCCAAACAACCAGCGGCTCCTGAGGGGGTTAGTGCTACATACGTAATGTCTAGGGCAAGTAAATGTCTTGAGAACCAGGTTGCCCTCTTAATTTCTGCCTTTGTCCTTCATGCTGTTGCCTGCAAATATTTAGTATCCTGCAGTGCTGGAGTTGCACCTACTCGGTGCTTCAAATGGCAGCAGATGTATTGCATAGCTACCACCTGTCCCATATTTAGGGGGAGTGTCCATCTATTGAATCCAAATCTCACTGTCCCTCTTTCTTCAATTGCTCCATCTTTGGTCTAATGTGTAGACCTCTGCAGAAAATTGTACTGTTTTATTTCTGTATTTCTTATCACAACCTGGTAAGCTGTGCCACTGCTGCCCTCCTCAGGCTGAGATATCTTCAAAACAGAAATATATGAAACCAAAAGGTTGCAAAAGCCTAGTCCGTTACCGGATAAAAGTTTATTAAAAATGAAAAACATTATGAGTGCATACTCACAATCAGTATACACTATAGGATTGTAAAGGCCTGGGACACCTTTGGGTGCCCAAGGAGAGTAGTAATGCACGTAGTTTGTCAGAGTGAACAGTGGGTGAGAATGGGTGTATTAAAGGGACACTGGAACTGAGTGGAAACGGGTTAATAAGGAATGAAGAATGGCAGCTTTTAAGGTGACAAATATTGGGGTGTTCAGCATTGCTGAAATCTTAAAGTGGCAGTATAATAAGGCTTTCCTATATGTAGCACCCTCCTAGTCAGCTAGCAATTGTTAGCAAGCAGGGCTAAGTAGCAGCCTGGGTGTGATAACTAGATGGGGTCAAATTGCTGTCAGAGCTGAAAGGCTCTGCAGACCAGCCCTTTGGAATTTCCCTGTGTTCTAGAACTTTGGAGAAAGGTCTAGAAGCAGTGGGTGGATCTGAGGAGTGGCTGGTCTGTACTCTTAAAGGATACTGGCCAAACCCAATGGTAGGCTTGGCAAGGAGCCAGGACAACATTTAAGAGTAAGAGAGCCTGCCCAGCAGGAGGGGAGGATAGAGTGAAGTTGCAGATAGAGTGAGGTTACAGTAGAGCCTGGGAGAGGGCCCACTTACAGGCAGAGGAGCTTGGAAAGAGGAAAGCTCAGATCTTTACCAGACAGCAGAGCGAGGATCATCTGTGTAGCAGGGAAGAAGAGGCCCAGCAGGAAGGCCTGGTAGCAGCCACCATTCCACCAGCCACACAGGAGAAGGACTCAGTGAGTAGACCTGCACCCCCTGGGCCAGAAAGGTGAAGGAGGCACTCTAGTAGGAATCTGGATTAGCCTGCCACCCAGGACTGTTTTATTATTTTTGTGGCAGACACCAGACCCACTGCTCAGGGATTGCTCCAGACAGCTGGGTAAAGAAGAGGATTTATCTGAGGTCTGGTGTGGTACTACAAGAGATGCTGGCTAGCTCTTCAAAAAAGACTGTTTGCTGTAACCACTGTATATAGTTCAGGAAGTTGTGCTCAGTTTCTCAGTTCCATTGGGCATCCCGTACACCCCTTACACTATCCAAGTTGAAATCCCCCTAATAAAACATCAAAACAAGCCCAGGGACTGCTTACTGACTCCTGGATGCAAGTCTATGAAAAATGCGTTCTGTCTGGCTGTGCAGGACTATAGGGGGACCCAAATACTTTGCAACTCCTAAGGGGGTAGTGCTACATATAGGTACAGTAAATATTTCCTAAACATAAACCGTTTAGGAGATATATATGGTACAAGCACATGCGCAATGGGGAGCTCTGAATGGATAGTGGAATCCTTTCAGAGCAGGGCCATAGATAGTTTTTTGTTCGGGGAGGGGGGAGTTCAGCAGCAGGTACCAAGTAAAAGTTCTTAAATAACATAAATTGTGCCAAATTCAGAAAGATTGGAAAAAGGAAAATTAAATATGTTTCTCAAGTCCTCTTGAAAATTAAATATCCACACTGCATGGGTTAACTGCTTGATTTTTCCAGGCGTGAAAGCAGAGCTTATACTCACCCAATCCATTGATCCTCTGGAAAATGGTGCTTTGCCATGTCTAGCGTTGGACTGATCATGCCATCCTCACGTCGGGATCCAGTCTATGGGTGTGGTGACATCAGGAACTGTCCACTGCACAAGACCACTAGACTGCAGAAGAGGCAGGGACCGTGCGCTGGGCATGGGAGGATTGGAGGATTAGGTAAGTATACCTCTGCTCTGCAATCCCCTAGAAATAAATTAGCAGTTAACCTGTGCAGTGTGGGCACAGCCCCAAAAAATGTTTCAGGTAATCACAGAATGTTATTGTTTCACATATGAGCAGGTGGGGGAAGGTGTGTATTCGCACACCTTTCTGTACCTGCAAAGAAAAACAAGCATGGAAGTACCATTATCCTAGGTTCACATTAGAATGCAACAGTACCACAACAGCAATAGAAATCTCAGCCCAGTCTTTCATTAAGGCCCTGTTCACATCTAGCGATTTGGGATTGTGGGCAGAATCGCCGTGATTCTGACGATGATTCCAAATCGCACTGCAATGCTGGCAAAACGCAGCACACGAGACGCGTTCCATTAATTTTTTGTGGCACCGCAAACATGGAGAGTGTTTGTTGTACAATAAATCACTTAACAATCACAACAAAACCACACTATGTTTTGGTGCTACTAAAAATTGAATAGAACACAAACAAGTCATGTGTGCTGTGTTTTGCCAGCCGGCTGCTACCCTTTGCTCAGTTCTGCTACTGCCTAGTGGTGGAGGTGGTTGATCTTCTTGGCAACCAGAATGGAATTGCAAGGAGGAGTGAGAGCCGATGGCAATAGAGCGGCGGCGGGCAGGACAGATGCTCCCGCTTTGCTCAGTGCTGCTGCTGCTTTGGTAGGGGGTGAGAAGGCAGTGAGTGTTACAGCCCAGACTCAGCCGACATCTTCCTCCCTCAGCACATAGCCCAATTCAAGCCTGACAGCACACACCGCTCTGCGAGCGGTGCCGCTTTGGTGTGTGTGGTGTCACTCTACTCTGCCTACCGCTGGTGTCAGTTCAGAAATCAACTGCATGGTGCCCCTTCTCTGCTGCCGGCCGCACATAGTACTAGCGACCAGGGGCGGACTGACAACTCATGGGGCCCCCGGGCAATAGGGGATTATGGGGCCCCTGTGTCCTTGCCCAAACTCAAAAAACCCTATGAAAAAGGTACCAGGGGCATCTCATGGGGCCCCCTACTGATGCCGGGCCCTCGGGCATTGCCCGAGTTTCCAAATGGTCAGTCCGCCCCTGCTAGCGACAAACAACACTACAGTGATATTCATACAAATGAGTGCAGAGAGGCTACTCCAGGTGGAAACATGTGAACAGTTAATCATGAGCTCACCACTGCTGCCTTGTTAATCATTTGCATGATGAAGAGAACTGGAAAAAATAGGCGCTGTGGAAAATGCTCTCAGACAAGCAGCTTAATGAAGGTGCATCTTTATTGGGTGAGACAAAGTAGCAAATATAATAAAATTGACCAGCCTGAAGTGGACAGTGTGACTCCAATAGATGGCCCGTCCGCTCTTAGGGGAGCTGAGATCAGAGAATGCTCCTGTCGACTTCAAATCACGTGGTGTCAGCGTACCGGAGTCCTGGGTGGTGTCACCATGGCAAGCGAAGGCAGTGTCCGGCATTGGCTTCAGCTGGGAGCGTATGTAGGGTTACCAAGACGACATGTTTCACGCAGTTGCGCTTTGTCAAGACTCTGGCAACCCTGGCCGGTGGCCATTATATAGAAGACCATTAAAGGGAAGGCTGACTGAGTGTAATTAGCAGGGGATGGGGTGTCAATCAGAGCGGACGGCTCGTCCTGAAGCAATGCTGAATACAAATTTAATGGTACAAATTGCAAATTATAAAAAGTGATATGTATAAAAACACTATTGGAAAGCATGATATACTTTTATCTTTGGCAGAATAAAGGTAATACAACAATAAAACAAAAAACAAAAAAAAAAACAACTATTCTTGTGGAAGAACTCTAAGTTAAAAATGACATTGCTGGTTCATGGAAGCTATGTCAAAAATTGCGTTTATAGTGAGGTAATTATGGGTATATGGACAAAGAAGGGGGTGGGGAGAAGTGAAAGCTTGGCATAAGAAAATAAAAATGACTGTATAAAAGGTATGGCTAAAAGGAATATAGTAAAATCAATACAGGTATCACTACAGGGATACCATGCAGTTCATTTTTGGCAGGATGCTCTGAGGGGGGGGGGGGGGTTGAACCTCCCTGACCCACCCCCCTTATCTACATCCCTGTTTCAGAGCTCTGTGCTGCGGCAATGACTCCTGTGCACGTGCACAGGAGTGATGTCACTATGGCTCGGCCATTCATAAAGCTGAAGTGCACAAACCTGGAAGGAAGGAAGACCAGGTGAAGATTGAAACCTTGGTAGCAGTGACAGTGCGCCGCTGAATGGCTTAGTTTTTAGGTAATCTAATCTAAGCATTGAAAGTGTGATCTCTGTAACTTACAGTTGTGATGAGATAGCGATAACTCCAATCTTAGTTGAATAGCAGAGGCAGTGACTCGATTAGATGACACCTTGTAGATCTTGTGAAGTTTATTCCAGAGAATCTTACAACAATGAACATCGTATAGGTCAAAAGATCATAATGTGATCTGCTTCATGACATGAGGCTTGAAGCTAAAATGCCTTACTGGGAAAAGGGGTGGGCTATCTATACAGCAAGAACTAAATCAGAGGAAAGGGAGGAGCAGAGACAAAATACAAAGAACACTTAAAGGTATATGACAGTCATGTGAAACATGACAACTGTCATACTTATGACATTATCCTGCAGGGTAAACAATAAATTATAAATCAATCAGAGCAACCAAATAAAACATTCCCAAATTCACTATCATGTAACAAATTTCAAATGTGAGCAAATTGCAAGCTGAACTTAAAAAGTGATTTCATCCCACTTTTCTCAAACACTTTAAGTGGCAGTAAAGTCTCTTTTTTAATGTTTGCCTACAGGCAAGCCTATAATAAGGTCAGGCAAGGCTTGCGGTATCCCTGGAAGGAATGTCTGGGCCATTTATTAGTTAGGTGTAAGGAAGGAACTGTTGCACCGTGTATCATGTTTGCACTGAAATGATCAGCAAAGACTGTCAAAACTTTGTCCTTGAGCCTGTTCTGAAGTTAATCAAAGAGGGGTGCATAATAGGGCTGGCATATTAAAAGAACCTGGGCCTGTAATAGCACTAGAGGGGTATGAAGAATCTAGTGTCAAGTCAGTATGCTAAGAAATAACAAGGTCATTGCCAAGGGTAACTTAGGAAGGTGCCTCATACCTTGTGACATCACACCGCACGGCCCCTGTGGATGGCCGGCGGCCATTTTGGAATTCCCTGTCACCAGCTGCTTACTACTGTATGAATGGTTAAACTCCCCCTGCTGGTGAGATGATTGCACATCCCCTGACACCTGGAGACCCTGAGGTTGTGATACTTTGCCCAGCTGACGCAAGCCTGATGACCCTCTCTGTGATCCAGTTTCAGTAGGCGGATGACCAGGAGTTGGTTAACACTCAAATGCGCATTACCATTGCGCTTTCTGGTTAGTGCAATTTACACTCATCTCTGTGGGATGAATATGGTCACGGAAGTCACTAATTTTTTCACCACCTTACCTTGAAATTTTGCACTATGCACCACAAGAACACTCTTGTTGGAGATATTTATTCACCGTTACTAAAACCTGTGGACGTTTAGACAGTTTATTATCTACTGGTGTTCACAATACCATTTTATTATGCACCATCTATTTATATGCATGTATGATTGAATTTTATTAGCGCTGCATGTTCTTTTGACATTTAACTTAAGTGTACGTTCAAAGCACAAAGCAACATTGACAGGTAGTACCTATGTAAGGTGAGATGTCCTCTGGTAGCAATGAAGTCGCTATTTGGGTTCCCTCCCTAGTGGTCCATCTCCCATAGCAACTTGGAGCACACCAGCGTTATGGAGGTCCTCAGCATAACTGCATGATATGGAAAAGGAAGATTAACACAGGACATGCATGAGATCTGCACTATATGTCCATCAGGATCCCATTCTTTTAGTGGGAATGCAATAACAGAGGTACACTGGCTGGTGGAGATGGTGTGGCTCTACCCACCACTTCAAATGCAACACATTATAGCCACTGAATGTAGAGCTATGGTTCAATACGTCTTCAGGAACTCAGCTTTATTCTACTTGTGGTGTCAGCTCATCTCTAAGTCAAGAGACTGCCATAATGTTAGACTGTACAAATGATTGCAATTCCACCTAGTCCTGGGCGTTAATGAGCACACCTTTGGGCAATGTACCCCTAGTGCACGGGTACAATAGGCCCTGTCCACAATATGGCGTAGTCGGTAAAACCCAACCACCCTACAAGTTTGCTGGCTGAAATAAAAAAAAAGATCCATCTATGACCAGCTTTAGCTAACAAAGCAAGGCTGTAAACAATGCTAAACAGTAGAACTATGGGTAGTGAAAACAATAATATGGTATATAACATTAGCATTAATGACACAACTGACAAGTTTAATCAGTTTCTCCAATAACTGGCTCCATATTGATTCCCGTTTTACTGATGCAGCTTCACTCTGTATTTTCCTGTGAGCTCATGGCATACTTTCAAAAATGGTTTATTGATACACTTGGACCACAGAAATTAGGTTGAATGATGATGGGCTTCAGTTAACAGAGCAACGAGTCTTTGGTGGTCAATGCCAAAGATAGGGTGCATATTGCAGCAAGAGCTGTTTTGCTTTTTTGGGGATTTTTTTTTTGTGGCAAGCTATTGTGCCAATAGGAGCTGCTACATTGTGGAGATTCAAGCGCGGCTGAGAGACAAGAAGGAAAGTTTATTGAGAGAATGTTCTATTAGAGTTTCCATCCTGAAATGTGGATTGGTTAATGGAAAGGATCAGTGCGTGTCAAATCAATGGAATGATAAGAAGGTCCTGGAATCAGTTAACAGTTGTGGATCCCATGAATTGAGAAGGAGGAAGGGGGAAGGTCACTACAGCTGTGTCTCTTGTTCAACACAGAAAAGGAGTTTACCTTGGATATCTATGGACCATGTCTGAAGCAATCAAGAATGTGACAGGATTATTGGATATGGATGTATGCCTAAAGGAATTGCAAGAAGTTTGGAGGTGCCAGCATCTATTATTTTGAAAAGCGGATTAATACCTCTATAGGGTAATTGTTCATTTGCTGCACTAAGTTGGAGTGTTCACTTTTATGACACAGCATTTTGTATTCACATTTGTTTGTTTTATATTAGTAGTGTTTGCAGTGTTTGAGTTCACTGTCACAATTAGTAAGATACACATTACACATATCTGAGTGATTTTGGAATAATTTTGTTCACGCACATTTATTATTTCCTTGGTTATTATAATTTTATATATATATATATATATATATATATATATATAAATCTTTTTCTTTTTTTTTTTTCACTGTTTTGACACTTGTTATGGAGTGTGCATGACAGATATTGCACATTTGTGATTTAATTAAGGTAATACACTATTTTTAGTTTATATTTTTTGAGGTTTTTCAACGTTGGATCAGTTTATCTGGAAATTCGTACACCGTATCACAAGAGATGATGTGGAGGTGGAAGAGAAAGTGATTTGAATTTTTAGAGACATTTTGGGACATTATTTATATTTATATTTTATCTTGTATTATTATGTTATAATTTTATATCTTATATATGTGTAGATTTTCACTTTAGAAGGTATAATTTTAGGGGATAAAGAAAGAGTTATTATATTACTTTCAAGGGTGAAAGTTTTTTTTCTCTTTTCTTCTTTTGGGTTGTAGTTATTTAAATTTGGGAGTGTTCGCAATATTGGTAAGCTGGAGTTGGGCTTCCCCTCCCAAATTAAAAAAATAAATCAAGAGAAGTAGTTGCATTAGCACAGAGCTGCTTGGAAACAGAAGACGGAACTATTATTTGTGAATGAGCTCTGGAGCTGCCTACAGTTGGTGGTTTGCTTTGGCTTTGGATCAGACCTGGAGCTGGAGTTCCAGTGCTGGAGACAGAGCTGAGTGAAACTCAGTCAACCCTGCAGCTCACATTGGGTATGCCTTAATGTAAATTGTACTTAGCTAGATGGAGAATAGACTTCACATAATCTATTTTTACTTCCGGGGTTAAATTTCCTTCAGTCTTCTGCTTGTACAATTTCTAAGCATCCTGGCATCACCAAAATTATGCTGAGACAGATCTCTTGCCCAGTTTGCATTCTGTACCCCATACATTGTCCTTCCATAGAAAGATCTCCCGCATGTGTCCCTTTGTGACTCACAGCTTCTTTTCTATTCTTTGTTCTGTTAATATTTTATGTGTATCGCATCAGCAGCTTCTGGTAGATCAAACTTCATTTAAGCAAAGCACAAAGAGACTGATTCTTTTCCAAAACCAACGTTTACCTTCGTCTAAGAATAGGATTTATTCTTCAAAATTTCTTTGTTGAATTTCTTTTTTCAACGTTCATCATTTTCGCAGTTGACTGCCATAAAGATGCATTCCTCTCATCCTACAATAACAGTGGGATCATGATCTATAATGAAATCAAGCGGGCCCCCTGACATGCCACATTGCTACAAAAATGGGACTGTTTAAAATATTTATATGCTAGAGGATGCATCACAACAGGTATCACTGGCATTATTATCTTTGCATACTATTATTTTTTATATTCATTAAACAGTTTAAATTGTAGTCTTTGGTTGAGAATAAAAAGAAAACTATTTAAGCAGGGGAAACAATGTGTATGTGAGTTTACAGGCTCATTGGAGTGGCAGGGAGGAAGGAAGATCAGATAGCAGAAAAATAATTGTAAGGTTCAATGTTACAAGACAGCTAGGAGTTGGTTGTCAGTTGTCGTGCTAAGGAGCACCAGGGAGCTGGGCAACATACAGGGGCAGACTGACCATTTGGAAACTCGGTCACTGCCCGAGGGCCCGGGGTCAGTAGGGGGCCCCATGAGATGCCCCTGGTACCTTTTTCATAGGCTTTTTTGAGTTTGGGCAAGGACACAGGGGCCCCATGATCTCCTATTGCCCGGGGGCCCCATGAGTTGTCAGTCCGCCCCTGGCAACATACCAGACCTGGTCTTACAATTTGGCAAGACTAGTATTAGTATTAGTAGGTATTAGTATTTGCAGCTGGCGGCCTAATAGAACAACATCAAATGATTTTGTGAAATCTAATAAATCATCAACATATACCATGCTCAAAAGAATTAAAGGAACACTGTAAAAACACATCAGATCTCAATGGGGAAAAATATCCTGCTTGATCTCTATACTGATATGGACTGGGTAATGTGTTAGGAACATAAGGATGCCCCATCGTTTGATGGAAATTAAAATGATCAACCTACAGAGGACTGAATTCAAAGACACCCTGAAAATCAAAGTGAAAAAATATTGTGGCAGGCTAGTCCATTTTGCTGACATTTCATTGCAGCAACTCAAAATGGTACTCAGTAGTTTGTATGGCCCCCACGTGCTTGTATGCATGCCTGAAATGCACGTTCCTAATGAGAAGACGGATGGTGTCCTGGGGTACTTCCTTCCAGATGTGGACCAGGGCATCACTGAGCTCCTGGACAGTCTGAGGTGAAACATGGCGGCGTCGGATGGACCGAAACATGATATCCCAGAGGTGTTCTATTAGATTTAGGTCAGGCGAGCGTGGGAGGCATTCAATGGTATCAATTCCTTCATCCTCCAGGAAATGCCTGCATATTCTCGCCACATGAGATCGGGCATTGTGGTGCACAGGAGGAACCCAGGACATTGTGGTGCACAGGAGGAAACCAGAACCCAGTAGGAACCAGGAACGATGCACCAGCGTCGGGTCTGACAACCGGTCCATGGATTTCATCCTAATGGCATGGTCTAGCCTGTACGTCCCTCCATGGATATGCCTCCCCAGACCATCACTGACCCACCACCAAAACATTCATGCTGAACGATGTTGCAGGCAGCATAACATTGCCCACGGCTTCTCCAGTCCCTTTCACGTTTGTTACATGTGCTCAGGGTGAACCTGCTCTGATCTGTGAAAAGCACAGAGCGCCAGTGGCAGACCTGCCAATTCTGGTGTTGAATGGCAAAAGCCAATAAAGCTCTTTGGTGCCGGGCAGTGAGCACAGGGCCCACTAGAGGACATCAGGCCCTCAGACCACCCTCATTAAGTCTTTTTCTGATTGTTTAGTCAGAGATATTCACACCAGTGGCCTGCTGGAGGTCATTTTGTAGGCAGTGCTCATCCTATTCCTCCTTGCACAAAGGAGCAGATACCGGTCCTACCGATGGGTTAAGGACCTTCTAAGGCCCTGTCCAGCTCTCCTAGAGAAACTACCTGTCTCCTGGAATCTCCTCCATGCGCTTGAGACTGTGCTGGGAGACACAGCAGACCTTCTATCAATGGCATATTGATGTGCCATCCTGGAGGAGTTGGACTGCCTGTGCAACCTCTGTAGGGTCCTGGTATCACCTCATGCTACCAGTAGTGACATGGACCCTAGCCAAATGCAAAACTAGTGAAAAACAGTCAGAAAATATGAGTAGGGAAAAAAATGTCAGTGACCTCCACCTGTAAAACCATTCCTGTTTTGGGGGTCATCTCATTGTTGCCCATTTAGTGCACCTGTTGTTAATTTCATAAACACCAAAGCAGCTGAAATCGATTAACAACCCCCTCTGCTACTTAACTGACCAGATCAATATCCCAGGACTTTAACTGACTTGATGCTATACTCTGATTAAAAAGTGTTCCTTTAATTTTTTTGAGCAGTGTAAATCTACTAAACATCATAAAAGCTGACAGTGCTAATTACCATCAAATCATTTACAATCAGTCATCACCAATCAATTGCAAAGCATATTTTTTTTTATTTGCTGTCTGTAGCACCCTCCTAGATAGGTGAAAGGTAGGTAAATTTAGTTCTTTAGCTCTCGTATAATCAGTGGAGCAGCTTGTGATTATTCTGGTCTGCTCTGAGTTTTACAGGCTTTGGCTGATTTCCCCTGTTTTCTAGATGGTTCTGGAAAGTAGTTGGCTGAGAGAGTCAAATCTACAGTTTGAATATGTATGGGGTCTCAGCCAATCCTTGGAGGGGCAGATGGTGGTTGGGAGTGAGCATAAATAGTCTGAGGCCTGGAGCAGAAGAGTTCTTGTCTTAGAGGAGGAGATCCCAGCCTAAAGGGTTGCTGCCTTTCTGTGCAGTCCAGCTGTGCTTTTCTACTGTTCATCAAGGTCCCAGCTGGCTAGCTAGGCACTTATTCTGATGAATTCTGTAAGAGCTGACTGAGGGCCTTTTGGGGATCTGGTCTGGAGGATTCACAGGAGAGGTGTCTGGTAGATATTGGAAGTAGGCGTCCAATTATCCAAAGACATTAGTAAGTATGGGCCTGTGTGTGAGATCCCAGGGACTGTGTGCTGCTGCTATCTCTCTTGCATCAGAGTCAGCTTGTACTGAAAGGTGGACATTGTTTTTCCTGTGTGGTTGCTGCAAGGACCAGGGGTGGACTGACAACTCATGGGGCCCCCGGGCAATAGGGGATCATGGGGCCCCGTGTCCTTGCCCAAACTCAAAAAGCCTATCAAAAAGGTACCAGGGGCATCTCATGGGGCCCCCTACTGACCCCGGACCCTCGGGCTGTGCCCGAGATTCCAAATGGTCAGTCCGCCCCTGGCAAGGACTGTGCTCAGAATCTTTAGAAGGAAGATAGGTGTAGTTACTTCTTAACCTTGCTGAAGTATCCCACAGTTATCCTGCACCCACCCAAGTTTGTTCAATAAAACATTAAAAGAATACCCCTAGACTGTGTGTTTGGCTGCTAGTGCATCTGCTTGGGATACAACCTTTGGACCAAAACAGTGGGCCCTGTCTCTGCACATAAGGTGATCACAATGCTCATTGGGGGAATTACAGTGAATCCTGCACTGAGGCTGAGATCCTAGTTCATAATGATGAGCATGGCTCCAAAAGGTAGGTAGTGTAAGTTGGCAGAGGCACCTATAAGTAGAAGATGCTCATTATTTTCAGGTGAAAGAATGGGGTTCATATTGGTTATGAGATATACATGTAACACTGTGAACACGTTTCATGGCTTCTATTGCCCACTTCATCAGGCGGGAGTATTTAAGACACTTTAGCCACTTGCCGCGCGGCCTGTGGTCGAACACATCGTCCCTCCGGGAAGGCGTTATATGACGTCGCGCTTTGCGTGTGCCCGCAGGGCCGCATTGTGGCGAGATCTGTCGCCGGCCGTGTACCTCGGACACGACCGATGACAGATTTGTGTACCCACCCCGTTTATAATACTTTTCTGAATACTTATACTGATGTAGTTGTTATACAAAAATATGTGTATATTGTATTCCAGCAGAGGGTCTTCAGAGATGGTCTGATGGAAGGAGATTTGCAGGCCCAAATTATGAGTGGCACATGACGACAGAACTTTCCACCAACCCTACATTCTTATGTGGATTCGTTTTATGGATGTTACAGCAGCCAGTGAGCAGTTTTGGGTCTTTCAAAGTGACCAGATTGGTGTTGGTGGGCAATCTGTCAAGGTCCTACCTTTCTTCAGAGCTTGTGCATCTCCATGTGCTGGCATCCATCTTGGGTTTCTGCAAAGCATGGTGGGAACCTTTATGCCTTCAGGCTTCTGCGGCTCCTCCTCAGAAGGTTGTGGTTGAGCACATTTAAACCTGCTGTCTGCAAGTGCTCTCTGCATTCGTGTCCTGTATGTTTCCTTGTCGCTAGCTCTCGTTCTGTTCTCGTTGCTCTCCTGGTAACCGACTCGGCTTGGACAAGGCTATTCGCTGCTTTAACTCTTTACCTGACCTCCCGTTGCTGAACCCGACCCTTGACCTGAGCATTCTTTGCCTACCGTCTAGTACTGTCTGCTCCGTTGTTATTGACCTGGCCTGTCTGACTACACTACACGTGTTCCCATCTAGCTCCCACCAGCTGTATGCCATTGGCGGCAGTCGTTACCGCAGCTGGGGTTACTCGGGGGCAGTAAGTTGACTGGTTGACGGGTTGGGAAGTTGACTGGGCACATCTGTTCTACTCTAGTCAAGGAGAAACATCAGCTGGAGAGAGCACAGAAAACAAAAGTGACTATCTGTTTGTCTTTTTTGGGCAGAGCATTAACAGTTGAAGTCCTCATTAAGGCTTGGTTCACATATGTGCGGGTGGTGCGGTTGAGGATCTTTGCGAAAATCCGTGCAGCCGCACCACCCGCACATAGGAATGCAAACCCGTGGGCGGGTGTCATTATTTCTAATGTCACGCTGCCCACACTGGAAAACGCAAACGTACTGGGAACCGAAGTTCTTGTGCAGGCTGCATTTTCAGAAGAAGCGCAGGGACCTCTTCCCTGCATGTCACGAGGCACGGGAGTCCATTCAAATGAACGGGCTCTCGTGCCCAAGCAAAACGCAGCCCGCACGTCCACATGTATGTCAACCAGGAGTTAGGGACTACAATATTCTGTGGCACTAATCCAGGACCTACATTTTGGGAGATCTGAGAAATTATATGCATTTTAAAACCAACAAAGGAAGTAAGAAGCCAGAGAACATCTACTGTGATAGATTCACCTGCTCCTCTGTAAGCTCATTCTCTACGGAAATGATCATTTCTAGGGATTTCAGAAAGTTCCACGGCTAGCAGAGCGCGCTATTGTCCCTAACAAAACAGAAACAGACAAAACGTTCTATATTCTGCAATGTTAACCTTGAAAGCGAATGAAAGGAAAATATCATTACATTCTGCAGGCTCAAACAATGAGAATAATATTGTGAGGCTTGGGATCAGGTGTTCCAATGCTAGGTTTCCTTGACCATGCCTTGTACATTGACACAAAAATGTCAAACACTTATGTTTATACATTGCCAATGTACTCCTTTCCTGAGCAGCTTAAATTCACATATATTCCTATGAAAAATAAAAGACAGTGCTTAACAAGAATAGTTTACATCTCCACACATGGGGTCTCCCCAATTTCCACCAGGTTTGGGATGGAGTGCAACTTGTGGAAAATAAATTTCACATAAACACATTTTTTTCCATTTTAAATAATGAAACGATAATAGGGTTCTGGGCATGTGATTGTGACTTAGCCCGGGTTCACAATGATGTGGTCCAGAAGTCGCAGCGTTTTCTGTGTGAATTCCGCACCGCATCACAATCGCACCCCGTTCATGCGAACCTCTGCAGGTGTGTATGTTAAGTAAACAACACCCTGAAATCGGTCCACAAAACGCAGTGCGATGTGCAGAATCGGATTGCATAGGTGTGAATACCCATGTGATCCGATTCTAGTGCGGACCAAAAAAAGGGTCCTGCACCTTTTTAGTGTGGGTGTGGTGTGATTGGAGCCATACAAAACGTATGACTCTGATCGCACCACACACAAATCGCATGTGATTTGCACAGGAATGCAGTGCGGTTCCTGTGCGAATCACATGCGATATACCGCACCACATATATGTGAACCCCGGCTTAAAGGAAATCTATGGCCACAGAGAACACTTTTATTTTATAATAGCAGCATTGTAATAGCAATACCAACAATAGTGCACGATGGAAAAATTGGTTTTATTTCCTTTTGGATTCGTTCTTTAAGTTAATAATTTAATTTCGTCATATTCATTATGTTAGAATGATTTGTTTTCAGAATTCATTTTGTATATTCATATAGTTATTTTCAAATCGATTCAAAAGTTTAATTTCAGAAGACAACTATATTTGTTTGATTCTATTCTATTCTATTATTTTCTATTCTTTTATTTTCAATTCTACTCTATTCTATTCCTTTATTTTCCATTCTATTGTATTCTGTTTTACTCTAGTCTATTATTTTCCATTCTATTATATTCTTTATTTTGAAATCGATTCAAAATTTTAATTTCAGAAGACAGCTATATTTGTTTGATTCTATTCTATTATTTTCTATTCTTTTATTTTCAATTCTACTCTATTCTTTTCTATTCTATTCCTTTATTTTCCATTCTATTGTATTCTGTTTTATTCTAGTCTATTATTTTCCATTCTATTATATTGTTTATTTTCTATTCTATTCTGTTTCACTCTATTCTTTTCTATTCATTTATTTTCTATTCTGTTTTATTATTTTCTATTTTGTTCTATTCCATTCCAGTCTATCCTAGTCTATTCTTTTCTATTCTATTCTATAAAGCATACTAAATAGGAATAACCATCTCATTTAACTTTTATACCTTACTGTATTTATTGCAATATGTTTCCATTTCAAATTCAAATTCATTTTTTAAATCAAATTCATTTTTGGATTTGGACAATTCATTTTTTTATAATTTATTTTGAATTTGTTGGCATTTGTTACTATTTTGTTTCGGAAATTTGGATACATCTTTGATTATGATACAACGAAAATTTTGTCCGAATTTTGATTTGTAATAAAACGATCCATAGATGTCTTAACCATAGTTTTTTTTTTTTGACAATCCAATATAAACTTACTTAAAAAATCTCCTTTCCCTTCTTCGAGAAAACCTGGGATCCCTGGCTAAAATACCTCTCCGGCCCCCCTTTATGGGGATGGAGGGATTCACATATAGTGAATGGAGGATGCACACCTTCACTTTTTCTTCTCTTTTCTTTTACCTTCCTTTCTTTCTTTTGTTATGCTGATTGAAGATTCAGGTAGCTAATGGCCCTTTGAGATTTCCCTCCCTCCTGCTATGGAGGGGGGGGGGGGGTTGGTGGGAATCCACGGAGCCATACAGGCCGCGATTATATCATATGACATGTTTTGATAAAAATGCATTTTTTGAAGATTGCAACAGTAGAGTATTTGATGTCCTCAAGTCCCATAGGGTCAGGGGCATCCCTAGGTAGGTACGGGAGGTGCGTGCTGCACCAGGCGACACCTATTGCACGGGGATGACACTGGACCCACTCCACGAAAAGGTACGTTTTAAAGCAAGCCGACAATCTACGCAGGATGGATCGGATCTGCGGATTGGGCATATTGGATCGGAGTTCGATTCATTATGCTCCCCGATCCGCAGATCCGATCCATCTTGCGGGGATCGTCAGCTTGCTTTAAAACGTACCTTTTTGTGGAACTCGCGGAGCGATCAGTTAACCCCGTGGAGGTTGCAAGCCGACGATCCCTGCAGGATGAATAGGATCTGCGGATTGGAGAGGATAATGGATCGGACTCCGATCCATTATGCTCAATCCGCAGATCCTATTCATCCTGCAGGGATCATTGGAGGGGGTGTCATCAAGTGTTCCGGCACCGGGTGACACCAACCCTAGGGATGCCCCTGCATAGGGGACTTAGTTTGGCCATTTGCTTACATAATTGATGTTTACCCCAGGCTGTTTGTTGTTTCTTGCAACCTACTTGTAACCTTTCCTGATTGGCCACAGTTAAGCAGGAAGTGGATGTTATACTTGTTTGTACCTTTTTGTAAAATCTCCTCTTGATAAAATCAATAAAAACTATTAGAATATAAAAATCTCCTTTCATGTTAAGAGTGCTGCCTGTCTGCTGACTGTCTCTTTCCACAACATCCTGGATTCCCTGCATGCTGTGCAGCTTCTCTGCTGTGTACTTTCAATTTCCAAGAACTACATATCCCATGGTACCTTGCTCCCTGCAAGCAGTGATCCCTGTACTGACTCCGCCTCCTGAAACCCCTCCTCTCAGCACCTCTGTAGTTCAGAAGGCAGGCTCTGTGAAATGTGTGACACAGTAGTGCCTAATCACTGGGTATATTGACTACGTGCTAGAGGATTCAAGGAAGTAACTGCGTTGGGATTTTAACCACTTGCTCTCCGGAAGATTTACCCCCGTTAATGACCAGGCCATTTTTTGCTATTTTGTACTGCGCTATTTCAACTGGTAATTGCGTAGTCATGCAATTCTGTACCCTAACGAAATTTATGTCGTTTTTACACACAAATAGAGCTTTCTTTTGATAGTATTTGATCACCAATAGGTTTTTTATTTTTTTGTGATATAAATGAAAAAAGAATAAAAGAATTCTGAAAAAAAACGTGAAAATTCTGAAAAATAAACTATATTTTTTACTTTCAGTTAGAAAAAATATCCAGTAAACTCAAACTTAGTCATACATTTAGGCCAAAATGTATTCTGTTACATGTCTTTGGTATAAAAAAAATATCCCAATACATATATATTAACCACTTGCCCTCCTGAGGATTTACCCACCTTAATGACCAGGCCCTTTTTTGCTACTCGGCGCTGCACCAATTCAACTGATAATTGTGCGGTCATGCAATGCTGCACCCAAACAAAATTTACATCCTTTTTTTCACACAAATAGAGCTTTCTTTCGGTGGTATTTGATCACCTGTGCGCTTTTTATTTTTCACGCTATAAACAAAAAAAGACCAAACATTTTGAAGAAAAACGATATGTTTTACTTTCAGCTATAAAAAATATATAGTAAACTCAAAGTTAATTATAAATTTAGGCCAAAATGTATTCTGCTACATGTTTTTGGTTAAAAAAATCCCAATAAGTGTATATTGATTGCTTTGTGTGAAAGTTATAGCATCTACAAACTATGCTATATATACTGCAATTTACGCCATTTTTTTGCTATACAGCGCTGCGCTAGTTTAACGGACAATTGCGCGGCCATGCAATACGGTACATAAATTAAATTTACATCCCTTTTTTTCCAACAAATTGAGCTTCCTTTCGGTGGTATTTGATCGCCTGTGCGCTTTCTATTTTTTGCGCTATAAAAAAAAAGCCTGACAATTTTGAGGAAAAAAAACAATATTTTGGACTTTTTGCTAGAAAACATGTCCAGTAAAAAAAATTTAAAAATCAAATTTAGTCATAAATTTCTGCCAAAATGCATTCTGCGACATGTCTTTGCTAAAAAAAAACCCAATATGTGTAAATTAATTGGTTTACGTGAAAGTTATAGCGTTTACAAATGGCGGGAAAGATACTGGGATTTTAAATTTGTTTTTATACTAATAATGGCGGCAATCAGCGACTTATGGCGACGATCAGCGACTTATGGCGGGACTGCGGTGGACATTCTGACACTGGGGAGGAATTGACTTGGGGTCGCTGACATCCCCAGTGACACCAATACAGCGATCAGTGCAAAAAAAAACACTGACACTGTACTAATGGCACTGGGGAGGAAGGGGTTAACTTTATTATTCAGTAAAAGGGTTAACTGTGTGAGGGGAGTGTTTTACTAGGGGGTGGGGGTGTGTTCTGCACGGAGACACACTGATCCGGACAGATAAACTCTTCTGTCCCGATCAGCATGTCAGGAGCTGTCAGGGAACTGACAGAGAGGAAGAACAACAAAAAGAAGCGCACCAACCTTGCGCATTACCTCAGTAACCAAAATTTATTGAATAAAAGAATGGTACTCACAAACAGCGAATAAAAACAGGCATGTAAGTCCTCAAAGGGACTTTAAAGGCAAGATGCAAATGCGAATCCCATCATGGAGGAAGCCACTCAGTACAGCTGACGCGTTTCGAAGGACAAGCCTTCTTCCTCAGAGCTGACTAGACTGAGAGTGTGTGTTCCCATTTATGCCTCCAGACTGAAATAAGGCCCTCCTCAATGGGTTGGGCTGTCCTGGGCAGGGAGGAGGGGCTCGGGTGTCACCAAGATGCAATAAATAATCATCAAGATTTCATAAAACCATATAAATAGTAGACATAAAGGATAGAATAGAAATATACCGTATATACATATATGAAATCAATTAATACTACAAAATTCATTCATTAATACGTACAGCTTGTAAATACATGGATAAAAGTTTAAAAATTAAAAATTAAAAATGACCAATTAGCTAATTAAACTCTTCATTAAAAATTATTATACTATCATTCTCATTATTATTGTCATTGCACTAACGGTCAAAAATGCATACAATAGATATAGAAAAAGGAAAATAGAGGAACTCACACAGTTAGATTAGCCATTCATGGCCAATGATTTCAGGATTATTCACACAAAGTGGGCAAAGCAGCCAGAGTATTTTGCTGAAAATAGTAGTAGTAGGATTAGTGATAACAGTTTGAGGAATGTTGCCATAAAAATATATATATATATAACTGAATGTAACTGTAGGAGAAAGGTTTTTGTGGACATACATTCTACATACCTACAACAAGACCCACTTAAAGCCTCCCTCAAAATCATTAAAGAAAATAAAAATGTAATTATTAGCCAAGCCGATAAAGGAGGTGGTCTGGTTATTCAAGACAGAGCTACCTACATTAGCGAGGCCTTAAGACTTCTGAACGATCGTCAGACCTATGAGGTCCTCCCCATTGATCCCACTGTCCAGTACCAAGCAAAGTATAAACTACTGCTGGAAACAGCACTATCAGATGGTATACTCACTAAAGAGGAATTCCTTTTCTTATACATTAAACACCCTGCCACTCCATTTTTTTATCATATTCCAAAAATACATAAAAACAAAGATAACCCTCCTGGTAGACCCATCATCTCTGGCATAGGTAGCCTGACAAGTAATCTAGGCAGCTATATCGACCATTTCTTAAAAGACATTGTCATGAATCTCTCATCATTTGTTAGAGATTCCAGCCACATACTGGAGATACTAGCAGGATATAAATGGGAACAGGGGTATAGATGGCTGTCCCTAGATGTGGTGTCTCTTTACACATCCATTCAACATGACTTTGGCCTCCAAGCCATCCAACATTTTTTGGCAAAAGATTCACCACTTCATTATACCCAAATCCAATTTTTGTTCGATTGCATTCAATTTGCACTGGACCATAATTATTTTTCTTTTCTAGATAAACATTACCGCCACATCCAGGGCACTGCTATGGGAGCTCGGTTTGCTCCGAGCTACGCGAACATATTTATGGGCTTTTGGGAGAATAAGTATATTTGGAGCAATAATCCCTTTAGTGCAAATCTTGTATTGTACGGAAGATACATAGACGATATCATTATTATCTGGAATGGTACCGATCTAGAACTCGATGGATTCTTAAATCACTGCAGAAATAACCCATACAACATTTCGTTCACTCATGTGATTGATAAAGACACACTGGTATTTCTGGATCTAGAACTTAGACACGAGAGTAATGGTGTGATATGCTCAAAAACGCATTTTAAACCGACAGCAGGTAACTCCTATCTACACGCTAAAAGTAACCACCACCCCCAATGGATCCAAAATGTCCCTTTTGGACAGTTTTGTAGGCTGAAACGCACATGCACGCTCAAACAAGATTATATTGAACAGAGCCTTATCCTTAAACAGAAATTCAAAGATAAAGGGTATAAGGAAAGTCTTATAGAGACGGCCTGCAATAAATATTTAGTGATGTATGACTCCAGTGCTTCTATAGAAACCAAATCTAACTCTAAAAAACCCATTGTCACTTTCAACAATAAGGAAGCACGTTTTTGTACCAGATTTAGTAGTAAGTCCTGGCATATCAAACAAATTTTATCAAGAAATTGGAACATTCTTAAGAGTGACCCCACTCTTGGGAATGCACTTCCTGACAAGCCCACGCTCATCTTTAGAAAACCGAGAGATCTTAGGAGTCAAATAGCACCAAGCAGAGTGCGTAAAACCACGACAGCTAACCCGGGCCCATGGTCAATGGTATTCGATCAAAAGGGCAGCTATAGATGTGGCATCTCAAACTGTGGCACCTGTGAGATAATATGCCATCGAAAACGAGAGTTCACAAGTACTGATAGGAAAAGGTACCCCATCAAACAATTCATTAATTGCGGCACCTCCTTTGTCATCTATGGCATACTCTGTCCATGTGGCTTATTATACGTGGGCCGCACTTCACGGTGCCTTAGGATTAGAATTTGTGAGCATAAGAGCAGTATTAAATTAGGGAAAGATAAGTATTCAGTCCCCCGCCATTTTAAAGAAAAGCATTCTAGTAACTATCTTGGTATGAAAGTGTTTGGGATTGAGGCCATCTCTAAGGACCTGGATAGTGGGAGGAGACATCAGGAGCTATCCAAGAGGGAGAGCTTCTGGATTTTTACATTGGGTACTCTGTCCCCTGGAGGGCTTAATGATGACCTGGAAATACATACTCTCATCTAGTTTTTTGCGAGGGAGAGACATGTCTGGTGTGCATTTGTATGTATATATATATATATATATGTATATATGTGTATATATGTGCGTTTATATGCGTGTGTATGTATATGTGTATAGGTGTTTTTTGTTTTTGTTTTTTTTTGTTTTTTTTTTTATATATAGACACTTGTATTATTTATATGTATGTTTTTTACATTTTCAATTAATCATTTAATGATTTCTTATATCCATGTGCATGTATGCATGTATTGTTTAGGAGCATACATATGTTTACATATATATGTCAGATAAATACTCCTCATGTTAAAGGTTTGATGGTGGGATTGTAGCTATAGGGGGTGGCACTTTGCACTAACGATTTGTCGGGTTTAGGTAGCCTGCAGACACATACACATTCAATCCGTTGGTATGCATTTGATCGGACAGCAGCCAGTGGGGGTTGGAGAAACTAGGACCTTGTGGTGATGTAGCAGCGCTGCCTGTTGCGCGCGTAATGGCTATTGGATATGTGCCATTGAGTTCGCGCTGCTGCCGTCCTAGTGCGCATGCGCGGGATGGTCTGCGCACGCGCATTAACTACCACACCACAACGGCGTGCGTTTCACAGGCAGATTCCATCTGCAGCCACATTATGGAAACAATATCTCCCTCTGCTGCCAAACAACCAATACACACCACCAACAACAACATAGGTAATACGGATTCATGTAGAATATACTGTCTCCTCCCTACCATCCATATGAGTCATCCCCTGCTGGATTGCATGAATGTATGTCCACAAAAACCTTTCTCCTACAGTTACATTCAGTTATATATATATATATATTTTTATGGCAACATTCCTCAAACTGTTATCACTAATCCTACTACTACTATTTTCAGCAAAATACTCTGGCTGCTTTGCCCACTTTGTGTGAATAATCCTGAAATCATTGGCCATGAATGGCTAATCTAACTGTGTGAGTTCCTCTATTTTCCTTTTTCTATATCTATTGTATGCATTTTTGACCGTTAGTGCAATGACAATAATAATGAGAATGATAGTATAATAATTTTTAATAAAGAGTTTAATTAGCTAATTGGTCATTTTTAATTTTTAATTTTTAAACTTTTATCCATGTATTTACAAGCTGTACGTATTAATGAATGAATTTCATTAATTAATGAACGAGCCCCTCCTCCCTGCCCAGGACAGCCCAACCCATTGAGGAGGGCCTTATTTCAGTCTGGAGGCATAAATGGGAACACACACTCTCAGTCTAGTCAGCTCTGAGGAAGAAGGCTTGTCCTTCGAAACGCGTCAGCTGTACTGAGTGGCTTCCTCCATGATGGGATTCGCATTTGCATCTTGCCTTTAAAGTCCCTTTGAGGACTTACATGCCTGTTTTTATTCACTGTTTGTGAGCACCATTCTTTTATTCAATAAATTTTGGTTACTGAGGTAATGCGCAAGGTTGGTGCGCTTCTTTTTGTTGTTCTTCCTCACAGTTTTGTTTGGGCTTCCCCAGCCTTGGTGTGGAGCTGCACGACCTTGTCTATTTCGGTGGTTCCTTCCTTTTTTGGAGTTTATTCCATCTACTCACCACCGGTCTGGGTCCTGGAGCGCAGGAGATATCGCATTTTGTTCATTGTGTAGGGAACTGACAGAGAGCAGAGCTACTGCAGCCCTGCTCTCTGTCAGTGATTGCCGCTAATCGCCGGGACACAGCCGGTAACGATCGGCTGTGACCCGGCGACTGATATCCGCGGCCGTGATTGGCGGGACAGGTAGGGCGGCGGCGCGCCTCGCGCGCACCCCCTACCTGTTTTGAAAACACACGTTTTAAAACATGGTTTTGCCCAGCCATGCCGCCCTGCCAATGTATTTCTACAGTGGCTGGGCGGCATGTGGTTAATTGGTTTGTGTGAAAATTATGGTGTCTACAAACTATGGTATATACTGTATATTGGAATTTACTCAGCTTTTACTTGACTGCCTCACATTTCTTGAGGTGTTAAAATGCCAGGGAAGTACACAAAAACCCCAAATGACCCCTTTTTGGAAAGTTGATACCCCAAGGAATTTGCTGAGAGGAATGTTGAGTCCATGGAACATTTTTTTTTTTGGAACAAATTTTTGGAAAATTAAATTTTTTTTTTTTACACAAAGTTGTCCAATAAATGATATATTGCTCACGTATGCCATGGATATATGTGTTATAACACCCCAAAACACATTCTGCTACTTCTCCCACGTATAGAGATACCACATGTGAGAGGCTTTTTGGCAGCCTATCCACATACAGGTCCCCAAAATCCAATGACCACCTCCAGGCTTTCAAAGGGCATATTTTCTCATATCACTTCCTCACTACCTATCACAGTTTCTGAGGTCCTAAAATGCCAGGATAGTACAAACACCCCCCCTCAAATGACCCCTTTTTGGAAATGGACACTCCAAGGAATTTGATAAGAGGCATGGTGAGCATTTTACAGATATAATTTTTGTCACAGGATTTTGAAAAAGAAAAGAAAAAATACATTTTCGTTTTTATTTTTCGTTTTCCAAAAACTTTTGGCAACTAATGAGATCTGCAAAATACTCACCATGCTCCTTAGCAAATACCTTGGAGTGTCTACTTTTCAAAAAGGGGTAATTTGGGGGCTGCTGTGTTAAAACTATTACTGCTGTGTTAAAACTAGTGAAGCTTTATATCATACAGTATATGTCATTTTTGTTGTGCCCATAGTTTTACTTTAACTACAGCCAAATAGCTAAATAGACAGATAAAATGCATATAGGGGAGCTACATGATTTGCAGGTGTGAAAGTGACGACATGTTTTGTGTTCAAAGCGGAAGTGATGTAACATTCTTTTGCTTCCGCTGTGTGATGAGACACCTAGCTAACAGGTGGGAAGCCTCACTTTCATCATGCTAGTAATACGGAGTCATGTCAGAGCTTACTGAGCTTCAAAAGGGGCAAATTGTTGGTGCTGCTTAGCCGGTGCCTCTGTGATAGAAGTTGCCAATTTATTTGCCGTGTTGCAATTCACAGTATCAAAGGTTATGACGTCATATACATTTTCCAGGAAAACTTTGTCTGATAAGCATAAGCGGTTATGCTTTCCTACTAACAGCCGACAACTAGCTAACAAAACTGTCAGAAGCACCATTGTGTTTCATTCCAAAACTGAATTTACTTCTGTGAATAGTTCAGAAAAACTGCAATACAATTATATAAACTGAGGTTACAATATGCTTGTAAACATGTCTCTCACAAATTCATACAATGAACACATTTCTTACAAACATCTACCTACATATCATATTGAATATATTGAAATACGATCTAGCTATGTATGTGACTTTAACAAACACATTGGATGAACTTGCAGGCATATGTGTATCAAAAGGGAGGAGGGAAGCTTTCATTGGTGTGTTCTTCTGGAAACTAAACTAAAAATGGACTGATGTGTGAGTGAAATGTCCTGTTTCCTGTTTCAGTAAAGAATAAACTGAATTGAAGTGAATGCTCAATAGATGGCTCCCTATTCAACATAATGATGTGAATACATAACAGTGGTTGCCATGGTCAACTGACCAATAGAGACAAAAGGACATTGTGCAAGATTGTGACCAGGAGTAAAAAAACAAATGCTGCAAAAGTGACTGTAGAGTTCAGTCTCAGTCTTCACAGGGCTAACCAACCAGACCTTGCTGATCCCCTGACCATTGCCCTGCCTGATGGTCCTGTGCCGGATGCCCAGCCTGATGGTCCTGTGCCGGATGCCCAGCCTGATGGTCCTGTGCTGGATGCCTCTTACAGTCCAGAGCCTGCTGTCCAGCTTGTCTCTAATGGCCTGGTGCCCGATATCCAGCCTGCCTCTAAGGGTCGGGGGGCCCCTCCTCAGTGGGGGGGGGGGGGTAATGTCAGGAGCATGTAACGTTCCTTCTCCACTACAGCTGTTCTCATTCCTACATCCTAGTTTTGGCTGTGATGCATTCTTCCTGTCTGCTTGTCCACCAGCAAGGTGCTTGATGTGGCCAGTCTCTTGGTGGAGACCAAACCTAATTTAAGCCAACCAAGTCTGCAGTCCCATGCTTGTGATACTGTGTTTCCTGTGCCTGCTAATTTGAATTCCCTTGTTGATGACCTCGGATCAGATATCAACTACACACAGAACTCTTTCAACCGCAAGTACCTGTTCACTGTGCTTAGTTCAAGTACCTGTTCGCTGTGCTCAGTTTGCGCCTGCCCCAGCATGGTATCCAGGCACTATAGCACTGTGTTTAAGACCCGGGGGCAACCAAGTAGTGGTAGGCCTGCTTGCCTTATGGGAAAGGGGACTGCTATTGGTGAAGAACACAGAAGCCAGCTATAGTACGTGACCACCTGTGCTAGGGGTAAGTGTGACAGTACTCCAAAGTTCACTGGGAAACCAACACTTTTGGGAGAGTTGATCTTCTAGATACCTAGCGGTGCTCTGTGGTTCCTCTTGCTGATCTCCATGTCATTATTGCATACTGTAATGTGGGTCACAAGTCAGAAGAAGGAACCAGTGAGGACTTCAGGGGACCCAGGCAATCATCACTCCTGAAAGTGTAGGTTTCCCAGCAGACTTCAGGGGACATTTTCAGAGTAGTAAGGCAGCATTCACCAGCACAGGCATTGTACACAATGTATATGTACTGTACCTTCTTCTTTTACAAGTATGTCTTTGCTCGATGTCTTATGTATCGGGACAGGGTGACTTTAGGACCTTCTGCCATATTTTGTAGTATTGTTCTGGAGCAAGTAAGGCCAGAAAATAAACCACAACAACTGTAAACTTCAAGTCATGTGTTCACACCTCTTGGGGCCTTTCTCAACCTGGGTTTTATGGAACCCTAGGGTTCCTCCAGAGGTTGCTTGGGGTTCCTTGTGCAAAGTGCAATTATGCCTCTCAGATACTGTAAGTTCCCACTGACAACAATGGTCTTTTTAGCTATCTTTAAGGGGGGCATTCTTCCCAATGACCTTCAATGTAAGGACTCTTCTCAATGACCATAACGCTTATGTACAGTGAGCTGTAGATATAGTAATTATTAGCAGGGGTTCCCTGAGACCTGGAAAGTTATTTCAAGGGTTTCTCAATATTGAAAAGGTTGATAATGGCTGCCTTATGGTCTGCTATGTATTTTGGGGGACCTTTGCAGAAGTCTGTACGTGTTGTTGTTTTTTTCTTTTTTTTTTTTTAAAGAAGCCAACAGAGAAATACTATATAATTTGCCAGCAATGAAAAACCATTCTTCCCTTTGTAAATGTCACGGCTTTAAAAAAAATCACTGCTCCCAGCCCAAAAGCTGTTTTAAAAACTTGTTTTGCTGTGGTACATGTTCCCCAAGGTAGCCACCTCGTGCTATTTTTCGTGGGTAGGTGGCCACCTCGTGCTATTTTTCGTGGGTAGGTGGCCACCTCATGCTATTTTTTTTACAACCCTTTCCCTATTAGCCCAGAAAATTGCCTTTTTTAATTTGATAGATTTGGTTCCTGTTCAGAGGGGTTGGATTAGGGTTTGGCATCTGAACTTCTTTGAACTGCTTGAACTGAACCCAGGGCTAATTCCAGTTAATAGACTTTTACCGCTGTAACTATGGGGTTAATTACTAAAACTGCATGGTGCAAAATCTAGTGCAGTTTTGCTTAGTAACCAATCAGCTTCCAGGTTTTACTGTCACAGCTTAATTGAACAAATATAACTGGTTTCTATGTATAGGTAAAGTTGATCCAGGGAATATCCGATTACCTCTCAAGGGATCAGGATGGAATTCTTTCCCCTTTCTCTGGATCAACTGTGAGTGTAAGATTATATATATATATATATATATTTTTTTTTTTTATGGTTAAACTGGATCTTTTTTTCAGCCAGACTAACTATGTAACGAGCCGAAGTTAGACGCTGCCATGCACAGCTGCACCAGATTCTGAGTGCACCAGTTTTAGTAAATCTCCTTCTATGTATTAATGTTGATAACTGGTTTTGGTTGAATTGATATAGGTTGAAATTGTCACTTTTGCATCTTTCTCTCTGTTTTATTAGCTGCTGGAATCTCTTGGTAAAATCATTGATTGTTTTCTATATATTTGTTGTTGCTGGGAGTTTTTTTCCATTGTGTGGGTTTCTGTCAAAATAATATACTGCTGTAAGCAATAGCAATTTTGAAGCAATATGCGGAGCTATTATGGACCAGTAAAAAAGGAAACAAGGGAAGCGCATGCCCTAGAGCAATAAATCTCTTTATTAAATCAGATAAAATGTATGTACAATTATGTACTCATATGTTTCAGGTGTAACATCATGCCCATCAATCAGAGAGATGTAAAATCCACCTCCAATAATCCTCTGTTGGAATCCACAGTGTAATAGTGTAACTCGGCTTCTTGCATTGCTGAGTGCCGATATACTGTGAGGGAAGGAGGAAAGTGGAAAGCCGGCCATTCCTGAGACGTGTGCAACAATTACCAGAGGGCCAGCAGCCAACTTATGGAACAGCATGCACCCAGGGAAGCTGTGTTGGTTACGATGTGTTTCAGGGGCAAGGCCTCCATTTTCAAGCATGCTCACGAGCTTCTTACCTACCCCTAAATAGTAATTCAGGTATCGCTCAGGCTAATTAACCCTTACAGCAGCTGCTTACTGCTCATGAATAGAGATGAGCGAATCGAACATGACGAAGTGGAATTCGTTCCGAAGATTTGGAAAAATTCTATTTGCGACGAATCCAAAGATTAGCAAACTTCGGATGCACGAATCGAATTTTCCCAAAAATGGCGGCGACATGTGTGGCCACGGAGAAAATGGACAGAGAAGATGGGGCGGGGATCTCTGGGAAGGCGTGCAGACAAGGCGCGCTGACCCATAATGCATTCATGACATGTGATCGCATTAGCCAATCAGCAGCCAGCCAGCACTATAAATCGCGGCCATCTTAGAATTCTCCATTAGCCTCCGGTCATTCAAGAGAGACAGACCTGTCTGTATTAAGGGACAGAGTTAGGGCCACAGAGACTTTAGGGCCACAGAATCGTTACTCAGGGACACAGAATCGTTACTCAGGGACACAGAATCGTTACTCAGGGACACAGAATCGTTACTTAGGGCCACAGCTATCAAAGAATCGAAAATTTAAAGTGACATACACCCTTTTTTTTTTTGGTGGCTGTCGTGCACAGTTGGTGCTGCAGTTTGCCGATTGTGCAAAATAAACTGACTTTCTGCTTCACAACCACTATTGTACGTTCAAAGAGTTAGATCCATTTACACGCCGGCTGGCGGTAATATTTTTTGGGTGATTAGTGCATTCCAGTGACATAAACGTAGTTTCCAGCCAACGGCAAGCTGCAATTGACCGACTGTGCTAAATAAACTGACTTTCTGCTTCACAACCACTATTGTACGTTCAAAGAGTTAAATCCATTTACACGCCGGTTCAAAGAGTTAAATCCATATACACGCCGGGTAATATTTTTTGGGTGATTAGTGCATTCCAGTGACCTAAACGTACAGTTTCCAGCCAACGGCAAGCTGCAATTGACCGATTGTGCTAAATAAACTTACTTTCTGCTTCACAACCACTATTGTACGTTCAAAGAGTTAAATCCATATACACGCCGGGTGGCGGTAATATTTTTTGGGTGATTAGTGCATTCCAGTGACATAAACGTACAGTTTCCAGCCAACGGCAAGCTGCAATTGACCGATTGTGTACAATAAACTGACTTTCTGCTTCACAACCACTATTGTACGTTCAAAGAGTTAAATCCATATACACGCTGGGTGGCGGTAATATTTTTTGGGTGATTAGTGCATTCCAGTGACATAAACGTACAGTTTCCAGCCAACGGCAAGCTGCAATTGACCGATTGTGCTAAATAAACTGACTTTCTGCTTCACAACCACTATTGTACGTTCAAAGAGTTAAATCCATATACACGCCGGGTGGCGGTAATATTTTTTGGGTGATTAGTGCATTCCAGTGACCTAAACGTACAGTTTCCAGCCAACGGCAAGCTGCAATTGACCGATTGTGCTAAATAAACTGACTTTCTGCTTCACAACCACTATTGTACGTTCAAAGAGTTAAATCCATTTACACGCCGGGTGGCGGTAATATTTTTTGGGTGATTAGTGCATTCCAGTGACATAAACGTACAGTTTCCAGCCAACGGCAAGCTGCAATTGACCGATTGTGCTAAATAAACTGACTTTCTGCTTCACAACCACTATTGTACGTTCAAAGAGTTAAATCCATATACACGCCGGGTGGCGGTAATATTTTTTGGGTGATTAGTGCATTCCAGTGACATAAACGTACAGTTTACAGCCAACGGCAAGCTGCAATTGACCAATTGTGCTAAATTAACTGACTTTCCGCTTCACAACCACTATTGTACGTTCAAAGAGTTAAATCCATTTACACGCCGGCTGGCGGTAATATTTTTTGGGTGATTAGTGCATTCCAGTGACATAAACGTACAGTTTACAGCCAACGGCAAGCTGCAATTGACCGATTGTGTACAATAAACTGACTTTCTGCTTCACAACCACTATTGTACGTTCAAAGAGTTAAATCCATTTACACGCCGGCTGGCGGTAATATTTTTTGGGTGATTAGTGCATTCCAGTGACCTAAACGTACAGTTTCCAGCCAACGGCAAGCTGCAATTGACCGATTGTGCTAAATAAACTGACTTTCTGCTTCACAACCACTATTGTACGTTCAAAGAGTTAAATCCATATACACGCCGGGTGGCGGTAATATTTTTTGGGTGATTAGTGCATTCCAGTGACATAAACGTACAGTTTCCAGCCAACGGCAAGCTGCAATTGACCGATTGTGTACAATAAACTGACTTTCTGCTTCACAACCACTATTGTACGTTCAAAGAGTTAAATCCATATACACGCTGGGTGGCGGTAATATTTTTTGGGTGATTAGTGCATTCCAGTGACATAAACGTACAGTTTCCAGCCAACGGCAAGCTGCAATTGACCGATTGTGCTAAATAAACTGACTTTCTGCTTCACAACCACTATTGTACGTTCAAAGAGTTAAATCCATATACACGCCGGGTGGCGGTAATATTTTTTGGGTGATTAGTGCATTCCAGTGACCTAAACGTACAGTTTCCAGCCAACGGCAAGCTGCAATTGACCGATTGTGCTAAATAAACTGACTTTCTGCTTCACAACCACTATTGTACGTTCAAAGAGTTAAATCCATTTACACTCCGGGTGGCGGTAATATTTTTTGGGTGATTAGTGCATTCCAGTGACATAAACGTACAGTTTCCAGCCAACGGCAAGCTGCAATTGACCGATTGTGCTAAATAAACTGACTTTCTGCTTCACAACCACTATTGTACGTTCAAAGAGTTAAATCCATATACACGCCGGGTGGCGGTAATATTTTTTGGGTGATTAGTGCATTCCAGTGACATAAACGTACAGTTTACAGCCAACGGCAAGCTGCAATTGACCAATTGTGCTAAATTAACTGACTTTCCGCTTCACAACCACTATTGTACGTTCAAAGAGTTAAATCCATTTACACGCCGGCTGGCGGTAATATTTTTTGGGTGATTAGTGCATTCCAGTGACATAAACGTACAGTTTACAGCCAACGGCAAGCTGCAATTGACCGATTGTGTACAATAAACTGACTTTCTGCTTCACAACCACTATTGTACGTTCAAAGAGTTAAATCCATTTACACGCCGGCTGGCGGTAATATTTTTTGGGTGATTAGTGCATTCCAGTGACCTAAACGTACAGTTTCCAGCCAACGGCAAGCTGCAATTGACCGATTGTGCTAAATAAACTGACTTTCTGCTTCACAACCACTATTGTACGTTCAAAGAGTTAAATCCATATACACGCCGGGTGGCGGTAATATTTTTTGGGTGATTAGTGCATTCCAGTGACATAAACGTACAGTTTCCAGCCAACGGCAAGCTGCAATTGACCGATTGTGTACAATAAACTGACTTTCTGCTTCACAACCACTATTGTACGTTCAAAGAGTTAAATCCATATACACGCCGGCTGGCGGTAATATTTTTTGGGTGATTAGTGCATTCCAGTGACCTAAACGTACAGTTTCCAGCCAACGGCAAGCTGCAATTGACCGATTGTGCTAAATAAACTGACTTTCTGCTTCACAACCACTATTGTACGTTCAAAGAGTTAAATCCATATACACGCCGGGTGGCGGTAATATTTTTTGGGTGATTAGTGCATTCCAGTGATATAAACGTACAGTTTCCTGCCAACGGCAAGCTGCAATTGACCGATTGTGCTAAATAAACTGACTTTCTGCTTCACAACCACTATTGTACGTTCAAAGAATTAAATCCATATACACGCCGGGTGGCGGTAATATTTTTTGGGTGATTAGTGCATTCCAGTGACACAAACGTACAGTTTCCAGCCAACAGCAAGCTGCAATTGACCGATTGTGCTAAATAAACTGACTTTCTGCTTCACAACCACTATTGTACGTTCAAAGAGTTAGATCCATTTACACGCCGGGTGGCGGTAATATTTTTTGGGTGATTAGTGCATTCCAGTGACATAAACGTACAGTTTACAGCCAACGGCAAGCTGCAATTGACCGATTGTGTACAATAAACTGACTTTCTGCTTCACAACCACTATTGTACGTTCAAAGAGTTAAATCCATTTACACGCCGGCTGGCGGTAATATTTTTTGGGTGATTAGTGCATTCCAGTGACATAAACGTACAGTTTACAGCCAACGGCAAGCTGCAATTGACCGATTGTGCTAAATAAACTGACTTTCTGCTTCACAACCACTATTGTACGTTCAAAGAGTTAGATCCATTTACACGCCGGCTGGCGGTAATATTTTTTGGGTGATTAGTGCATTCCAGTGACCTAAACGTACAGTTTCCAGCCAACGGCAAGCTGCAATTGACCGATTGTGCTAAATAAACTGACTTTCTGCTTTACAACCACTATTGTACGTTCAAAGAGTTAAATCCATATACACGCCGGCTGGCGGTAATATTTTTTGAGTGATTAGTGCATTCCAGTGACATAAACGTACAGTTTCCAGCCAACGGCAAGCTGCAATTGACCGATTGTGCTAAATAAACTGACTTTCTGCTTCACAACCACTATTGTACGTTCAAAGAGTTAAATCCGTTTTTATTTTTGGGGTGCTTATTGAATTAAAGAGTATGTCAGACAACACGCAGAGGAGTGGCAGAGGAGGCAATGTTTCAGGAGCGAGCAGACGTGGCAGCAGAGGAAGGGGTCGAGGCAGCACTAGTCGCAGCCAGAGGCCAGTGCTCCCGGTGTCATCCAGCGGTCGTGTCTCCACTGACAACCCTGCCGTCATCGATTGGTTGACTCGGTCGTCTTCCTCTTACCAGGTCACCTCTGACACCTACAGCCAACGGTCGGTGGGTACGTCAGACACAACCGTTAGTTGGCATGGCCCGGGAGCAAGCCCACTGAAATCACGTGTCCTCGACCTGCCCCTGTCCTTTGGTGTTCCCTCACCAAGCGAAGTATCGCATGCTGTGGGCTCAGCCCCACTGTACAGTGAGGAAGAGCTAACAGAGGGCGGTCAGGAATGGGGGGAGACATCCGCCTCTTCAGCAGCCAGGCGAAGAAGTACTGGCGAGGAGAGTGGCTCGGTAGCCGGTCTAGAGACAGGTCTGTCTCCTGACCCACACGCAGCCGAGGGGGCTAGTAGTGACGCGGAGACCCTAATTGATGATGATGAGGCTGATCGCACTTGGCAGCCTCGTCGTCATCAGGCTATTGCTTCCGCATCATCAGGAGAAGAGGGTGCCAGCTTGCCAGCGAGCAAAACAGTCGGTGGGTTGCCCAGGAGGCAGCAGGGTCGCAGCAGTGTCAGTGGAGCCAAACGGCCATGGAGTAGAGCACCAGCTCCACTGCAGCCTACCACCACGGCAAGTAGTGGTGCCGGTGTGCACGGAGTAAGTAGCAGTCAGCCAGTGAGGAGTAGCGGGGGCAAAGTTTTCTACTCGGCGGTGTGGCAATTTTTCGTCAAGCCGCCCGAGGAAGTAAACGTAGCCGTATGTCGACTATGTGGCCAGAAAGTCAAGCGTGGCCAGGGGGCCAATGTTGGGACTACAGCGTTGCGTCAGCATATGCAGCGTCGCCATTCGGTGGCCTGGGAAAACCGTGATAAAGATACGGCGGTTCTGCCTGCCCCAGCCCCCGCTCCATCACCCGCTCCGTTACTTGCTCCGGCACCCGACGTCAATCGCCCTCTATCAGACAGTCAAGGCTCCAACACCTCTGCTGAGGGGAGTTGTCGCTCGTTGGCATCTTCCGCTCGTTCAGATGCTCCTTCTCCTGCTACTCCTCTTCACGCATTCCGTCAGCAGTCTTTCTTGGAATCCGTTTCCAAGAGACAACAGTTTGCGAGCACGCACCCGACGGTGCAGAAGCTGAACGTCCTCCTGTCCAAGTTGCTGGTGCTGCAGTCCCTCCCTTTCCAAGTGGTGGACTCAGCACCTTTCCGAGAAATGATGGCTTGTGCCGAGCCGCGGTGGAGAGTGCCAAGCCGGCATTTCTTCGCCAAAAAGGCAGTGCCAGCCCTGCATTCACATGTAGAAGAGATGGTGGGCCAGTCTTTGAGCATGTCGGTCTCTGCCAAAGTGCACGGCAGCGCCGACGTGTGGAGCTGTAACTACGGTCAGGGACAGTACATGTCATTTACGGCCCACTGGGTGAACGTGGTGCCGGCACAGCCGCACCAGCAACTTGGACAGGTCACGCCGCTTTTGCCTCCACGTTTGCATGTCCTTGGTCCAGCAAAGATGTCCGCCTCTACCACCTCTTCTTCCGCCGTGTCCTCAGCCGCCACCCCCGTGCCAAGTCCCATTACCCGACCGGCATATCACATGTGCAGGGCGCAACGGTGTCACGCTGTGCTGCACCTGATATGCCTTGGCGAACGTAGTCACACAGGGGAGGAACTTCTGAGTGTAATGAACAGAGAAATCGACAGGTGGCTGTCTCCGCGCAAACTGAAAATCGGAACCATGTTGACCGACAATGGAAAGAACATGGTGTCTGCTCTGCGTCAAGGAAGGTTGTGCCATGCGCCATGCATGGCTCACGTGTTCAATCTGGTTGTCAAGCGGTTCCTAAAATCCACCATCCCACTGCAAGACATCCTTAAAATGTCACGTAAACTTTGCATGCATTTCAGCCATTCCTACACCGCAAAGCACACCCTCCTTGAGCTGCAGCGGCAGAACGGAATTCCACAGCATCGCCTGATCTGCGACGTTGCAACAAGGTGGAATTCAACCCTACATATGTTAGACCGCCTTTACGAACAGCGAAAGGCCATCACCGATTTCCTGATGTTACAAGCGGATAAAGGTACTCCCCTGTGTAACTTAGATGTCAGCCATTGGCAGCTCATGCGTGACACCTGCCGCTTGCTCAGGCCCTTTGAGGAGGACACGCTATTCGTGAGTCGGCAGGACTATGGGATGAACGACGTCATTCCTCTGTTGCACGTCCTGGAACAAATGCTGTTAACAATGGCTGGTCAGGGTGCGGTAGACGTGGCGCACAGATCTCAACGCCACATGACCCCTGTGGGGGCAGGACAGGAAGAAGAGGAGGAGGTAGAGGAGGACATTGGTGCTCAGGAATTATTGAGTGAAATGGGTGGTTTTTCCACTCAGCGGACAGGAGTGGAGGAGCAGGAGCATCTGGTAGAGGAGGAGGAGGAGACAGAGGACCCAGACGCACCGTGGCAGTATGCTGTGGAGATGGAGGCAGGGAGTCCCTCGCATTCCTTGGCACAAATGGCCCATAGCATGCTCGGTTGCTTGCGTAGCGACAGCCGAATAATAACCATCAGATCACACCTGCTGAGAGGGAGGCCAAAATAAAGTACTATAAAAACCACCTATGTAGTCAGTTGGTCTCTGCCTTTCTGCGCCAACGTCCATCCTCAGACACTGTGGGCCCTGTGCGCTCGCGGGAATTGCTTTGTATATCTGTCGCCTTAGGGGCCGCTGTCTGGCGACATAATTTTTTGTCACTGTGTAGACATCTATTTATAGGCCGATGTTTGGCCACAAAAATATATTTAGTAATAACCTAGCCGTTCAGGCCGCTCCCTGAACACCTCGGGAATTGCTTTGTATATCTGTCGCCTTAGAGGCCGCTGTCTGAACAGCTCATGAATTGCTTTCTATATGTGTCGCCTTTGAGGCCGCTGGCTGGACAGCTGATGAATTGATTTGTATATATGTACTTATTGTCCTCTGTCCGGACAGCTCATGAATTACTTTTTGTATATAGCCTTCCAAACCACTCTCAGAATAAGTCATGATATTCATGCTGTGTATAGCCTTATAGGCCAATGGTCAATCAAGTCATGATTGTTATAGTGTGTATAGCCTTATAGGCCGCTGTCTTTACAACTTTATAATTCCATGCAGTATATAGCCCTATCGGCCACTTTCTGGTATCCAGTTGCTGTAGCCCCCATCACCACACTGTGCCACGGGCCCCTGTACCGCCTTCTCATACTGCTGCCAGATCCATCCTCTGCCATGTGCGTCTTTGTCGTCTGCTCACGCTGCTGGGTTCCAGTTTTAAACCTAGGCCTGTGTATGGCTTCCCGAATACTGCTGCCTCCACCGCCACCCTGCGCCATGTGCCTCTGTCGTCTGCTCACGCTGCTGACGGCTTCTGCTTTTTAACCTAGGCCTGTGTATGGCTTCCGAATACTGCTGCCTCCACCGCCACCCTGCGCCATGTGCCACTTTCGGGTCTCCTCACACTGCTGCCAGGTCCATACTGATTCATGGCCCCCTGTACCAGCTCCTCATGAACGTGGTTCAGCGGGTTTGCATCACTTAACGGCAAATCGTTGACAAATGCTGGGACGTTCAGTGTTGTGCGCATTAAGCCAGACACCAAAGGGCAGCACAGACCTGTTATTATTCGCTCAAGCATGGCTGAACAAAACCAGTCTCTACCACAAATTGGACCCAGACCTGCCCAGGGTCTCGTAACTAGATTGCATGGAGGAGTAGAGTCCGTTATCGGAATTAAATAGACAAAACGCCACACCAAAAAGAGTGGCCATTTCCAACACTTATTCCAAAAAGAGGAACAACCCGTTTCATATACGGCCCATAGACGTTTCACGTCTGCCACATTCGGTCGATTTAAGACGCAAGCTCCACTTCCTGTGGTCTCTGACCGTCGATATACCTTTAAGTGTCAGCTTTGAAGCTATATTCCCTCCGGAGCACTGACACTGGTGCCCTTCCGTCAACATGCCTTTAAGTTTCAGTTTTCAACCATATTCCCCACAGAAGCCAAACTCTTGAGTATCCCAGAAGCTGCTCAGCGGGTCAGGGCAATAAAGCTCCCGGTTCGCAGGTTGTTCCGTCTTATGGATGGAAGTACGACGGTATATGATCTTCTTCGCACCCACGGCATCACCTCATAGAATCTCTGCATTGCATCTGCAATCACAACGCTGACTTCCCGGATCGCCACTCAGCCATTGGACTCTTGATAGTCGTCTCCCCACACTGCTGCTGGGGGGACTTTTTAACCTAGGCCTGTGTATGGCCTTCAATTGAAGCTGCTTCCGTTCCGCCACTCTGCCATTGGACTCTTGATAGTTGTCTCCCCACGCTGCTGCTGGGGGGACTTTTTAACATAGGCCTCTGTATGGCCTTTAATTGAAGCTGCTTACGCTCCGCCACTCTGCCATGGGCCTCTTGGGTATCCCAGAAGCTGCTCAGCGGGTCAGGGCAATAAAGCTCCCGGTTCGCAGGTTGTTCCGTCTTATGGATGGAAGTATGACGGTATATGATCTTCTTCGCACCCACGGCATCACCTCATAGAATCTCTGCATTGCATCTGCAATCACAACGCTGACTTCCCGGATCGCCACTCAGCCATTGGACTCTTGATAGTCGTCTCCCCACACTGCTGCTGGGGGGACTTTTTAACCTAGGCCTGTGTATGGCCTTCAATTGAAGCTGCTTCTGCTCCGCCACTCTGCCATTGGACTCTTGATAGTCGTCTCCCCACACTGCTGCTGGGGGGACTTTTTAACATAGGCCTCTGTATGGCCTTCAATTTAAGCTGCTTACACTTCGCCACTCTGCCATGGGCCCCTGTACCGCCTCCTCTTGCTGCTGCCAGGTCCAGAGTGTGTTCCATTTTGTCATAGGGTGCTGGCAGATTACGGGCCTCCCATTGCTGCTGCCAGGCCTGTAATCTGCCATGGGCCCCTGTACCGCCTCCTCATGCTGCTGCCAGGTCCAGAGTGTGTCATGGGTCCCTGTACGGCCTCCCATTGCTGCTGACTTCATCGCCAGACTCTGCCATGTGCCACTTTCAGGTCTCCTTACACTGTTGGTGGGTTCCATTTTGTGATAGGGTGCTGTATGGCCTTCCATTGGTGCTGCCTCCACCGCCACCCTGCGCCATGTGCCTCTGTCGTCTGCTCACGCTGCTGACGGCTTCCGCTTTTTAACCGAGGCCTGTGTTTGGCTTCCGAATACTGCTGCATCCACCGCCACCCTGCGCCATGTGTCTCTGTCGTCTGCTCACGCTGCTGACGGCTTCCGCTTTTTAACCTAGGCCTGTGTATGGCTTCAGAATAATGCTGCCTACACCGCCACCCTGCGCCATGTGCCTCTGTCGTCTGCTCACGCTGCTGCCAGGTCCATACTGATTCATGGCCCCCTGTACCGGCTCCTCATGAACGTGGTTCAGCGGGTTTGCATCACTTAACGGCAAATCGTTGACAAACGCTGGGACGTTCAGTGTTGTGCGCATTAAGCCAGACACCAAAGGGCAGCACAGACCTGTTACACTGTTCAACAAATTTTTATTTTTTGCCAGTTTTGGAAACAAAAGGATCCATTTCTTAATGAATTTCACATTCTGAGTTCAAATATAACAATGAAATTTGTCAATTGGCTCTAGTTTTTCTGTAAACGGAAAGTTTTCTACTATAGGCGTAATGACTACATAATGCACAATAATTATATAGATAGATGTCTTTCCACAAATATAAAGCAAGTGATATTGACTACATAACAAAGCCTAAATGGCATAATATATTGCATAGGATTACCAAGAAAAATTATAGCCATAAGCTAAGTTGAATCATTTTAATACTTAGGATTCTCACTAGTTTTGTCTTCAGTTTGTGTCGGTTTTGCTTCTCTTGGCTTTTCTCTTGTATTCGAGGAAAGGGCTATCTCTTACAACTGCACGTGACTACACGCTTCAGGTTCTTCCTCACTTGACTCAACCACGAAGGATTCTGGTGCTTTAGGAATTGGTAGCCCCTCTCCATGAGGAACTGGACGTATTGCCGATGGAATATTTGGATAGTGCACAGATAACTTTTTCTTCTTATTTAGCCCTTTTACAATTGGAGGCACCATACAAAAGTAACAATTACTAACATGATCTGTTGGCTCTCTCCAAATCATTGGCACAGCGAAAGGCATAGATGCCTTTTTTCCATTCAACCATTGCTCCAGTGCCGTCCCACAAGAATTGCAGCATATATGTGGTGCCCAGCTCTTGTCCTGGTCTCCTATCTTGCAGCCAAAATACAAGTTGTAGGCTTTCTTAATCATTCCTGTTATCCTCCTTTTTTGTGAGATAAAAGTTATTTCACTGCAGATATAGCAGAAATTATCTGCTTTATTCACACAAGTTCGAGGCATTACTGAGTAGCCTATATAAGCATAAAACGAAATGTAAAGACGCTGTCCAACTACAATCAGCTACAGATACTGCAGCTTTTATGCAGTGAAGTGATGCAATTAAAGGCTAATATTGCATCATCTCAGTATACATGCAATTTTCTATTGGTCACCACCAGTATCAATTGCGCAATATGCAGCTGAAGTTGCATCAGAATTTTGAATGGCTTACGTCATTAGATGGGTGAATATATCATGGAAACTAGAGCCAATCAACATTTTTTAGGGTCATTTTCGTTTTCAGCACCCCAAAATTATGTAAGATTAGCTAATTTTATGCCCAAAACTTTTTACCTGTTGAACAGTGTTATTACTCGCTCAAGCATGGCTGAACAAAACCAGTCTCTACCACAAATTGGACCCAGACCTGCCCAGGGTCTCGTAAGTAGATTGCACGGAGGAGTAGAGTTCGTTATTGGAATTAACTGTGAGGGACTTTTAAACCTAGGCCTGTGTATGGCCTTCAATTGAAGCTGCTTCTGCTCCGCCACTCTGCCATTGGACTCTTGATAGTCGTCTCCCCACGCTGCTGCTGGGGGGACTTTTTAACATAGGCCTCTGTATGGCCTTCAATTTTAGCTGCTTACGCTCCGCCACTCTGCCATGGGCCCCTGTACCGCCTCCTCATGCTGCTGCCAGGCCCGTAATCTGCCATGGGCCCCCGTACCGACTCCTCATGCTGCTGCCAGGCCCGTAATCTGTCATGGGCCCCTGTACCGCCTCCTCATGCTGCTGCCAGGTCCAGAGTGTGTCATGGGTCCCTGTACGGCCTCCCATTGCTGCTGTCTCCATCGCCACACTCTGCCATGTGCCACTTTCAGGTCTCCTCACACTGCTGGTGGGTTCCATTTTGTCATAGGGTGCTGTATGGCCTCCCATTGCTGCTGCCTCCACCGCCACACTGTGGCTCCACATTCTGGTTTTGGCCCCGTGACTGCCCAAATGAGTGAAGTGTGCGGTGATTCTAAGATCGACGGCACTCATCTGCATGTCATACTGACTGACAGTATTATTTCTCTTCCCCAGCAGACTCCAAGGGCATTTAAATTAAAGGTACAGTGTTCTGCACTAATATAAAGGCTCTCTGAAGCCTAGAAACACCCTTTTTATAAGTTAAATTTGCAGCGAATATATTCGGCTCGAAGCGAATTTATTCCGCGAATTCGGCGAATCAGCCGAACCGAATTTTTGAATAATTCACTCATCTCTACTCATGAACTAAAGGTATATGGGAAAGCGTCATATAAAACTATGGGGTTGATTTACTAAAACTGGGGAGTGCAAAATCTGGTGCAGCCATGCATTGTAGCCAATCAACTTCTAACTTCAGCTTGTTCAATTAAGCTTTGAGAATAAAACCTGGAAGCTGATTGGTTTCTATGCAAAACTTCACCTGACTTTGCACCATGCAGTTTTAGTAAATCAACCCCAATATGTTTTGAAAGGCTTGCTCATGCTAGGCAAAACCCAAAGATATACATAGATTAATTAGTGTTAGCATACGGTTACACCCTTTTAGCACCTAATGGATTAAATGCGAGGTCTGCTATTATGGACCAGTAGTTATCAATGTTGTCGCAACTTAAAATGTGTGACTGACCATTTGGAAACTCGGGCACTGCCCGAGGGCCCGGGGTCAGTAGGGGGCCCCATGAGATGCCCCTGGTACCTTTTTCATAGGATTTTTTGAGTTTGGGCAAGGACACAGGGGCCCCAAGATCCTCTATTGCCCGGGGGCCCCAAGAGTTGTCAGTCCGCCCCTGAATGTGTGTATTATTTATTTATTTGTTTTTTCCCTACCTAGTGTAGATTGTATTTCAGTGTCAGATTAGGTATTTCTTACCTTCCCCTGCAGGTTCTTGTGACTGAAGTAGGAGCTAATTGTTCCAAATGGAGAATATTTAAATTTAGACTGAATGTTTTTTTGCTATGGATTTGAAAGTGAACATGTTGCCAGACCATTTGTTTCGACAAATTCTTCCCATTAAATTATATGTGCATTTGGAGTATATTATGCATGGTCTTTATCTGTAAAAGCGTCCCTTGTGTAGACATCCAAAAGCCCAGAGATTTCTACTAGGTGCTACCATCTTGGATGCAATGTGAGCAGCCCCAGCTGACTCAGGGCTATTACTCAAGTAACACTCTATGGCATTTCCCGCAGGTACCTTAACCCCTTGGCGCCGGCACCTCCCAGCCCTTTAAGAGTTTCAGAAGCTGGGAGGCGGGGCAGGATTTTAAGGTCATGTGACCGTCGTGATTGGCCGTCATGGTGGTCACATGATCAGGAAAGGTCCTGATCGAAAGAGGAGATCGGGACCTTTCCGTGAGTACCAGACATGTGTGCTGGGAGCACGCAGGAAGCGCTCTCAGCACATATATTTTCTTAATTGCACACAAAATGTACGGCCGCTTGGCGTCAAGGCCCAGACGCCGGGAGGCCACACATTTGCGTGCGGCCGGCGCGAAGAGGTTAAGGCACAGTTCACACAGTATGGGCTGCTTGTGGGTGTGGGAATCACATCAGTTCCCACACCCACAACCACCCACAGCTGTATCGCACTGCTCTTACAAGACGCACGGGGCTTCCATTCATTCTGAATGGCACCCCTATGCATTTCACCCCAAAGCACGATCGGGGGAACCGCAGGAATTTTACTTGCAAGTTGACAACAGGGTCCCTTTACCAGATTGAAGGTATTATTTGTATATAGTGTTATACATGGAGCCTAGCCTTGTTCTTTAGTTATTGAATTGACTGACAAGCAATTCTAATGTCCTGGCATTTGTTCACCTAAGCCAATGATGTTAATTACAGCCGTACGGGAGGTGCGCTTTACCATGGTAACACCATGACAAGTAATGATCATACAATTTAACAAAATGAAAGGGTCACTAACAGTTCATTACAAATTGGAAAAATATGTATCACCCTTGAAGCTTAACAAGTTTTTTAAATGTCATGCCAAAATTCATTGTCCTATTTTTCAGTGTTTTACAAATAATTGTACTTCAATATGATTGAATGTTATTTAAAAATATATGAGTATGGCTAATATTTAAAAATTAGAAGGTCTGCACCAATCAAAGTGAAAAAACTAAATCTCAACTTTAGCCAGAACTTTTGTATCTTTATAAAGAGAGCAGGGAATGGCTTACAACCTCTTCTGTCTTTCAAATGTTGTCTGTGTCCTGTTGAGAAAATTTCCAGTTTCCTGTTCTCTTTGACACACTTTGGCAGAAAAGGACCCATCTGTAAAAATGTTTTAAAATGTATATATAGCTGAACCAAGAAAAGAATTCAGAGGGTAGAAGGACAAAGGGATTTGGTTCCAAATGAGAGACAATCTCTCAAAACAAGGAACAGCTGCAAGCAGTAGGTATAAGAGATACTGTGATTTGAAGTGGTCTGCTGATATCACAGTCTTAGCCCTGGTTCACATATAAGTGGCCGTGCGTGGCCATGAGAGCCCATTCATTGAATGGACTTCCGTGCCCCGTGAAAGTCCCTGAACTTCTTCTGAAAATGTAGCCCACATGGGAACCTTAGTTCCCAGTACGGTTGTGTTTTCCAGTGCGGGCGGCGAGCCATTAAAACTAATGGCACCCACCCGCAGGTTTGCAGTCTTCTGCGCGGGTGGTGCGGCTGCACGGATTTTTGTGCAGATCCGCAGAGGCACCACCTGCACATATGTGAACCAAGCCTCAAAGCTGAACTCAAGAAATTAGACATTTTGGAGGGGGATTTACTAAAACTGGTACACACAAAAATCTGGTGCAGCTCTGCATAGTAACCAATTGGCTTCTAGGTTTTATTGTCAAAGCTTTATTGAACAAGCTGAAGTTAGAAGCTGATTGGTTACTATGCACAGCTGCACCAGATTCTGTGTGCACCAGTTTTAGTTAATCTCCCTCAATGTACCCTTTCAGTAAGGCCCCCATCCATGCTACACAGGCTAAATGCTAGTTTATTCTAGGGGTGCAGGGATAAGTTGTAATACTTGCCCCATTCCTTGCTCTGGCTCCATGCTTTCACAATCCATGTGACTAGTCCAGTGCTACCACCTCTATAAGGCATTGCAGATCAAACACCCCAAAAAATGGGACTTTAAAGCTGCCCCCATACATATGAAACATCAACTGAATGTAATATAAAATCTTTGTAATTTTATTTACATTGATCTAAAAATGATAATTAGGTTTTTAAAATACAGTGTAAAAGATGGGAAAAGACAAATACAATATCTCAAGACCGTACAATAACTATACTAATAAGTTTACAGCCTACCTTTAATAAGACAAAATCATTTTATGTAGACTAGATGGTAGAGCCAAGAACTTGGGGGAAGCTACCTCACCTAACCTTTCCCTGGAAGTGAAGCTGGACCATAAGAGGAAAGAGGAAAAAACCCTCTATAGGGCACTCTCGGGTGCAGTGGCATGTGCTTCTCCTCCAAGCACAATGCAGAGTTATTAGCTCTGCATTGTATCAGATGTTGCTGAGGGACTGCCCACAGCCTGCAAAGCGCCTTGCGCTTCAAGTAGAAAAGAACAGCGTTGAAGCCTGCCAGACCAAAGGATATTAAATAAGAAAAAGGAAGCCTCACTCCTACGGAGCTGCCTCTGTACCATCCTAGCCATTATCTGTTAGTTAAGGCTCCTTACTGAAACATAAGTACCACCATAGAGTCCACCTATCACGTACCTGGTGGCAAAGGCCAAAAGTGAGAGGGCTTCCCTTGTGGCTAAGCTCCAGACTCCACTGAAAGTGGAACAGGAGGAGTCAGACTCAAAGAAGCACAGGTCACCTGCTGGAACTACTTGCAGAGATGTTCTGACTGGAGTGTTGTCAGACGAGACGTCTAGGTATTCAGCTGAGGCACCAGGATAGTGTCTGCAGACATGTGGTGCCCGTAGGAAGTAGCAGGTCTCAGGCAGAGCAGACGTCAGGAGAGGAACCAGTTCAAAGTTGAGGTCAGGTACCGGGTTTGAACCAGAGCAAGCATACTCAGGAGGATAGCCAGGGTCATACACTGGAGAGCAGAGTAAGACAGTCTGTTAAACAAACTACGGTCAAATCAGGAGACAGGAGGAAGACAGGTCCAGGAGCAAGCTAAGTCGGTAACAGGTATCCACAGATGCAAGGGTTTCACAGGAACAAACGCACTGGAGAGCCAAAGTTCAACCAACAATCACAGGGTAACTGGCTTCCTTATAAAGGCCATTTGGTGTCAATCCTGGCTGGAAGAGTGCTCAGCCGCGGGCATCCATGTGCATCCTAGGGCATCTATTGTGCACCACAGCTCATTCCATTGGTCATGTAAGGTACTGACAGGAATGCCAGGTCTTCGTGAGCCTCTGCTTCGGACAGTACCCTGACACCACCTATCTTTGTTGATATGTACCAATAGCCCTGAAGAAGGGAGAGGCTGTTCCCCCAAAACGCATTGGCTTTATGTACTTACTCTTAATCCTCAATAAATGATTGATAAGCTTTCATCACTCTGGGCACTGGGTGCTCTGACATCAGAGTTGGACCAGTTCAGGTAGCAGCCCAGACTTCCAAAGGGAGTCATAGACCTCCATTTATCTATGGAACCACTTAATACAGTCCAAAATAATCGAATCTGTCCAGCGTTGTCCATAGCTCAATCAGACCAAAGGATTGGGTAAGTAATACACCTTATTCCTGCACTTCTAGGCTAAAGGAGCATTTAACCCTTGCAGCGTTGCGAATGGTGGACACTGTATTTTTCTATTTGCTTATTTCCCAGAGTTCAGCTTTAAGTTAAGAGCTGTACTGAGCCCACAATGCATCATTTCTACAAGCTATGAGATCTAACATACTGGCTTCAGGTCACAAGGCCACATTGCAGGTTATTTTTCATCTCTGACATAAGTGAATACTCTGTTCATTTGTGATATTTCTACATTATATATCCCCTACAAGCACTCAACTGCCTAAAATACCTTGTTGTCATAATTTGGTGTTCAGGGCACACGTCACTTTTATTTTGAATGTACAGAGGTGTATTCATCTTTCATCCTTGCTGTGAGATGGTGATGAAGCACATACACCACTATCTGCTACCCACTTTCACAGCTCCTTCCTATAATTACCTTTTACATTCCGATGTCAGTCACACCAAATGCGGATCCTGCCAGATGATAGAAGACTTGTGCAATAATCTGCTCCTCGACACCTCTCACAGGAAGACAGAAAAAGCAATAATGGACAAATACCTCAAAAATTTGCTTTAATAAGATTAAAGATACATAAAATGGGCGTCTGGCTCTGACCACCAAAAATCAATGTGGGATTTTGATTTCTTTTTAAAACCACATTTCTCATCTTGGTATAATAACTGTTCATGTATTTTATCATCATTAACTCTTTTTTGTCTTCCTATTAGTCCTCATGAACATGGATGCAGAAATCCATGTAACATTATTTCAATACCCAGAATACACAATGGGCATATACAGCCAACCATAGAAATGAATGGGGGTATGTGATTGTACGGGGGTTTACACTGCTACTTGTGTGAACCTGCGCATGAGTATTGGTGTACAACCCTGACTCTGTGAATAAGCTTTTTGCTGAGTGAAACATGTTAGAGGGCGGAGGTACGGGTGAACTTGTAAGGCAAGAGATGGAACAATACATTTTTAATAGCGGCTTTGATCCCAGTTTGTGGCTTCCTCATTTTTTTTCTATGGATGTATATCAAGTGACAGACTGCTTTTGGAGCCAGGACCTGTAGCATGCACATATTATCCATAGCAGAGGATTATGGCTTTATGTATGCATGGGTGTACGCAAGTAGCATTCATTTGTATGATCAGCTGTATGCTGAAGATGTGTATCCCGGGCACAGAGATTTTCCATTGTATTTCAAAAAGTGTCCCCCTGCATGAGCCCTTTCTGGTGCTGAGCAAGAGAATGAACAATACAAATCCAGTTTTATTGACAACCACATGCATCTAACCTTTTCCAACTGTCAAAGGTGACTGATAGTGGACTACATAATTCAACATGAACTGATAGTGTATATTATATTCGGGAGAACTATCATCATGGCCTCTATATACTCTACAGCCAATGTACATTGCTGACATGTGTTTGTTCTTCCCCACTTCCCTGAGTCACTAATCTCTGGAATCCATGAATTACTGCAATGGCTTCCAGACACATATTTGTAGCACCCTCTAGTTTAGCTATATAGGATTTTTGTGAGTTGGTGGCTTGTTAGAAGAATGAGATGAGTTAGCATGGGAATGAGGTAGACAAGCTTAGAAGCTCTATAGGTCAGGGCTTCTGGAGCCCTCCTACCCTACCTGAAACTGCTGGAACTTTCTGGAAGAGGGGTGGGGACGAGGTCCAGGTATTCATGTTTAAGGGAACTTGGCCAATCCTCAGGCAGGAGGCCGGGCATGGTGGCTAAAAGCAACCCTTAAATGTGAGAGAGCCTATGTAGCAGGTGTAGTGTGAGAATCGGGTGGAAGATGAACTGAGAGAAGGTGCTGGAGTGTGGAGCTTGGGAGTGGGCCCCAGGTAGGGAGGCTTACCTGCAGGTTGGTGTTGGATGAAAGGATCTCCACTGTGCCACAAGTCTCCTAGGGAGGATATCTTGTCAGTAGGGAAGGAGCCAGCCCAGCATACATCCTGAAAACAGCTGCAACCCATCAAGCTACAGGACAGTGTGAATACTTCTACACCCCCTGGGCCAGAGAAGGGGGAGGGCAGATAGGTACAATACCCAACTAGTTTTCATCCGGGACTACTTGATTGCAGATCTTGGAATCCTTTGCCCAGGGATACCCTCAGCCGCTTGAAAGAGGAAGGATTCATCTGGGGTTTGAGGAGATACACCAAAGGGGGCATCAGTGCTCCTTAAGGAGACAGTTGCTACCTGTTTATTCCATATTTTTGTACAGTTTGCTGAGAAGTTTGTCCTCAAGTTTGCAGTTCCTTGGGCATCCCATATGCCACTGGACCTCATCCAAGTACTTAACCCCTAATAACAACAACAAAACCAAGCTCAAAGACTGTTTTACTGATCCGGTGTGTGAACTGGAAAATTCATGTTGCATGGCTATGCAGAGTTTAGGGGGGTCCATCAAATTCAGCAATCCTTAAGGGGGTGGGCTCTAAATGTTTAGTGTTTATTATGATACTTTATATGGCCACAAATGTATGGACTGCTGAGCATTAATGCCTACATGACTTTGTTGAACATACCATTCCAAAATCATGGGCATTTATAGGAAGTAGGCTCCTCACTTTGCAACTATAACTTCTCCTTTCCCCTGGGAAGAAAGAAAATGGAGTGTGTTTGTGGGAATTTGTGCTTATTCAGTCAAAAGAGCATTTGTGTGTTGCCAGGAACCTTGTTGGATGAAATTATCTGGAATGCAGTTGGCACTCCTAATCATTCCAAAGATCTTTAATAGGGTTGAAGTAGGGAATCTGTGTGTCCCACTCAAGTTCCCCAACTAAACTTCCCCATGTTGAAAGCACACAATTATCTAAAATGCCTTTGTATGCTATAGTAATAAGAGCACCCTTCACTGGAAAATCCTGAAATCATCCATTTGGAAGGATGTCCACATACTTTTGTTGATATAGTGTGGAACTAATTTTAGTTTTAGGCTTAGATCATGGTATTAGACTTTTAATGATGTTAAACTTAAGGGGAGATTTACTAAAACTGGTGCACACAGAATCTGGTGCAACTGTGCAAAGTTACCAATCAGCTTCCAGGTTTTATTGTCAAAGCTTAATTTAACAAGCCGAAGTTACAAGCTGATTAGTTACTATGCACAGCTGCACCGGTTTCTCTGTGCACCAGTTTCAGTAAATTTCCCCTTTACTGCCTATAGCAGTGGTCCCCAAACTTTGGTGCGGAGGCAAGATGTGGCCCTTTACTTGATTTATCTGGCCCTTGAGGCACTATTCCTTCCACAGATACCAAGCATGGGGCACTATTCCAACTACTGATACCAATGATGGGACACCATTCCTCCCCCTCTCCCTCCCCGCAGTCTTCTAGGACAGGGGTCAGCAACCTGCGGCTCTCTAGCTGTTGTGGAACTACATTTCCCATGAGGCATTGCAAGATTACAAAACTGACAGTTACAGCTATGACTTGCAGAGGCATGATGGAACTTGTAGTCCTGTGGCTCTCAGGTTGCCTACCCCTGTTCTAGCACATGTGCAGGTCCCAGAAGACTATGGAACCATTCATAATGCGCAGCACGGCTCGTGCATGAGCAGTGGGCACCCGGCTATGAAGCAGCAAGCTGCCAGAGCTGGGTGCTCACAGTTGAGATGCCGGGAACAGGAACAGAAGACCAAGGGCAGGAATATCTCAGGTGCTCACATCGTTGGAGCCTGGGACACATGAGTGTCTGTTTACTAAAATCCCTATTTTCCTGGGAGGACGTCATATGATGTCCTTGCAGGATCGAGCCATGGTCCAGCACAATCTGCCACTGGACACAGCTGATGAATGATCACTATACTGAACCACTGCCAATCACAGAAGATCACATGACAGTTGTAAATGATGAATGGCTTCCTTTCATGCCATTCATTGCTTACAGTTGTGTTGCTAGCTGTGATTGGTCACAGTAATCAGGCATGGCCAATCACAGCCCATCTGTACCATTGATCAGCTGTGGCCAACCCCAGCTAACCACAACAATAACTACTAAATTAAAGCGGAGCTCCACCCAAAAGGGGAAGTTCCACTTTAAAGACTGGTGCCCCACTCCCCATTAAGGATTGGCACCTTTAGGGAGAGGGTACCCAAAATTGACAGGTACCTGCTCCCACTTCATAAAAGGGGTCTTTTTTGAGGTATTTGTACTATTCCTGGCATTTTTAGGCTTCAAGAAATAAGATTGGCCGTCAGTACATCAGGGTTGATTGATTTTCAGATATATATATCATAGTTTGTGGACTCCATAACTAAATAATAAACACTAAATTTGGGTATTTTCACCAAAGAAATGTAGCAGAATACATTTTGTCTTCATTTTTTTATTATTTATTTGCAATGTTTTTTAACAGAAAAGAAGAAAAACTTTTTTTTGTTGTTCTCTGCCTTTTTTCGTTTATAGAGTAAAAAACAACAACAACAAAAAAATACCAAAAGAAATCTCTAGTTGTGTGAGATAAATGATAAAGATGTCATATGGGTACAGTGTTGCATGACAGCAAAATTGTCATTCAGGGCTGGTTCACACCATAGAAATGCAGTCTGGATATGTTTCTGCATGCGCATTTTTGACGTGTTCCGGTGTGTTTTGACACATTTTTAATGCATTTTGATGCATTCCAGATGCTTTTTTTCCTCTTTTTTGGGGATCTGTTGGGGTCCAGTGTGTTTTTGATGCGTTCCAGTGTGTTACGGTACTTTTTTGATGTGTTTTACAGTTCTTTGCAGAAAAAATGCTGCATGTTCTGCTTTTATTCTGGAACTGGAAAGCACTGGAACTGTGCCATTGGCAATCATGGAACCTACTTGCACTGGAACGCATATAGTGTGAACCAGCCCTTAAAGTGCGACAGTGCTGAAAACTGAAAATTGGCCTGGGCAAGAAGGGGGTAAAAGTGCCCGGTATTGAAGTATTAAACACGAAAATGGCCGGTGCTCCTCTTTTACTCCTACAGTCCAGCCTCTCTAAAGTCTGAAGCAGGGGCGGACTGACCATTGGAGCACTCGGGCACTGCCCGAGGGCCTGGGGTCAGTAGGGGGCCCCATGAGATGCCCCTCGTACCTTTCATTGGCTTTTTCATAGGCTTTTTTGGGTGTGGGCGAGGACACAGGGTCCCCATGACCCCCTATTGCCCGGGGGCCCTATGAGTTGTCAGTCTGCCCCTGGTCTGAAGGACAGTAAACTGGCCCTTTGTTTAGAAAGACTGGAGACCCCTGGTCTAGACTCATGCTACAGTATTAGTTTTGTAGACTTATGTAATATAGTTTTTTTTTAATCTCCATTGTCACATCTCTGCTGTTAGCCATATTTGTTAGTAAAAATGAATATAATAAATATATATATATATATATATATATATATATTTTTTTTTTTTTTTTTTTTTTTCTATACAGATCGCCAGCAAACACCTTAGCCTCCCAGGACTATTGTATCATCTAGGTCTATTTTATGCTCAACCTGCAAAATGTGTAAAAATGCAAAGCATTTGCAGTAGCGTAAACAGAGTGACATTACCAAGTGAACAATTATTCTGCACAGTACAGAAATGGTGAAAGAATACAAAAATGCGTGTGTAAAAATGCAAAGCACAATGCAAAAAGCATTATAAAACAGATCTAAAGCAAAAAGCATAGGTGTGAACCAAGCAGTAAGCCTTATTGTAAGCTTAATTGGTATCTAGAAAAGCGCCACACCCTCCAATTATACAGCAGCAACTCTAACTCCAAAAATACGGATAAATCAAATCAAACATAAGAGTACGCTAATAAAACATGTGCAAGTCCATAAATCAAATATGTAAAAGTCCAATATATATAACTCATGTGACAAATATATAACACAGTGAGCAATCCACCACCAAATCAATCGAATGCACTCACCAGAGCTAAGTGCTGATCAAATTATAGACCAGCCTTAGCGCTTTTGCTCTGGGAGCGAAGAAAACAGCAACCTCCAGACTTTAGATGTGATATTCTGCAGTATTAAATTCCAGCTGATAGACACCCTTCTATAGTATAGGCAGGAAATGAGGAGGAATACTCTGCAGCCACTGTTCCATGAGTGGGCAATCACCACAGCTCCACGTATATCGGGACCGCATTCAAAAATAAAGAAAAATGTAATTGTGCAGCATGTCTTTACAACATCTATTTATTAAAAAGTGTAAAAACCACTCACAAATAAGGTGTCTAGCTGACACCAGCATCAATCGCATAGGCAGGGAAAAGAACCGCAGCTCCGTTCGTTTAGCTGTCTCCCGACAATAGCAGGGAGCGTCCTGACGTCAGCATCCGACAGACCACGCCCTACACGTTTCGTCACCACGATGTCCTCACTGGGCGGTACCGGTAAGGTAAGGTATACCCATGGGCGGACTGACAACTCATGGGGCCCCCGGCAATAGGAGACCATGGGGCCCCTGTGTCCTTGGCCAAACTAAAAAAAGCCTATGAAAATGGTACCAGGGGTATCTCATGGGACCCCCTACTGACCCCGGGCCCTTGGGCAGTGCCCGAGTTTCCAAATGGTCAGTCCGCCCCTGGGTATACCCATACCGAGATGGGTCCTACCCATTGCACTCCACATACTATTTTGCACCATACTGGCCTACACAAACCTGAGACCCCTGCCCCCTGCTATGACAACAAAAACCCAGCTCCACCTAAAAACTCGCACCCACAACATATGAACTGGTCATCGGGGAAAATAAAACCGAACCCCACAGGACCCCAGCTCCCATACCAAATGATGGGAACCACCGAATCCATGATGACGGCAAACAAAAAACGGGAGGGCGGGAAGCAAGTTTCTCCTCAGACCAAGCTCCCACTGATCCTCAAGGAACTCCTCCCTTCCACCAAGCCACATCTACCACTCCCATCCGCACCCGGACCCACCCTCTCTTCCACCAATAAGGTAAGTCTTACCATCCCCTTTTAAATTGACCTCAAGGAACTCCTCCCTTCCACTAAGCCACATCTGCCACTCCCAACTGCACCCGGACCCACCCTCTCGACCACCAATAAGGTAAGTCTTACCGTCCCCTTTTAAATTTACCTATCATCACATCTGTCCCTAGCCTTCCCAGCCAACTCAGTCATGCAGGTCCTATACTTTTGCTGCGCCTTCAGTTCCTGGCCCTTTCTTTATGAAGGACTTTTTTTCCAACTCACTGTAGCTTATCCCATAGGACAGTCTATTCACTTTGCATTACAAGTCTACTTTAAAAAAAGACAAAAAAAAAAAAAAAACACTTTAATTTTACATAGTTGCCAACATTTCTAAAAAAGTTTCAGGGACACCTTTTTGCCTGTCAATTGTAGGCGGAGAATGTAATTTAATGGGGTGGGGCATTAATTTAAAAGGGGTGTGGGGTTTTGCCTCGTTTTAACCGTGTTTTGCTTTTTCTTCCTGCTCAGCTAATTATTCTATACAAAAAAATGTCCACTTTAACAAAAAAAAAACCCTGAAAAAAACCCCACAAAACGCTGCAAAAACACACATGTAAAAATGCAAAGCATTTGCAGTAACATGTAAACAGGGTGACATTACCAAGTGAACAATTATTCTGCACAGTACAGAAATGGTGAAAGAATACAATATATGAAAAACGAGGTATTGAAATTGTCCCGTGCAAAATAATATGCCTGATTTATTAGCGCTTGTTCAGGTCTAGACCAATGTTTCTCAACCCTTTTTCAATCAAGGCACCCTTTAAGATTATGGACAGTCCCGTGTACCCTTTAAAATTATGGAGAATCTGGAGGCACCCCATTTTAGAATGAGGTGCCTCGAGATTGTCCATAATTTTAAAGGGTGCCTCGTGACTATCCATTATTTTAAAATGGCACCCCATTCTAAAATGTGAAAAACTATTCTACTAGTTTTATATAATGGAGCAATATCCATACATGTAGCACACCCAACGTTAGTCGATTTATTCTTCCACAGCAAACACACTTTTGCACACTGGTACTGACTAGTATTCCAATGTTTCTCTTCCCCCTCAGGTTTTCCCCATCACTGAGCTAATGTGACCCCAGCACTGATGGAGAGGGGCAGGGAAGGGTCAAACTAGGATGCTGGCTTGTATACAAGTTTTGGGCAGTTTTTAGACATTTTGCCAAGGCACCCCTGAAGAAATCTCAAGGCACCCCAGGGTGCCTGGGCACCCTGTTTAAGAAAGGCTGGTCTAGACAGTAGTAAGAAGTATACATAGCAGTGGTGTAACTGGCATACTAAACAATATGATAGTGTGACGAGAACACACCTATCTAGAAAAAGAAGGTTTCTAAGTAATCCACGCGGAGTAGTGTGAATTCAAATGAATTAAACAATACTTTATTTGATCACATAGATCATAGGGAGGTTAAACATGAGCACGGTGTACATATGAAAAAAATAAAATCATGTTAAAAAACACTTAGCGTCTTCAATTTAGGGTCATCTTAGCCAACAGAGCACCATATAAGGCAGAGTGGTGTAATGATGAAATAATTATCCTGGATTTCCGTAGGTTTCCTGCTTAATATTTGTGTGAGCCGTGTATTCAGTGGGTGTGTTCCCAGTGTATATCAGGGACCTCCTGGAATGTACAAGCTGGAACACAAAAATACATGGTATGTATCTAGCAATATGGAGACCAAATCACATCCAAAATTAACCAGACCTCCCTCCACAATAGTCAATGGATACTGCTGTTACCTTCTCAAAGGTGAAACTATCATACCCGCCTCTCAAGTGTAGGGACTTCCTGGATAGCCACCCCAAATGGAACAAGGTCCACAGTACCAAATGATTCTGAGGATATATATAGAAAAAGTTAAAAGTGTAGATCTTAGGCATCAGGTACCCCGAAAACAAAACATATATAAAAATGTGGATATATTACCATCAATGAGGATCAAGAAGACTCTTGTCGACTTGAACTAAGATCAGGTCCTTGATGCTTTTTCACAGATGCATATGGGGGTGAGGGACCAGGTATACACGATGCGTGGATTTCAAGCACATATAATGTGTATATAGCATATAGCAGGCCGTAGATACCTGAGTTTAATATACCCAATAAAGGGTTTCCAAAAATTGCTCAATTTGAGAAGGTTATTTGCAGTTTTATAAGGATGTGGCTATGTCACAGCAAAATATACCTGAGTAGGATAGCGTATATATATATATATATGTAGATTCTCCTCCTGAGAGGAATTCCAAAAAAATTCCCCGAGTATACAGGGTAAATTAGGCCCATGAATCATGCCCTATTAACGCCATGTAGGCTCTGTAAATCTCAACAGCCGTAAGCTTTTAAATAACTTGCCACCGGTGGAAGATATGTTTCCCTGAGGGATTGCCGTTTGCGAACTGCTGTGATAGTAGCCCACTGGTAGTTCTCAGAGGGTCTTTGGGCCTACCTAACAGGGAGCTGTGACACCACCGTTCCTTCCCGCCTCGTGGGCGCCGCACCCTGTGAAGACGCCGAGCGTAGTGACGTCAATACGTTGACGCGTTTCGTCCGCCAATCACCGCAGACTTCGTGTAACTGGCATAGCTGATTATTTTATGACACCCTCCCCCCCATGCCCCTCTGTACATCACAGTGGTAATCACAAAATACTGTATGTACTAATAATGGGCAGAGCAAATATGGAGACAGAGACAATTTCCTTCTTAGCCAAGGAAAAGGAAGATTGTGAAGACCTTGTCAGCTTTGCAATCCTGCAATTCACACTTGGATAAGTGGAATGTAAATGAATTTACAAATGGTTGGACTACTAAACCTTGGAAACACATTTAAAGTGGGCCTAGCAGCAGATGTGTGTTTTAATGGAATTGCATACATGGTAAGTAATGTATAACTATAGGTGTTACGTGTATTTATTACCTCTATAAGAGATCACAGTACTGCCCCTTACAATGCCTTCATTTGCTGTCCTCTACAGGATGGAGCCATTTTTATTCAAATAAATTAAGAAAATATTCAGTTGCAAACTTATTTTCTTTCTGAAGGATTTTGGAGTTCTTTAATGAATTAGGATGAATGAAAAAGAAGTGAAGATATTGATTAAATCCTATAACTCCATGAGATAATTATGCATACAAATTCTGACATATCATATTTCTCTTTTAATAAGTTTTCTAAATGAAAGATACAAAAAATTGCAATTAGCACCTACGCCCACGCTCCAGGAGGGCTCGCTAAACCCATAAGCATTACCATATCACAAATCTAATGTTCAGTACTTAAGACATCTGATAAAGGCACATTCTGCTGTCTGTGATAACCTGCTTAAAAAAATAACAATCCCTATTTAGATATATTAAAACAATTAGAGTCATTTGCATTCCTGATGTATCTTCCTAGAAAGCCGAAGAAGCAGACCATGTGTCTGAGAAAAGGAGAGAGCTCCCTGAAAATGGATATCTGCTGTCTGCATGGCATACATAATCATTAACATTAAACCCTGCGTTCCGCCCAAATACAGTGTTCATCTATTATTCTGTTACTTAAATCCAGGATCATTCAATTTGCTTCACAGCTTCGGCCCCTTGTAACCATAGCAACAAAATCTTTGCAATGGGATGGCAGAGAAAAAAAAAAATCTTGTCTGTATTAAAGCAGGTGGATGGAAGGAAACAGATATTTCTTTTTTGGCTACCAACAGGTGATTTCCCTTCAGCCTAATTAATATTTCATATTGACGGAGAGGCTAAGCGAGATAGGAAGTCATTTCATAAGTACCCCAGTAAGACATCACATTGTAGGAGAAGACTTTTAACACACCTCTAGGCAAAATGTTATTTGAAAACAGCAGGAAGAAATGGATTCCCAGTCATTCTACCCTATTATTATGTTTTTGTGCAGACTTCTGTTTTTTTTTTCTGCAAACAGCTACATTTGAATTTTAAGTGCAGCTATAGGATTACCATGGATTTGTTTGGGCTTGCACTTGGTAGGGTGCCCTGACCAATTAACATTTTGGAAACAGCTAAATGACTGACTTTTTTTTTTCTGCGATCCTCAGTGAAAAAAAAAAAAAAAAAATATATATATATATATATATATATACTCACAGCCAATTTATTAGCTACAGCTGTTCAATTGCTTGGTAGCACAAATTGGTGTTAGTAATCATCCAATCACATGGCAGCAGCTCAATGCATTTAGGCATGTAGATGTGGTGAAGATGACTTGCTGAAGTTCAAACTGAGCATTAGAATGGGGAAGAAAGGGGATTTAAGTGACTTTGAACATGGCATGGTTGTTGGTGCCAGATGAGCTGGTCTGAGTATTTAAAAAACTGATGATCTACTGGGATTTTCATGCACAACCATCTCTAGGGTTTACAGAGAATGGTCCGAAAGAGAGAAAATATCCAGTGAGTGGCAGTTTTGTGAATGAAAACACCTTGTTGATGTCAGAGGTCAGAGGAGAATGGGCAGACTGGTTGCTGCGAAATTCAGATAGTAGGGTCAGTATTTGACATAAACAACATGAAAGCATGGATCAGGGGTGGACTGACAACTCATGGGGCCCCCGGGCAATAGGGGATCATGGGGCCCCTGTGTCCTTGCCCAAACTCAAAGAGCCTATGAAAAAGGTACCATTGCATCTCATGGGGCCCCCTACTGACCCCGGGCCCTCGGGCATTTCCAAATGGTCAGTCCGCCCCTTGCATGGATCCATCCTGCCTTGTATCAACAGTTCAGACTGGTGGTGGTGGTGTAAGAGTGTGGGGGAATATTTTCTTGGCACTAGCAAGGTGGACCTAATAGTGTCCTTTGAGTGTATTATAGTGAAACTATGCAGAAATCTGGTGTATTCCATCCTTTCCCTCCTATTGAAAAGGATCTACACTGTGGAAGAAGCTGTGCCCAAAAAATGGCATGCATAGGATAAAGAACTGGTCACCAGTATTGCCTGATTCTTTCCCCATTACTGACTTGTCATGTTTTGTTCTGCACTGGGTCTCTGTGTGGGGGTGGTCAGACCTGCCCCCCTGATGACTAGAGGGGTAATGGGCAAGAAGCAATAGGAAAATTGGAGGAAGCACAGATCCATAGAATGAATAAAGTAAGTGCAGTGTCACGGTCAGGGGTCAGGCTCAGAGACCAGTAGCTATTGCAGTAGAGAAACTCCCACCAACTACCAGGATAGGTATACAATCAAGTCACTCTGGTCGATGACATGGGCTCATTCGAGGTGGAGGATCTGGTCTAACCTGTGGAACAGTTGCATTTGGCAGGCACTACTGCTCACCAAATGCAACCTATTCAAATAAAAGGGTCTGCGCTGCAACATTCCCACAATCGTGTGCAATGCACGTGAATGTGGTGGGAGTGATGCAGCATTTAGAGGGTTAAAACAGGTGGTAAGGACACGACATATCACCTTCTCACTGCCTGTCAAATGCCTCTGAAAAGCAATCCGTGCAAAGCAATCCCTGCAATTCATATGCAATTGTCAAGATGTGTGTGTGTGGGGGGGGGGGGGGGGAGTTTGGACAGTGGACTCACCAATTTTGCAGCCTCTACTGTGTGTCCCCTGCACACCTTTGTCCAGCACAGCTATGTGTGTGTGTTTGTGTGTCCACATCAGGGAGTGAGTATGGGTCAGAATGCAGGCGCAGGCGCAGGCACAGCCGGGATTGGCTATATCACAAGGAGGCAGCAAAAATCATGGGCCTCTTCAGCACCCTACACTGTTCACTCTGAATCCTGTCTCTCAATATCTCACTCACATGATTTGTATGAGTGAGACACTGAGTAACAGGATCGGCACACTGTGCACCCGCTCCCAGCCACAGACACTTGGAAGGAAGGGTGAGGGACAGCACTCTTTCTATACTGTCTGTGATAGGTAGTGCCCCCTATGATGGGTAGTGCCCCTCTATACCTCCCTATGATCGGTGGTGCCTCCTTTATACCCCCTATGATGGGTAGTGCCCCCTCTATACCCGCTATGATAGGTAGTGTCCCCTCTATACCCCATATGATGGGTAGTGCCCCTCTATACACCTCCGTGATGTGTGTTGCCCAGAGGCGGACTGACCATTTGGAAACTCGGGCACTGCCCTAGGGCCCGGGGTCAGTAGGGGGCCCCATGAGATGCCCCTGGTACCTTTGTCATAGGCTTTTTTGAGTTTGGGCAAGGACACAGGGGACCCATGATCCCCTATTGTCCGGGGGCCCCATGAGTTGTCAGTCTGCCCCTGGTTTTGCCCCCTCATTGAACTGATCTGAGCCACCATGCCGGACACAGCAAGCAGTGCATGGCTGGAGTACCTGGTCTGTCCACCCCCGCTCAGTCCTTCAACGGTTCCACTTAGTGGCTGAGTTTGTCCACCTGCTCCTTCAGACTCCGGTTGTCGCACTTCAGGTTGGTCTGTGATGGATTTGGAGAGAAGGCCCCACCAGGCACAGCACGTCTTCCAGCCCCTGAACAGTCATTCCCTCTCCTCCTCTGGTACACTCCTGCAGATGGGACACACCAACAACTCCACCCTGGGCTCCATGCTAGCAGGTGATGATCAGGGCTTTGGGCTGACTTCAGCTGCAGCAAGTGGCGATCCCCATCGTCCAGTGAATGACCTTGTCCGCTGCTGGGATCTCAGGTGTGCGCAGGTGCACTGGTGTGTGCGGGGGAGGGACGGCAGCTCCACATGTGACATACCCCAGAGATAAGGAGGTAACAGGAGAGAAATGTGATGGAACCATCACAGACACCAGCCTGGGGCACTATGAGTGGCTCCTCTGGATTAATTTCTGAGCCCTTCTAACTGTTGCACCCGGGGCAACGGCCCCAGCTCCCCCCCCCCCCATTCTATGAACAATATTTTGGCTGGAGAGAGCACAATAATCTGGCAAACAGGAAGTGCAAAGGCATGGCTTTAATAGGAAGTTCATAGGAGGAGCAAAGGGTTCAAAGTTCATTACAAACAAGATTCAAGGCAGGATCATTCAAGGAATTTTCCAGGGAGCTGTCTGGCATTCCAGGTTACTCAGCAAGAAGAGACATCACCAAACAGAGCAGAGGTTACAAGTTCAGACCCAAGTCCTGACAGGCAGGGAGATTCCTGTACTATGTATTCTCAGGTACAGCTTCCTCTCCAGCAAGAACAGTGACCTAAAGAAAAATGTTTAGTGTCCTCAAATTGCTACTAAAAGTTACTGGAATATCCCACAGTTACCCTATTCCTATCCAAGTTCAAGTTTGACAATAAATCATCAGAAAAACATAACCCTAGACTGTTCATTGAGCCAAAGGAGTGACTGTGTGACTGGCTACGGGGTAACCCAGGAAAAGACTCAAGGGACCTTTAATACTGCAGACTCCTACGGGGGTACTGCTACACTGCATCAACCTGTTTTAAGCTGCTTTTGCATTCCAGTTGACTTTTATAGGGAGAGAAGCAACTCTGATGAAAACAAAAGCCCATAACAAAAGCCTTTGTGGTGATCCTCTGTGACACAACTACTATACAATGCTATCTCTATACTCCTCCTAACCCTACCCCTAAATTTACAATATATTCCATATGTGACTATTCACAAGTTTTTCTTTTGATTCTGAACACTTACAAAAGTCATCCGGAAATAAAAAACAGAACATTTTATGCCCCACATTTTGGCCCATGTGGGCTTATCTGTAAGTCTAAGCATGCTGGTTTTCTGAATAGTGCTGACAGTTTCCAGCACTGTCTGTCGACATCATCTTACTATACCGTACATTCTACATTCCTACAGCCAGTGAGAGCCATAGATAAATCAGTGATTTAATGAACTGAAATACTTTGATGATTTTCTTTTGCATGGGCAAGTATTTTAAGCAATAAATTACAATTATGTAAATATTAATACCCCAAGGGGAGAAACAGCTTTTTCAAAATGATTAAAATATATAGGACAGTTTAATTTGCCAGTGACAATAACTTGGTCTTATACATTTTCATATGTTATTCATTATGGAGAATGAAGAAACCACTAACACAATTCGGGGGAAGAATTTATTGAAAGTGTCATGCCAAAGAAATATCTGTGTTCTATTAAGAAAGCACCACATTCAACACAGTCAATATGAAATGTTTAATAGGCACTTCTTTTTATAATACATTAATTAATGTGAAATTACCTCTTAAAGCAAACATGAGCTTTGCACATTCAGAGCAAAACAACAGATTTGTATTAAATAAAATGAAAAACATCACAGCTACTCTGAAAAGAAAAGAGAAGTTCAGGAGCATACTTGTTCTCAGGAATACGAAATGATTTTGGAAGGAGGACTAGAGTCTTAGCCCTCGTTTCTTTCACCTTCCTTTTTGGTAGCTTGGGTGATTATCTAGGACACCTCCTCCCTACCCCATCTCTCCCCATCTTTTTTGCCCTACTTTCCCTTCTTTTCTTTTGACCTCTCCTCTCTCCCTTCTCCTCTATTTTTTCTTCTACTCTTCTTTTTCTTTCTCACTCTCTCTTTTTTCTCTCTGGTTGTTTGGATTTCCTTATTGCTTTTGTAAAGAAAGTTGAGACTTAATGGAAGTCATGCCACTAACCTGCTTCTTTCATACGACTCCGCACAACTGTAAATGTGATACATGCTCTTTATTGAACCATTTTTGTTTGTATCTTGAAGTGAACAAGGATTTTTTCACACATGTACTGTATATACTATGATAGTGGTGTCATGACTGCTTCCAAGTCCTTTTGCTCCCCAACAACATATAGTTTCCTTTGTTTCCCTGCACTCTCCATTCAATGTCAAGTGCAAGAGATAATACCTGATTCTTCCAGAGGAGCATGTGACTCCCTCAATGTAATATTTCTAGGCCATTCAGAGCTGCCACACAGGAAGTCCATAGTCACTTACACTTTTTTTTTTTTTATCCATAGCTGAACTAAGCAGCAGGGGTCTGTATTAGGCCTCATTCACATGGGTGTACTTAAAGTGTTACTAAACCCAGGACTCTAAATTCACTCTATCTGGTCTCTCACAGTACACAGAACATGGAAGTGCAATTATTTTAGTAAATATAACTTGTGACTTCAGCAGAGCACTGGTTAATGCCTGTAGGGGAAGTTTTCTTTCGGCTCTAGGAGGATGCAGAACCCCTGACCCTCTGTGGACAGTGCTGATTGGCCCTGTGCTGATCACATGCACTCTCCCAAGAAAAAAAAAACCTCTCTAGCAATACACAGTAAACCGAGCATGTGCATGTGGTTATGGGTTCAGTTTGTCTTATCAGGTGGGCCTTTGAACAAGAGGAGGGGCAGAGAAAACAGGATCTTTTTACACAATGCAGAGGATTAACCCCTTAGGTTCCACAGTGAGTATAACAAGCGTGCTTTCGGCATATACAGACTGATATTACTGTTGTGGGTTTAGTAACACTTTAAGCATACACCCACATGTACACCCGCACACTGTCTGCATTCGGGGACATGCTTCTGCACTCACATGGATGTCAAATTGGGAGTAGCGGCTGTGAGATGAATGGGGCTGCTTGTGTAGGAATGCATGGAATACCTGTGCATGGGTGAAATGCTTATTGGCTAGGATAAGACCACAGATGGTACATTTAATAACAGGCTTTAAGCTATGCACATATTGATTTTCAAAAAGGCGATATATGCATGGAGGACTTAAACATTTTGATGAGGACTTATGCTAGGATGAAACATTTTTTTCCAAACAAGTGCCAATTTGTTCTTTTGTTCTTTTTTTCATCTTGTCCATCTTAAAAGAAAGCATCCATTTTATAATGTCCATCATTTTATGAAAGCATTAGAATATATTTTATGAAGATGCTGTAAACAATCTTGAGGGGTGGATTGGTTTAGAAAAACATCATGAAGCCATTCAAGTTTAGGCATGCAGGTACTTTGCAGGAAGGCACACTAATGAGGAACTGTATGCACTCTTAGAGACATCCATTGAGACTTTTTCTCCATCCATGGTTGGTTATTAGATAATACCTTTGCACAGTGCATGGAAGTATAACATGTTTGTTATTTTAGAAAAAAAAGCTTTACAACTACTTTAAGCTTGCTTTACTGGAGGAGGCTTCTGCTAGTGGGGTGGTGCTTTGCAGAGTACTCAGGTGACATATGTTGCTGAGGGGAGCCAAGTTCACTGATTTGGATACAAGAATGTCCACTATACCCAGGCAAGGTCCCTGAACTGAAACAGGAACCTCTCTCTGCACTATCCACTAACAAGCCCAGTCTCTGTCCCTCACCTACCACTCACTCCAGGCATGCCTGAATAGCGTGGGCACCCTCATTTATTGAGTCTCACACCAAGATGGCTGCCAGAGGTCACAAGACTTGCAGCATCCAATTAGACAGCTGCAATCTCTGTGACAGTATAAGTTTCCCCAAGGGGTCCCCCTATGAGTAAATCAGGATATGACGAAACGCGTCAGTACATGACAGTGCGGCAGACCGGAAGTGACGTAGACCCGTAACCGGAAGTGATGTGGCGGCGTTCTGTCCGACAGTTCCGGAGGTGGTGAGAGCACCATGCGGCATCTGCTTGTCACAAAGACATATCATTTGGGCTTGTTGGTGTTTTTAATTTTGTAAGTGCATTACTTGGAGCAAATAAAGCCATTTATCTTGGGTAATATACTATTGGAGCGGATATTTTTCTTCTCTTTTCATGATATGGTGGAGTGTAGTTTTTTAATTATCCTGGTAACCAGTCATTGAGTGGGCTATTCTTAGAGGAACCTCCTGGACTAATCAATGGATATCCTCTTGATTATGCTTTAACAAAGGCAATATCTGAAATAATGGTAAAGACAAAGAATGATACATAATATATGAGTGATAATTGATGTTTGATGATAGCATTATGAAGTGTATGCACCGCTAGTATTCACTAAAATAGGGGTGATACTTATATATTTTTAGATAAATGTGTTTTTGCCTGTGTCTCGATTAGAGAGATTTCCCATCACTTCTCATCAACAATAAAAACTATAAGTACCTGAAAGAGGTTCTAACTCTTCACCACTATACATAAAATGAAATTAGTTTTGGCTGGAGTTAGGCTTTAAATGACCTGGCATTCACATTAGCTGCAGGACTTAGATAGTGCTGAGGGAGCAATGGATGTAGCTGTGACAGGACCCAGCAGGTCCAGGGGCCAACTACTTCTTTTTTTGTGTGGGCCGCGCATTTTATCCTGTTCAGAATAAAATCACACTGATGGAATGCGACTGCTCAAACTCAGAATACTAATAGACCGTTTTAAAATTTCTATTTACCACTAAAGCCCGAGAGGAATTGCTCCGTGATTTGTTAAAATCTGCTTTAATGACAGATGCTCCCTGGCCGAGAGACAGAAAATATATATAGAAATATGTAACAATAACTATGTGATGCTATAGTGATGCTATAGTGTAATTACGAATTATGCATTGCTTGTACATGTAAAATTAGATTGTAGAACAGATGCGACAGCTTAGAGGCTTAATTTCGAATGGTGCCTCCATTAACTTAGCCTCAGATGCCCCATAACTGTTTACTACTGAAGAGGATTCACTTCTTTTAACTGGATTTCGCTTCCATTAAAATGCAATGAAGAGAATCTAGTAAATGTATTTGTGTCTGGATGTACAGCACTTGCAGATGCTGCCTGTGGATGTCAGAAGCAATATACCAGTAATCATTACAGACCTCTCATTAATGTAACATTCAACATGCTTGTTCAGTCAAATCTTTGGAAACAATATGATGCTATGGATTACAGGACATTAGTTGAATTGCCAGCCTTTGATAAACAATACCGTACACATATGCAGGCTTATTTAGTAAGGTAGTACAAAATGCAATAACCAAAATGCCAAAATCCCAAGCAAACAATTAAAAAAATTTGAAAAGGCAATTTTTAGAAAAAATAAAACAATAAACATGTTATACTTACCTTCTCTGTGCAATGGTATTGCACAGAGTGGCCCCGAACCTATTCATCTAAGATCCTCTGCTGGCGTTCTAGGCTCCTCCTCTTCTTTATTTGCCACCATAGGCAGCTGATTTCTATGGTGACACATGTGAGGCCTCGCTCTCAAACCAGGCTGTGTGAGTCTATAGACACACACACAGCACGCCTGTACCCCACTCTTAGCTCCCTCATCAACGGATTTGACTGACAGAAGCAGGAGGCAATGGCTCTGGCTGCTCTCACCGAGTTACTGTGAGGAGAGGAATATTCCTATGGTGGCACATGTGTGGCCTCGCTCCCAAGTGGGGCTGTGTGAGTCTATAGCAGGGGCGGACTGACCATTTGGAAACTCGGGTACTGCCCGAGGGCCCGGGTCAGTAGGGGGCCCCATGAGATGCCCCTGGTACCTTTTTCATAGGCTTTTTTGAGTTTGGGCAAGGACACAGGGGCCCCATGATCCCCTATTGCCTGGGGGCCCCATGAGTTGTCAGTCTGCCCCTGGTAGGGGGCCCCATGAGATGCCCCTGGTACCTTTTTCATAGGCTTTTTTGAGTTAGGGCAAGGACACAGGGGCCCCATGATCCCCTATTGCCCGGTCAGTCCGCCCCTGATCTATAGACACACACAGCACGACTGTACCCCACTCTTAGCTCCCTTGTCAACAGATTTGACTGACAGAAGCAGGAGGTGATGGCTCCGGCTGCTCTCACTGAGTCCTGTGAGGAGAGGAAGAGAGAGCAGAGCTAGATCAAGATAGGACTCAGATAAGTATTTAGGGAGGTGAGCGAGAAATATAAGCAAGGGAACATTTTTTTACTTTTCTTGGCCAAGCCTGTAAGACCAGGAAGAGAGGGAGAAACTTTCAGATAGGCACGGTGCTAGATTGATAGGACTCAGGTAAATATTGGGAGAGGAGAGGGGAATATTAACTGAAAGTTAAAAAAAAACTGTTGACTTTAGAACCACTTTAAAACCTCAACTCTGTCTACAGTAAACTAAGAGTTGAATGGTTCCTGGTGCAAAACAGATGTAGCAATACCTCTCCTGGAGCTGCTGGATATGTTCTCCTATGGTCTCCAGTGAAGGCCTGCCCTGTAACTGGACCCAACAGTACACTGACATACCAACAGCAGATGTTTGTGGTTTATTAAAACAGGAATATACCCTACACATTAAAAGTGACCAAACAGTTTAAATAATTGTAAAGCCATAATTCAATGGTAGCAGTGAAATATATCCACACAAGAGAGGCAAAAGATCATCCTTTTTGCTACCTGTGAGAGGCCTTACCACAAATCAGGGGCAGACTGACCATTTGGAAACTCAGGCACTGCCGAGGGCCCGGGGTCAGCAGGGGGCCCCATGAGATGCCCCTGGTACCTTTTTCATAGGCGTTTTTGAGTTTGGACAAGGACACAGGGGCCCCATGATCCCCTATTGCCTGGGGGCCCCATGAGTTGTCAGTCCGCCCCTGCCTCAAACCCACTAGGTGAGTGGAGGATGACACTGGAAAGGTGATGTGGGGATACGTGACTCTGTCCTCAGACTTTTCCTGGTGCCTAGTTAGTCTCTCACCCTTCAGCCACATGTACACACACCACTCCTTTTCATGCCTGGCAGGTCTGTCTTTAGATCTTTGGAAGGTGGGCTCAAGTCCTCTGCCATACATGCTGCCAGTAACATCCTTCACCTTTCTCCCATTGTTGAGTTGTCCATGATCAGCTAGGAGCAGTAGCAGGAACAGGCTGTAGCAGAGCCTTGATGATGTCTGGGCTGTGCAGGACCTGCATTCTAAAAAGGTTGCCAGACAGGGCTATGCAAGAAAAGCAGAATTGCCAAACAATTGTTGACAGATCAGATAGAAGTTTATTATTTCTAGTACTGGTACATAATTTATTAGTTGTAATTCAGGTATAAAAATAAACAATGTGTTTTGGAGACCCCCTTCATCAGGGCTTTACCGTGTTGTAGTAAGTTGTGTTGGCATGAAAGATTGGTATCTTAGCATAAGATCTTAAACTGTGCTTTCGTAGCCTGCTAAGGCCACTGGTCCACTTACCCTCCAAAAATGTTAGGGTGCAATATTTCAGAGTTTTTAGCCTTAGAATTTGGAAAAGTGATATGCCACAAGAGTGTGGGTAGGTGCAGCATGGTGCAGTGGCAGTAAAGACACAGAGTCCGGTTGCAGGTAAACTCAGAACTTGTATTGCAGAGAATGCCAGCTGCAAACAGCCCCAGTGGGAAAGCACCACTTATGGTGACACTCACAGTTAAGTTGCAATGCAGAGAGGCAGCCGGTAATGCACCGACAACATCTGTCTTTAGAGGGCGGAATGTGGTCTTGCTGGTCCGGTCTCAAGAGGAAGGCTTCCGTAGAGGATTGGCTGTCCCTAGCCTGTCTCTACTCATCTGGAACACTTCCCTGCCGCTAATCACTTTTCCTACTCTAGCCACTTTGCAAAATGTGTGCCAAAACCTGGAGGAAGGGACTTTAAAAAACTCTGCTGATCCATGATGGGGTCATCTGGATGTAGCACAGTCAACTGGAATGGAACGCTGCTTTCAGGATCCAGAAAATCATAGAGAAACCAGGTTTCTCCTGACTTTCTCTCCAGGCTGTGGTACCACTACGCAGCCTACATTGGAGAAAGCAGACTTTTTTCTCCTGGATTGCCAAAACTTTCACAGGAACCAGTGGTGTGAGTATAAAAGCTAACATTAGGTGTAACTGTTCCAGTGACAACGGTCTAAGAGGGAAATTATCTTCACCATGTGGAAAGTGGCAGCCAAGCCCTACAGGTTAAACCAGGAGTGCAGCTCTACCAATGTAATTTAAATAGCTATGTTGACAATCAGACAGCCAGGTTGTCCTCTGTGTATGATAAATCTTGGAAAACAGTAAACCAGTCTGGTACATGTCCCAGCAATCTGTGCACACATGGTGGTCCTTCACCAGATAAAATGGTAAAGTGAAAAAGTTTGCATTTACCCCTACTTTTTGACCAAGTGACATAGGTCACACAGACCTTAAGGGGTTTATTTACTAAAGCTGGAGAGTCCAAAATCAGACTCCCTTCTGCATAGAAACCAATCAGCTTCTAACCTCAGCTTGTTCAATGAAGCTTTGGCAATGAAACCTGGAAGCTGATTGGTTTCTATGCAGAAGGGAGTCTGATTTTGGACTCTCCAGCTTTAGTAAATAAACCCCTAAATGTCTTGAATTGGAACACAAACAGCTTTAAAAACTTGACTTTTTTTTATTCAGTCTGCACTCAAAAATTAAAAGAAGCATTATCTAGAGTTGGGTTTGAGGAGTTGGGATTTAATAACAAACCATGTATTTACCAATTGACTACAAGAATGTAAATGGTTGAAATTCACTTTTTGGATTTGTGTTGTGTAAAGAAAATTGTAATTAAACTCACAAAGTAGCAATGCAGATCAATATTATCTGACACATCATATGGATAAGTTTAATACTTCCAATAAAATCAAAGTTAGACTGTTTTTCAATGTGATGTGCATCATTTTGAAAAAACAATTATAATCAAGCATCTTGTATATTATTGAAAGTTAGAGCACTCAAAACTCCTTCATAATTTTCTTTCTGACTTCACTAGTTTAGACAACAAAATATAACGTTTAATCAGTGGCTACAGCCAATTATTCCGTTCCCCCTAGCATAATTTAGGTGGAGCTCCTTATTTCTGTATCGTCTCTTGTGTCCATACAACGATTTGTTCTTGGTAAACACACTAAATCACACTTAGCAGAATCTTGCAGAGAGCTCACCATCCTGAAACACTTGGGTCCCAATTTACGTTCATGTTTAGTTTCCTTTTTTTAATTTCGCACAAAAGGTTAGGAATTTTTTCAGCTTGTAAAACTTTCAGTTAATATGATTGAATTGTTAATGAAAATGATTTTATTGATATTTTGATATTATGTAAACCAGTTGTGTATGTTGGTAGAATTTGCTGATGGACTCTTTTTTGCTGATGGACTCTTTTTTGCTGATGGACATGGTTTTAAAGCAGTACTAAAGCTGAATATAGACTAGCCTATTTAGGTTATATATTGTACAAATTAGAGATGAGCGAATCGAAGTATCCGAAGTGGAATTCGAGTCGAATTTCGGAAAAATTTCGATTCGTGCCGAATCCGAAAAACAGCCTAATTCGGACGCGCGAATCGAAATTTTTCCGAAAATGGCGGCTGACATGTGCGGCGACGGAGCGGGGATGTCGGGGAAGGCGCGCAGACAAGGCGCGCTGCCCCATAATGCATTCCTCAACGACATGTGATCGCATCAGCCAATCAGCAGCCAGCCAGCCAGCACTGTGTAATGGTCGAGGTATATATAGCGGCCATTTTGGAAATCTTCATTTGCCTGCAGTCATTGAACAGAGGCAGACCGCTCTGTACTAGGGACAGGGACAGAGTTAGGGCCACAGAAACAATACTTGGGGACAGAGAGAAGTTACTTAGGGACAGAGAACCATTACTCAGGGACACAGACTTGTTAATGAGGGCCACAGAATCGTTCTTTAGGGACAAAGAAACGCTAGTTAGGGCCACAGAATTCATACTCAGGGACAGACAGAATTGTTACTCAGTGCCAGAGAATTGTTACTTAGGGCCACAGAAACGTTATTAGGGCCACAGAATTTTTACTCAGGGACAGACAGAATTGTTACTGAGTGCCAGAGAATTGTTACTCAGGGACAGACAGAATTGTTACTGAGTGCCAGAGAATTCTTACTCAGGGCCACAGAATTCATTCTCAGGGACAGACAGAATTGTTACTCAGGGACAGACAGAATTGTTACTGAGTGCCAGAGAATTGTTACTCAGGGACAGACAGAATTGTTACTGAGTGCCAGAGAATTGTTACTCAGGGACAGACAGAATTGTTACTGAGTGCCAGAGAATTGTTACTCTCACAGACACAAAATTGTTACTTGCACAGACACAGAATTGTTACTTGCACAGACACACAATTGTTACTCAGGGCCACAGAATTCATACTCAGGGACAGACAGAATTGTTACTGAGTGCCAGAGAATTCTTACTCAGGTCCACAGAATTCATACTCAGGGACAGACAGAATTGTTACTCAGGGACAGACAGAATTGTTACTGAGTGCCAGAGAATTGTTACTCAGGGACAGACAGAATTGTTACTGAGTGCCAGAGAATTGTTACTCTCACAGACACAAAATTGTTACTTGCACAGACACAGAATTGTTACTTGCACAGACACACAATTGTTACTCAGGGCCACAGAATTCATACTCAGGGACAGACAGAATTGTTACTGAGTGCCAGAGAATTGTTACTCAGGGACAGACAGAATTGTTACTGAGTGCCAGAGAATTGTTACTCTCACAGACACAAAATTGTTACTTGCACAGACACAGAATTGTTACTTGCACAGACACACAATTGTTACTGAGTGCCAGAGAATTGTTACTCAGGGACAGACAGAATTGTTACTGAGTGCCAGAGAATTGTTACTCAGGGACAGACAGAATTGTTACTGAGTGCCAGAGAATTGTTACTCAGGGACAGACAGAATTGTTACTGAGTGCCAGAGAATTGTTACTCTCACAGACACAAAATTGTTACTTGCACAGACACAGAATTGTTACTCGCACAGAGACAGAATTGTTACTCAGGGCCACAGAATTCATACTCAGGGACAGACAGAATTGTTACTGAGTGCCAGAGAATTGTTACTCAGGGACAGACAGAATTGTTACTGAGTGCCAGAGAATTGTTACTCTCACAGACACAAAATTGTTACTTGCACAGACACAGAATTGTTACTTGCACAGACACACAATTGTTACTGAGTGCCAGAGAATTGTTACTCAGGGACAGACAGAATTGTTACTGAGTGCCAGAGAATTGTTACTCAGGGACAGACAGAATTGTTACTGAGTGCCAGAGAATTGTTACTCTCACAGACACAAAATTGTTACTTGCACAGACACAGAATTGTTACTCGCACAGAGACAGAATTGTTACTCAGGGCCACAGAATTCATACTCAGGGACAGACAGAATTGTTACTGAGTGCCAGAGAATTGTTACTCAGGGAAGACAGAATTGTTACTGAGTGCCATAGAATTGTTACTCAGGGACAGACAGAATTGTTACTGAGTGCCAGAGAATTGTTACTCTCACAGACACAAAATTGTTACTTGCACAGACACAGAATTGTTACTCGCACAGAGACAGAATTGTTACTCAGGGCCACAGAATTCATACTCAGGGACAGACAGAATTGTTACTGAGTGCCAGAGAATTGTTACTCAGGGACAGACAGAATTGTTACTGAGTGCCAGAGAATTGTTACTCTCACAGACACAAAATTGTTACTTGCACAGACACAGAATTGTTACTTGCACAGACACACAATTGTTACTGAGTGCCAGAGAATTGTTACTCAGGGACAGACAGAATTGTTACTGAGTGCCAGAGAATTGTTACTCAGGGACAGACAGAATTGTTACTGAGTGCCAGAGAATTGTTACTCAGGGACAGACAGAATTGTTACTGAGTGCCAGAGAATTGTTACTCTCACAGACACAAAATTGTTACTTGCACAGACACAGAATTGTTACTCGCACAGAGACAGAATTGTTACTCAGGGCCACAGAATTCATACTCAGGGACAGACAGAATTGTTACTGAGTGCCAGAGAATTGTTACTCAGGGACAGACAGAATTGTTACTGAGTGCCAGAGAATTGTTACTCTCACAGACACAAAATTGTTACTTGCACAGACACAGAATTGTTACTTGCACAGACACACAATTGTTACTGAGTGCCAGAGAATTGTTACTCAGGGACAGACAGAATTGTTACTGAGTGCCAGAGAATTGTTACTCAGGGACAGACAGAATTGTTACTGAGTGCCAGAGAATTGTTACTCAGGGACAGACAGAATTGTTACTGAGTGCCAGAGAATTGTTACTCTCACAGACACAAAATTGTTACTTGCACAGACACAGAATTGTTACTCGCACAGAGACAGAATTGTTACTCAGGGCCACAGAATTCATACTCAGGGACAGACAGAATTGTTACTGAGTGCCAGAGAATTGTTACTCAGGGACAGACAGAATTGTTACTGAGTGCCAGAGAATTGTTACTCTCACAGACACAAAATTGTTACTTGCACAGACACAGAATTGTTACTTGCACAGACACACAATTGTTACTGAGTGCCAGAGAATTGTTACTCAGGGACAGACAGAATTGTTACTGAGTGCCAGAGAATTGTTACTCAGGGACAGACAGAATTGTTACTGAGTGCCAGAGAATTGTTACTCAGGGACAGACAGAATTGTTACTGAGTGCCAGAGAATTGTTACTCTCACAGACACAAAATTGTTACTTGCACAGACACAGAATTGTTACTCGCACAGAGACAGAATTGTTACTCAGGGCCACAGAATTCATACTCAGGGACAGACAGAATTGTTACTGAGTGCCAGAGAATTGTTACTCAGGGACAGACAGAATTGTTACTGAGTGCCAGAGAATTGTTACTCTCACAGACACAAAATTGTTACTTGCACAGACACAGAATTGTTACTTGCACAGACACACAATTGTTACTCAGGGCCACAGAATTCATACTCAGGGACAGACAGAATTGTTACTGAGTGCCAGAGAATTCTTACTCAGGGCCACAGAATTCATACTCAGGGACAGACAGAATTGTTACTCAGGGACAGACAGAATTGTTACTGAGTGCCAGAGAATTGTTACTCAGGGACAGACAGAATTGTTACTGAGTGCCAGAGAATTGTTACTCTCACAGACACAAAATTGTTACTTGCACAGACACAGAATTGTTACTTGCACAGACACACAATTGTTACTCAGGGCCACAGAATTCATACTCAGGGACAGACAGAATTGTTACTGAGTGCCAGAGAATTGTTACTCAGGGACACCTAATCGTTGAATTAAATAGTATGTCAGACAACATGCAGAGGAGTGGCAGAGGAGGCAATGTTTTAGGAGCGAGCAGACGTGGCAGCAGAGGAAGGGGTCGAGGCAGCAGTATTCGCAGCCAGAGGCCAGTGCTCCCGGTGTCATCCAGCGGTCGTGTCTCCACCGACAACCCTGCCGTCATTGATTGGTTGGCTCGGTCGTCTTCCTCTTCCCAGGTCACCTCTGACACCTACAGCCAACGGTCGGTGGGTACGTCAGACACAACCGTTAGTTGGCATGGCCCGGGACCAAGCCCACTGAAATCACGTGTCCTCTACCTGCCCCTGTCCTTTGCTGTTCCCTCACCAAGCGAAGTATCGCATGCTGTGGGCTCAGCCCCACTGTACAGTGAGGAAGAGCTAACAGAGGGCGGTCAGGAACGGGGGGAGACATCGGCCTTTTCAGCAGCCAAGCGAACAAGTACTGGCGAGGAGAGTGGCTCGGTAGCCGGTCTAGAGACAGGTCTGTCTCCTGACCCAGACGCAGCCGAGGGGGCTAGTAGTGAGGCGGAGACCCTACTTGATGATGAGGAGGTTGATCGCACTTGGCAGCCTCGTCGTCATCAGGCAATTTCTTCCGCATCATCAGGAGAAGAGGGTGGCAGCTTGGCAGCGAGCAAAACAGTCGGTGGGTTGCCCAGGAGACAGCAGCAGGGTCGCATCAGTGTCAGTGGAGCCAAACGTCCACGGAGTAGAGCACCAGCTCCACTGCAGCCTACCACCACGGCCAGTAGTGGTGCCGGTGCGCACGGAGGAAGTAGCAGTCAGCCAGTGAAGAGTAGCGGGGGCAAAGTTTCCTACTCGGTGGTGTGGCAATTTTTCCTCAAGCCGCCCGAGGAAGTAAACGTAGCCGTATGTCGACTATGTGGCCAGAAATGCAAGCGTGGCCAGGGGGCCCATGTTGGGACTACAGCGTTGCGTCAGCATATGCAGCGTCACCATTCGGTGGCCTGGGAAAACCGTGATAAACATACGGCGGTTCTGCCTGCCCCAGCCCCCGCTCCATCACCCGCTCCGTTACTTGCTCCGTCACCCGACGTCGTCAATCGCCCTCTATCAGCCAGTCAAGGCTCCAACACCTCTGCTGAGGGGAGTTGTCGCTCATTGGCATCTTCCGCTCGTTCAGATGCTCCTTCTCCTGCTACTCCTCTTCTCGGATTCCGTCAACAGTCTTTCTTGGAATCCGTATCCAAGAGACAACAGTTTGCGAGCACGCACCCGACGGTGCAAAAGCTGAACGTCCTCCTGTCCAAGTTGCTGGTGCTGCAGTCCCTCCCTTTCCAACTGGTGGACTCAGCACCTTTCCGAGAAATGATGGCTTGTGCCGCGCCGCGGTGGAGAGTGCCAAGCCGTCATTTCTTTGCCCAAAAGGCAGTGCCAGCCCTGCATTCACATGTAGAAGAGATGGTGGGCCAGTCTTTGAGCATGTCGGTCTCTGCCAAAGTGCACGGCAGCGCCGACGTGTGGAGCTGTAACTACGGTCAGGGACAGTACATGTCATTTACGGCCCACTGGGTGAACGTGGTGCCGGCACAGCCGCACCAGCAACTTGGACAGGTCACGACGCTTTTGCCTCCACGTTTGCACGTCCTTGGTCCAGCAAGCATGTCCGCCTCTACCACCTCTTTTTCCGCCGTGTCCTCAGCCGCCACCCCCGTGCCAAGTCCCATTACCCGACCGGCATATCACATGTGCAGGGCGCAACGGTGTCACGCTGTGCTGCACCTGGTATGCCTTGGCGAACGTAGTCACACAGGGGAGGAACTGCTGAGTGTAATGAACAGAGAAATCGACAGATGGCTGTCTCCGCGCAAACTAAAAATCGGAACCATGTTGACTGACAACGGAAAGAACATGGTGTCTGCTCTGCGTCAAGGAAGGTTGTGCCATGCGCCATGCATGGCTCACGTGTTCAATCTGGTTGTCAAGCGGTTCCTAAAATCCACCATCCCACTGCAAGACATCCTTAAAATGTCACGTAAACTGTGCATGCATTTCAGCCATTCCTACACCGCAAAGAACACCCTCATTGAGCTGCAGCGGCAGAACGGAATTCCACAGCATCGCCTGATCTGCGACGTTGCAACAAGGTGGAATTCAACCCTACACATGTTAGACCGCCTTTACGAGCAGCGAAAGGCCATCACCGATTTCCTGATGTTACAAGCGGATAAAGGTACTCCCCTGTGTAACTTAGATGTCAGCCATTGGCAGCTCATGCGTGACACCTGCCGCTTGCTCAGGCCCTTTGAGGAGGCCACGCTATTCGTGAGTCGGCAGGACTATGGGATGAACGACGTCATTCCTCTGTTGCACGTCCTGGAACAAATGCTGTTAACAATGGCTGGTCAGGGTGCGGTAGACGTGGCGCACAGATCTCAACGCCACATGACCCCTGTGGGGGCAGGACAGGAAGAAGAGGAGGAGGTAGAGGAGGACATTTGTGCTCAGGAATTATTGAGTGAAATGGGTGGTTTTTCCACTCAGCGGACAGGAGTGGAGGAGCAGGAGCATCTGGTAGAGGAGGAGGAGGAGGAGACAGAGGACCCAGACGCACCGTGGCAGTATGCTGTGGAGATGGAGGCAGGGAGTCCCTCGCATTCCTTGGCACAAATGGCCCATAGCATGCTCGGTTGCTTGCGTAGCGACAGCCGAATAATAACCATCAGACAGAGGGATGACTTTTGGCTGTCCACCTTGTTGGACCCTCGCTACCGGTCCAAAATGGTGGCCTTTTTCACACCTGCTGAGAGGGAGGCCAAAATTACGTACTATAAAAACCACCTATGTAGTCAGTTGGTCTCTGCCTTTGTGCGCCAACGTCCATCCTCAGACACTGTGGGCCCTGTGCGCTCGCGTTCCGCTGGCATGGCAGCAGGGGAGGGGTGGGGTGGTAGGAGCAGTGGCAGCTCCACCAGCAGCGGCTGCCTCAGTCTGCAGTCGATGATGAGTAGCTTTCTTCACCAGCGCAGTGAGGAAACTACTAACCAGCCGCAGCAGCAGCAGCAGCATCAGGTGGACCTGGAGCAGGAGCTCAAACAACAGGCTTGGGCCTACTTGGACAGCACCCTGCCAACCGAGGTAGACAATCCCCTTGACTACTGGGCAACGAAACTTGACCTTTGGCCCCAACTAGCTGAATTTGCCCTTGAAAGGCTGTCATGCCCGGCCAGTAGCGTGGCATCGGAGCGCGTGTTTAGTGCGGCAGGAGGTATTGTAACTCCGCGGAGGACACGACTGTCCACCCAAAGTGTGGAGAGACTGACGTTTGTGAAAATGAATCAGGCGTGGATTAGTCTGGATTTCAAACCACCAGTTCCTGACACAACTGACTAAATCCGCCATGAATCATGCCTCAAACATGTGCCACTTTCAGGTCTCCTCACACTGCTGGTGTGTTGAATTTTTTGACATAGGGTGCTGGCAGATTACGGGCCTCCTATAGCTGCTGCCAGGCCCCTAATCTGCCATAGGCCCCTATATACCGCCTCCTCCTGCTGCTGCCAGGTCCAGAGTCTCTCATGGGTCCCTGTACGGCCTCCCATTGCTGCTGTCTCCATCGCCACACTCTGCTGCCATGTGCCACTTTCAGGTCTCTTCACACTGCTGGTGTGTTAAATTTTTTGACATAGGGTGCAGGCAGATTACGGGCCTCACATAGCTGCTGCCAGGCCCCTAATCTGCCATGGGCCCCTATATACCACCTCCTCCTGCTGCTGCCAGGTCCAGAGTCTCTCATGGGTCCCTGTACGGCCTCCCATTGCTGCTGTCTCCATCGCCACACTCTGCTGCCATGTGCCACTTTCAGGTCTCTTCACACTGCTGGTGTGTAAAATTTTTTGACATAGGGTGCTGCAAGATAACGGGCCTCACATAGCTGCTGCCAGGCCCCTAATCTGCCATGGGCCCCAATATACCGCCTCCTCATGCTGCTGCCAGGTCCAGAGTCTCTCATGGGTCCCTGTACGGCCTCCCATTGCTGCTGTCTCCATCGCCACACTCTGCTGCCATGTGCCACTTTCAGGTCTCTTCACACTGCTGGTGTGTTAAATTTTTTGACATAGGGTGCTGCAAGATAACGGGCCTCACATAGCTGCTGCCAGGCCCCTAATCTGCCATGGGCCCCTATATACCACCTCCTCCTGCTGCTGCCAGGTCCAGAGTCTCTCATGGGTCCCTGTACGGCCTCCCATTGCTGCTGTCTCCATCGCCACACTCTGCTGCCATGTGCCACTTTCAGGTCTCTTCACACTGCTGGTGTGTAAAATTTTTTGACATAGGGTGCTGCAAGATAACGGGCCTCACATAGCTGCTGCCAGGCCCCTAATCTGCCATGGGCCCCTATATACCGCCTCCTCATGCTGCTGCCAAGTCCAGAGTCTGTCATGGTCCCTGTACGGCCTCCCATTGCTGCTGTCTCCATCGCCACACTCTGCTGCCATGTGCCACTTTCAGGTCTCTTCACACTGCTGGTGTGTTAAATTTTTTGACATAGGGTGCTGGCAGATTACGGGCCTCCTATAGCTGCTGCCAGGCCCCTAATCTGCCATGGGCCCCTATATACCGCCTCCTCATGCTGCTGCCAAGTTCAGAGTCTGTCATGGGTCCCTGTACGGCCTCCCATTGCTGCTGTCTCCATCGCCACACTCTGCTGCCATGTGCCACTTTCAGGTCTCTTCACACTGCTGGTGTGTTTAATTTTTTGACATAGGGTGCAGGCAGATTACGGGCCTCACATAGCTGCTGCCAGGCCCCTAATCTGCCATGGGCCCCTATATACCGCCTCCTCCTGCTGCTGCCAGGTCCAGAGTCTCTCATGGGTCCCTGTACGGCCTCCCATTGCTGCTGTCTCCATCGCCACACTCTGCTGCCATGTGCCACTTTCAGGTCTCTTCACACTGCTGGTGTGTTAAATTTTTTGACATAGGGTGCTGCAAGATAACGGGCCTCACATAGCTGCTGCCAGGCCCCTAATCTGCCATGGGCCCCTATATACCGCCTCCTCATGCTGCTGCCAAGTCCAGAGTCTGTCATGGTCCCTGTACGGCCTCCCATTGCTGCTGTCTCCATCGCCACACTCTGCTGCCATGTGCCACTTTCAGGTCTCTTCACACTGCTGGTGTGTTAAATTTTTTGACATAGGGTGCAGGCAGATTACGGGCCTCACATAGCTGCTGCCAGGCCCCTAATCTGCCATGGGCCCCTATATACCGCCTCCTCCTGCTGCTGCCAGGTCCAGAGTCTCTCATGGGTCCCTGTACGGCCTCCCATTGCTGCTGTCTCCATCGCCACACTCTGCTGCCATGTGCCACTTTCAGGTCTCTTCACACTGCTGGTGTGTTAAATTTTTTGACATAGGGTGCAGGCAGATTACGGGCCTCACATAGCTGCTGCCAGGCCCCTAATCTGCCATGGGCCCCTATATACCGCCTCCTCCTGCTGCTGCCAGGTCCAGAGTCTCTCATGGGTCCCTGTACGGCCTCCCATTGCTGCTGTCTCCATCGCCACACTCTGCTGCCATGTGCCACTTTCAGGTCTCTTCACACTGCTGGTGTGTAAAATTTTTTGACATAGGGTGCTGCAAGATAACGGGCCTCACATAGCTGCTGCCAGGCCCCTAATCTGCCATGGGCCCCTATATACCGCCTCCTCATGCTGCTGCCAAGTCCAGAGTCTGTCATGGTCCCTGTACGGCCTCCCATTGCTGCTGTCTCCATCGCCACACTCTGCTGCCATGTGCCACTTTCAGGTCTCTTCACACTGCTGGTGTGTTAAATTTTTTGACATAGGGTGCTGGCAGATTACGGGCCTCCTATAGCTGCTGCCAGGCCCCTAATCTGCCATGGGCCCCTATATACCGCCTCCTCATGCTGCTGCCAAGTTCAGAGTCTGTCATGGGTCCCTGTACGGCCTCCCATTGCTGCTGTCTCCATCGCCACACTCTGCTGCCATGTGCCACTTTCAGGTCTCTTCACACTGCTGGTGTGTTAAATTTTTTGACATAGGGTGCAGGCAGATTACGGGCCTCACATAGCTGCTGCCAGGCCCCTAATCTGCCATGGGCCCCTATATACCGCCTCCTCCTGCTGCTGCCAGGTCCAGAGTCTCTCATGGGTCCCTGTACGGCCTCCCATTGCTGCTGTCTCCATCGCCACACTCTGCTGCCATGTGCCACTTTCAGGTCTCTTCACACTGCTGGTGTGTTAAATTTTTTGACATAGGGTGCTGCAAGATAACGGGCCTCACATAGCTGCTGCCAGGCCCCTAATCTGCCATGGGCCCCTATATACCGCCTCCTCATGCTGCTGCCAAGTCCAGAGTCTGTCATGGTCCCTGTACGGCCTCCCATTGCTGCTGTCTCCATCGCCACACTCTGCTGCCATGTGCCACTTTCAGGTCTCTTCACACTGCTGGTGTGTTAAATTTTTTGACATAGGGTGCTGCAAGATAACGGGCCTCACATAGCTGCTGCCAGGCCCCTAATCTGCCATGGGCCCCTATATACCGCCTCCTCATGCTGCTGCCAAGTCCAGAGTCTGTCATGGTCCCTGTACGGCCTCCCATTGCTGCTGTCTCCATCGCCACACTCTGCTGCCATGTGCCACTTTCAGGTCTCTTCACACTGCTGGTGTGTTAAATTTTTTGACATAGGGTGCAGGCAGATTACGGGCCTCACATAGCTGCTGCCAGGCCCCTAATCTGCCATGGGCCCCTATATACCACCTCCTCCTGCTGCTGCCAGGTCCAGAGTCTCTCATGGGTCCCTGTACGGCCTCCCATTGCTGCTGTCTCCATCGCCACACTCTGCTGCCATGTGCCACTTTCAGGTCTCTTCACACTGCTGGTGTGTTAAATTTTTTGACATAGGGTGCAGGCAGATTACGGGCCTCACATAGCTGCTGCCAGGCCCCTAATCTGCCATGGGCCCCTATATACCACCTCCTCCTGCTGCTGCCAGGTCCAGAGTCTCTCATGGGTCCCTGTACGGCCTCCCATTGCTGCTGTCTCCATCGCCACACTCTGCTGCCATGTGCCACTTTCAGGTCTCTTCACACTGCTGGTGTGTTAAATTTTTTGACATAGGGTGCTGGCAGATTACGGGCCTCCTATAGCTGCTGCCAGGCCCCTAATCTGCCATGGGCCCCTATATACCGCCTCCTCATGCTGCTGCCAAGTTCAGAGTCTGTCATGGGTCCCTGTACGGCCTCCCATTGCTGCTGTCTCCATCGCCACACTCTGCCATGTGCCACTTTCAGGTCTCCTCACACTGCTGGTGTGTTGAATTTTTTGACATAGGGTGCAGGCAGATTACGGGCCTCACATAGCTGCTGCCAGGCCCCTAATCTGCCATGGGCCCCTATATACCGCCTCCTCATGCTGCTGCCAAGTCCAGAGTCTGTCATGGTCCCTGTACGGCCTCCCATTGCTGCTGTCTCCATCGCCACACTCTGCTGCCATGTGCCACTTTCAGGTCTCTTCACACTGCTGGTGTGTTAAATTTTTTGACATAGGGTGCAGGCAGATTACGGGCCTCACATAGCTGCTGCCAGGCCCCTAATCTGCCATGGGCCCCTATATACCGCCTCCTCATGCTGCTGCCAAGTCCAGAGTCTGTCATGGTCCCTGTACGGCCTCCCATTGCTGCTGTCTCCATCGCCACACTCTGCTGCCATGTGCCACTTTCAGGTCTCTTCACACTGCTGGTGTGTTAAATTTTTTGACATAGGGTGCAGGCAGATTACGGGCCTCACATAGCTGCTGCCAGGCCCCTAATCTGCCATGGGCCCCTATATACCGCCTCCTCATGCTGCTGCCAAGTCTAGAGTCTCTCATGGGTCCCTGTACGGCCTCCCATTGCTGCTGTCTCCATCGCCACACTCTGCTGCCATGTGCCACTTTCAGGTCTCTTCACACTGCTGGTGTGTTAAATTTTTTGACATAGGGTGCTGCAAGATAACGGGCCTCACATAGCTGCTGCCAGGCCCCTAATCAGCCATGGGCCCCTATACCGCCTCCTCCTGCTGCTGCCAGGTCCAGAGTCTCTCATGCCATGTGCCACTTTCAGGTCTCTTCACACTGCTGGTGTGTTAAATTTTTTGACATAGGGTGCAGGCAGATTACGGGCCTCACATAGCTGCTGCCAGGCCCCTAATCTGCCATGGGCCCCTATATACCGCCTCCTCATGCTGCTGCCAAGTCTAGAGTCTCTCATGGGTCCCTGTACGGCCTCCCATTGCTGCTGTCTCCATCGCCACACTCTGCTGCCATGTGCCACTTTCAGGTCTCTTCACACTGCTGGTGTGTTAAATTTTTTGACATAGGGTGCTGGCAGATTACGGGCCTCCTATAGCTGCTGCCAGGCCCCTAATCTGCCATGGGCCCCTATATACCGCCTCCTCATGCTGCTGCCAAGTTCAGAGTCTGTCATGGGTCCCTGTACGGCCTCCCATTGCTGCTGTCTCCATCGCCACACTCTGCCATGTGCCACTTTCAGGTCTCCTCACACTGCTGGTGTGTTGAATTTTTTGACATAGGGTGCAGGCAGATTACGGGCCTCACATAGCTGCTGCCAGGCCCCTAATCTGCCATGGGCCCCTATATACCGCCTCCTCATGCTGCTGCCAAGTCCAGAGTCTGTCATGGTCCCTGTACGGCCTCCCATTGCTGCTGTCTCCATCGCCACACTCTGCTGCCATGTGCCACTTTCAGGTCTCTTCACACTGCTGGTGTGTTAAATTTTTTGACATAGGGTGCAGGCAGATTACGGGCCTCACATAGCTGCTGCCAGGCCCCTAATCTGCCATGGGCCCCTATATACCGCCTCCTCATGCTGCTGCCAAGTCTAGAGTCTCTCATGGGTCCCTGTACGGCCTCCCATTGCTGCTGTCTCCATCGCCACACTCTGCTGCCATGTGCCACTTTCAGGTCTCTTCACACTGCTGGTGTGTTAAATTTTTTGACATAGGGTGCAGGCAGATTACGGGCCTCACATAGCTGCTGCCAGGCCCCTAATCTGCCATGGGCCCCTATATACCGCCTCCTCATGCTGCTGCCAAGTCTAGAGTCTCTCATGGGTCCCTGTACGGCCTCCCATTGCTGCTGTCTCCATCGCCACACTCTGCTGCCATGTGCCACTTTCAGGTCTCTTCACACTGCTGGTGTGTTAAATTTTTTGACATAGGGTGCAGGCAGATTACGGGCCTCACATAGCTGCTGCCAGGCCCCTAATCTGCCATGGGCCCCTATATACCGCCTCCTCATGCTGCTGCCAAGTCTAGAGTCTCTCATGGGTCCCTGTACGGCCTCCCATTGCTGCTGTCTCCATCGCCACACTCTGCTGCCATGTGCCACTTTCAGGTCTCTTCACACTGCTGGTGTGTTAAATTTTTTGACATAGGGTGCAGGCAGATTACGGGCCTCACATAGCTGCTGCCAGGCCCCTAATCTGCCATGGGCCCCTATATACCGCCTCCTCATGCTGCTGCCAAGTCTAGAGTCTCTCATGGGTCCCTGTACGGCCTCCCATTGCTGCTGTCTCCATCGCCACACTCTGCTGCCATGTGCCACTTTCAGGTCTCTTCACACTGCTGGTGTGTTAAATTTTTTGACATAGGGTGCTGCAAGATAACGGGCCTCACATAGCTGCTGCCAGGCCCCTAATCAGCCATGGGCCCCTATACCGCCTCCTCCTGCTGCTGCCAGGTCCAGAGTCTCTCATGCCATGTGCCACTTTCAGGTCTCTTCACACTGCTGGTGTGTTTAATTTTTTGACATAGGGTGCAGGCAGATTACGGGCCTCACATAGCTGCTGCCAGGCCCCTAATCTGCCATGGGCCCCTATATACCGCCTCCTCATGCTGCTGCCAAGTCTAGAGTCTCTCATGGGTCCCTGTACGGCCTCCCATTGCTGCTGTCTCCATCGCCACACTCTGCTGCCATGTGCCACTTTCAGGTCTCTTCACACTGCTGGTGTGTTAAATTTTTTGACATAGGGTGCTGGCAGATTACGGGCCTCCTATAGCTGCTGCCAGGCCCCTAATCTGCCATGGGCCCCTATATACCGCCTCCTCATGCTGCTGCCAAGTTCAGAGTCTGTCATGGGTCCCTGTACGGCCTCCCATTGCTGCTGTCTCCATCGCCACACTCTGCCATGTGCCACTTTCAGGTCTCCTCACACTGCTGGTGTGTTGAATTTTTTGACATAGGGTGCTGGCAGATTACGGGCCTCCTATAGCTGCTGCCAGGCCCCTAATCTGCCATAAGCCCCTATATACCGCCTCCTCATGCTGCTGCCAAGTCCAGAGTCTGTCATGGGTCCCTGTACGGCCTCCCATTGCTGCTGTCTCCATCGCCACACTCTGCCATGTGCCACTTTCAGGTCTCCTCACACACTGCTGGTGTGTTGAATTTTTTGACATAGGGTGCTGGCAGATTACGGGCCTCCTATAGCTGCTGCCAGGCCCCTAATCTGCCGTAGGCCCCTATATACCGCCTCCTCATGCTGCTGCCAGGTCCAGAGTCTCTCATGGGTCCCTGTACGGCCTCCCATTGCTGCTGTCTCCATCGCCACACTCTGCCATGTGCCACTTTCAGGTCTCCTCACACTGCTGGTGTGTTCCATTTTTTGTCATAGGGTGCTGGCAGATTATGGGCCTCCCATAACTGCTGCCAGGCCCCTAATCTGCCATGGGCCCCTATACCGACTCCTCATGCTGTGACGTTGCAACAACGTGGAATTCAACCCTACATATGTTAGACCGCCTTTACGAACAGCAAAAGGCCATCACAGATTTCCTGATGTTAAAAGCAGATAAAGGTACTCCCTGTGTAACTTAGATGTCAGCCATTGGCAGCTCATGCGTGACACCTGCGCTTGCTCAGGCCCTTTGAGGAGGCCACGCTATTCGTGAGTCGGCAGGACTATGGGATGAACGACGTCATTCCTCTGTTGCACGTCCTGGAACAAATGCTGTTAACAATGGCTGGTCAGGGTGCGGTAGACGTGGCGCACAGATCTCAACGCCACATGGCCCCTGTGGGGGCAGGACTGGAAGAAGAGGAGGAGGTAGAGGAGGACATTGGTGCTCAGGAATTATTGAGTGAAATGGGTGGTTTTTCCACTCAGCGGACAGGAGTGGAGGAGCAGGAGCATCTGGTAGAGGAGGAGGAAGAGGAGACAGAGGACCCAGACGCACCGTGGCAGTATGCTGTGGAGATGGAGGCAGGGAGTCCCTCGCATTCCTTGGCACAAATGGCCCATAGCATGCTCGCTTGCTTGCGTAGCGACAGCCGAATAATAACCATCAGACAGAGGGATGACTTTTGGCTGTCCACCTTGTTGGACCCTCGCTACCGTTCAAAAATGGTGGCCTTTTTCACACCTGCTGAGAGGGAGGCCAAAATAACGTACTATAAAAAACACCTATGTAGTCAGCTGGTCTCTGCCTGTCTGCGCCAACGTCCATCCTCAGACACTGTGGGCCCTGTGCGCTCGTGTTCCGCTGCCATGGCAGCAGGGGAGGGGTGGGGTGGTAGGAGCAGTGGCAGCTCCACCAGCAGCGGCTGCCTCAGTCTGCAGTCGATGATGAGTAGCTTTCTTCACCAGCGCAGTGAGGAAACTACTAACCAGCCGCAGCAGCAGCAGCAGCATCAGGTGGACCTGGAGCAGGACCTCAAACAACAGGCTTAGGCCTACTTGGACAGCACCCTGCCAACCGAGGTAGACAATCCCCTTGACTACTGGGCAACGAAACTTGACCTTTGGCCCCAACTAGCTGAATTTGCCCTTGAAAGGCTGTCATGCCCGGCCAGTAGCGTGGCATCGGAGCGCGTGTTTAGTGCGGCAGGAGGTATTGCAACTCCGCGGAGGACACGACTGTCCACCCAAAGTGTGGAGAGACTCACGTTTGTGAAAATGAATCAGGCGTGGATTAGTCTGGATTTCAAACCACCAGTTCCTGACACAACTGACTAAATCCGCCATGAATCATGCCCCAAACATGTGCCACTTTCAGGTCTCCTCACACTGCTGGTGTGTTCCATTTTTTGTCATAGGGTGCTGGCAGATTACGGGCCTCCCATAGCTGCTGCCAGGCCCCTAATCTGCCATGGGCCCCTATACCGCCTCCTCATGCTGCTGCCAAGTCCAGAGTCTCTCATGGGTCCCTGTACGGCCTCCCATTGCTGCTGCCTCCATCGCCACACTCTGCCATGTGCCACTTTCAGGTCTCCTCACACTGCTGGTGTGTTCCATTTTTTGTCATAGGGTGCTGGCAGATTACGGGCCTCCCATAGCTGCTGCCAGGCCCCTAATCTGCCATGGGCCCCTATACCGCCTCCTCATGCTGCTGCCAGGTCCAGAGTCTCTCATGGGTCCCTGTACGGCCTCCCATTGCTGCTGTCTCCATCGCCACACTCTGCCATGTGCCACTTTCAGGTCTCCTCACACTGCTGGTGGGTTCCATTTTTTGTCATAGGGTGCTGGCAGATTACGGGCCTCCCATAGCTGCTGCCAGGCCCGTAATCTGCCATGGGCCCCCGTACCGACTCCTCATGCTGCTGCCAGGCCCGTAATCTGTCATGGGCCACTGTTGTCGCTTGTTGGCATATTCCGCTCGTTCAGATGCTCCTTCTCCTGCTACTCCTCTTCACGGATTCCGTCAGCAGTCTTTCTTGGAATCCGTTTCCAAGAGACAACAGTTTGCGAGCACGCACCCGACGGTGCAGAAGCTGAACGTCCTCCTGTCCAAGTTGCTGCTGCCAGGCTCGTAATCTGTCATGCGCCCCTGTACCGCCTCCTCATGCTGCTGCCAGGTCCAGAGTGTGTCATGGGCCCCCGTACCGACTCCTCATGCTGCTGCCAGGCCCGTAATCTGTCATGGGCCCCTGTACCGCCTCCCCATGCTGCTGCCAGGTCCAGAGTGTGTCATGGGTCCCTGTACGGCCTCCCATTGCTGCTGCCAGGCCCGTAATCTGCCATGGGCCCCTGTACCGACTCCTCATGCTGCTGCCAGGCCCGTAATCTGTCATGGGCCCCTGTACCGCCTCCTCATGCTGCTGCCAGGTCCAGAGTGTGTCATGGGTCCCTGTACGGCCTCCCATTGCTGCTGTCTCTATCGCCACACTCTGCCATGTGCCACTTTCAGGTCTCCTCACACTGCTGGTGGTTTCCATTTTTGTCATAGGGTGCTGTATGGCCTCCCATTGCTGCTGCCTCCACCGCCACACTGTGGCTCCACACTCTGGTTTTGGCCCCGTGACTGCCCAAATGAGTGAAGTGTGCGGTGATTCTAAGATCGACGGCACTCATCTGCATGTCATACTGACTGACAGTATTATTTCTCTTCCCCAGCAGACTCCAAGGGCATTTAAATTAAAGGTACAGTGTTCTGCACTAATATTAAGTCTCTCTGAAGCCTAGAAACACCCTTTTTTAAGTTAAATTCACAGCGAATTTATTCGACTCGAATCGAATATTGTCCACGAATTCGCCGAATCAGTCGAATCGAATTTTTCATTTCTTCGCTCATCTCTAGTACAAATGTAAAACAGTGACAGTGTGCCCTGCCAAAAACAAATAAACCAAATAAAATTGAAATTATGATCAAACTAATAGAGTCGCTGCACCCACTGATAAGTGATCCCACACCCCCAAGAATATGGTGTAATGATAAAGTGTTGCGCTACTCAATAAAACATCTCAATAAATAAAGTATTTGAGATTTTTTTTGAGTAGCGCAACACTTTATTATTACATCATATTGTACAAAGGAAAAATTTCAAAGATAATGGTACAATTCTCTTTTAAAATGAAAGAAGTAAACAAACCATTACAAGATGAGAAGATGCATACACTGCAGCTGTTCAGCTCCTCTTTTGAAAATAAGTATTGTCCAACTGTTATGTTGCTCCAAAAATATACAGTGTACAAGGCGCTAGATCCTACTCAGAGCTGCCGATCAGCTTCTGGACACAATTGACATTAATAAATATAAAGATGACTGTGCCCCTTATCTCCTTTTTCCATCCTGGAGATAAATAGCAATCCTTACACCCGCTCAGTCTTGTGTGACTATAAAAAACTAAAGTCAGCAGTTTCCGTCTGGGAATCTGTCTCAACACACTCTCCATTGGGCAATCTTGCTTTAATGTATGGAGTCATACATAACACATACTAGTTACACAATTTGAATGTCAAAAGACTGACTGCCCTCAGTTTGTCTGATTGCTGCAGTCTCGGCATCCTACACTTCAACCCTCTTTCTGAATCTATCTTCCAGCTACAAATTTTCAACTGACCAAGCCACGCTGTCAGCCTTCCTCCAGCGCTCCTTCCGCCAGCCTTTCACAGACCTGCCTCTGCATAGGCTACAGTGTCATACATGTTCTTTTGGCATTACACTAGAGCTTACAGTCCCCTTGAAAGAAAATTCTACTCCTTCTGTAGTAGAAACAAAAAACGGCTTTATTAACACTAAAAAAATACTACTGAGAAATGTACAGTGCATTAAAGTATTCAGAAGGAGAGCCAACCTACCAACATACTGGTAACATCTGATTGGGGTCAGCACTCCAACCATGTAATCCAACAACAGCTTATGGTCCCTTTCTTCAACAAAGATTAGGCTACCACCATAACCCAATGCATTTCGAAGATCAAAATACTTTCCTAATGGACAGGTCTAGTTACCCCTTCTAAACAGGATAAAAAGAGTGTCACAATTGTTAACGTGGTTCTAAAAGTAAAATCCTCCCTGCATTAAAGTAAAAATGGTTTGCCTCTTATTGTGCTTTTCCCCACCTCCAAATACTTACTTGAGTCCAGTATCAATCCAGCGCTGTGCCCAGCCTCAGTTCTTCTCTCCTCTCTCCCAGCTCTCACAAGCTTGGCATTTGGCTCCTTGTCAGGAATGGACTTGCCAGTGGTGGTGGGACTCACCTGCCTTGTGGGCTGCAGTACCAGGGCTGGCCAGTGGGTGCTCTCAGCAACCAGAGGCTCACTCCTGCAATGAGTCATCACCTGAGGCTGATTACAGCAGGTGTATTTAAGGAATGGCCAGGCCTGTGATCAGGGCCTTGGTGTATGTTTCCCATGAGCCCCTGTACCTTCATCCTGTCTGCTTCCTGCCTGATCCTGATTCTGCTTTAACCCTGACTCTGCACGAACTCTGCCTGTCCTGACCTCGGCTATTCCTGACTACGCTTCCGCCTGATCCTTGTACCTTGCCTGCCCGTGTGCTACCGACCCGGCCTGCCCGACTACGTTTAGTATTGTTCTATTGTTATCTGTTGGAGGTTTGGTTGCACTGTGTTTATGTTTAGTCTTGCATTGCGTTTATGTATTGTTTAGTCTTTAATAAATTGTATTGTTTATACTATACCTGGAGCCTGTGTTTCCCTGTGTCAGTCCACACATTTCTGGTCATACCCGGATCCCTAACACTCCTACTCAAAAACAATAAATAACCCATGCATATGTGACAAACATATAAACTCAATAAGTGACAATTAATGCTGCTGTTCACAGGGTGAAAAACACCACGACAAATTAAGATAATCAATAACACAGCGCAACAATTATTTAATAGATACAAAACATTTTTTTGTGATAAAGTCCACTGTCCCAAAAACAGTGATTAAGTGCTCCAATCAAAAGAATCTGTGCCAAATCTAAATGTGTTCTTAAAATGATATCACCACACAGTGCTCCGTGATCACTTTCCAATATAATCCACACTCACCAGATTTGATGGACTCTTAGCTTATAGGATTTAAGAGTCAACAAGCCTTTAGCTGGTGAGATGTGTTCCCTGGAAAGTTCAGGATTCGGAATGGAATAAGGGTAAACCTTCTCAATACTTTCAACAATTCGCCTTTGGACAATGAGCACACATCAATGAGCGGCTCTCAGCCCGAGATGCCCAAGTCACCGATTTTCGAGCAAGGAGCCCACATGAACGGCTATAGACGCCCTCAACCAGCATCAATGCTGCTCATTAGAGATGAGCGAATCGAACATGACGAAGTGGAATTCGTTTCGAAGATTAGGAAAAATTCGATTCGCGCCGAATCCGAAAATTAGCAAACTTCGGATGCACGAATCGAATTTTCCCAAAAATGGCGGCGACATGTGTGGCGACGGAGCGGGGATCTCTGGGAAGGCGCGCAGACAAGGCGCGCTGACCCATAATGCATTCATTCATGACATGTGATCGCATTAGCCAATCAGCAGCCAGCCAGCCAGCACTGTGTAATGGTGGAGCTATAAATCGCGGCCATCTTAGAATTCTCCATTAGCCTACGGTCATTCAAGAGAGACAGACCTGTCTGTATTAGGGACAGAGTTAGGGCCACAGAGACTTTAGGGCCACAGAATCGTTACTCAGGGACACAGAATCATTACTCAGGGACACAGAATTGTTACTCAGGGACACAGAATTGTTACTCAGGGACAGACACAGAATTGTTACTCAGGGACACAGAATCGTTACTCAGGGACACAGAATCGTTACTCAGGGACACAGAATTGTTACTCAGGGACACAGAATCGTTACTCAGGGACACAGAATTGTTACTCAGGGACACAGAATTGTTACTCAGGGACACAGAATTGTTACTGAGGGACACAGAATCGTTACTCAGGGACACAGAATCGTTACTCAGGGACACAGAATTGTTACTCAGGGACACAGAATTGTTACTGAGGGACACAGAATCGTTACTGAGGGACACAGAATCGTTACTGAGGGACACAGAATCGTTACTCAGGGACACAGAATTGTTACTCAGGGACACAGAATTGTTACTCAGGGACACAGAATCGTTACTCAGGGACACAGAATCGTTACTCAGGGACACAGAATTGTTACTCAGGGACACAGAATCGTTACTCAGGGACACAGAATTGTTACTCAGGGACACAGAATTGTTACTCAGAGACACAGAATCGTTACTCGGGGACACAGAATCATTACTCAGGGACACAGAATTGTTATTCAGGGACACAGAATCGTTACTCAGGGACAGACACAGAATTGTTACTCAGGGTCACAGAATTGTTACTCAGGGACACAGAATCGTTACTCAGGGACAGACACAGAATTGTTACTCAGGGACACAGAATTGCTACTCAGGGACACAGAATTGTTACTCAGGGACACAGAATTGTTACGCAGGGACACAGAATTGTTACTGAGGGACACAGAATCGTTACTCAGGGACACAGAATCGTTACTCAGGGACACAGAATTGTTACTCAGGGACACAGAATCGTTACTTTCTGCTTCACAACCACTATTGTACATTCAAAGAGTTAAATCCTGTTTTATGTTTGGGGTGCTTATTGAATTAAAGAGTATGTCAGACAACACGCAGAGGAGTGGCAGAGGAGGCAATGTTTCAGGAGCGAGCAGACGTGGCAGCAGAGGAAGGGGTCGAGGCAGCACTAGTCGCAGCCAGAGGCCAGTGCTCCCGGTGTCATCCAGCGGTCGTGTCTCCACCGACAACCCTGCCGTCATCGATTGGTTGACTCAGTCGTCTTCCTCTTCCCAGGTCACCTCTGACACCTACAGCCAACGGTCGGTGGGTACGTCAGACACAACCGTTAGTTGGCATGGCCCGGGAGCAAGCCCACTGAAATCACGTGTCCTCTACCTGCCCCTGTCCTTTGGTGTTCCCTCACCAAGCGAAGTATCGCATGCTGTGGGCTCAGCCCCACTGTTCAGTGAGGAAGAGCTAACAGAGGGCAGTCAGGAACGGGGGGAGATATCCGCCTCTTCAGCAGCCAGGCGAAGAAGTACTGGCGAGGAGAGTGGCTCGGTAGCCGGTCTAGAGACAGGTCTGTCTCCTGACCCACACGCAGCCGAGGGGGCTAGTAGTGACGCGGAGACCCTAATTGATGATGATGAGGCTGATCGCACTTGGCAGCCTCGTCGTCATCAGGCTATTGCTTCCGCATCATCAGGAGAAGAGGGTGGCAGCTTGGCAGCGAGCAAAACAGTCGGTGGGTTGCCAAGGAGGCAGCAGGGTCGCAGCAGTGTCAGTGGAGCCAAACGGCCACGGAGTACAGCACCAGCTCCACTGCAGCCTACCACCACGGCCAGTAGTGGTGCCGGTGTGCACGGAGGAAGTAGCAGTCAGCCAGTGAGGAGTAGCGGGGGCAAAGTTTCCTACTCGGCGGTGTGGCAATTTTTCGTCAAGCCGCCCGAGGAAGTAAACGTAGCCGTATGTCGACTATGTGGCCAGAAAGTCAAGCGTGGCCAGGGGGCCCATGTTGGGACTACAGCGTTGCGTCAGCATATGCAGCATCGCCATTCGGTGGCCTGGGAAAACCGTGATAAAGATACGGCGGTTCTGCCTGCCCCAGCCCCCGCTCCATCACCCGCTCCGTTACTTGCTTTGTCACCCGACGTCAATCGCCCTCTATCAGCCAGTCAAGGCTCCAACACCTCTGCTGAGGGGAGTTGTCGCTCGTTGGCATCTTCCGCTCGTTCAGATGCTCCTTCTCCTGCTACTCCTCTTCACGGATTCCGTCAGCAGTCTTTCTTGGAATCCGTTTCCAAGAGACAACAGTTTGCGAGCACGCACCCGACGGTGCAAAAGCTGAACGTCCTCCTGTCCAAGTTGCTGGTGCTGCAGTCCCTCTCTTTCCAAGTGGTGGACTCAGCACCTTTCCGAGAAATGATGGCTTGTGCCGAGCCGCGGTGGAGAGTGCCAAGCCGGCATTTCTTCGCCAAAAAGGCAGTGCCAGCCCTGCATTCACATGTAGAAGAGATGGTGGGCCAGTCTTTGAGCATGTCGGTCTCTGCCAAAGTGCACGGCAGCGCCGACGTGTGGAGCTGTAACTACGGTCAGGGACAGTACATGTCATTTACGGCCCACTGGGTGAACATGGTGCCGGCACAACCGCACCAGCAACTTGGACAGGTCACGCCGCTTTTGCCTCCACGTTTGCACGTCCTTGGTCCAGCAAAGATGTCCGCCTCTACCACCTCTTCTTCCGCCGTGTCCTCAGCTGCCACCCCCGTGCCAAGTCCCATTACCCGACCGGCATATCACATGTGCAGGGCGCAACGGTGTCATGCTGTGCTGCACCTGGTATGCCTTGGCGAACGTAGTCACACAGGGGAGGAACTTCTGAGTGTAATGAACAGAGAAATCGACAGATGGCTGTCTCCGCGCAAACTGAAAATCGGAACCATGTTGACCGACAATGGAAAGAACATGGTGTCTGCTCTGCGTCAAGGAAGGTTGTGCCATGCGCCATGCATGGCTCACGTGTTCAATCTGGTTGTCAAGCGGTTCCTAAAATCCACCATCCCACTGCAAGACATCCTTAAAATGTCACGTAAACTTTGCATGCATTTCAGCCATTCCTACACCGCAATGCACACCCTCCTTGAGCTGCAGCAGCAGAACAGAATTCCACAGCATCGCCTGATCTGCGACGTTGCAACAAGGTGGAATTCAACCCTACATATGTTAGACCGCCTTTACGAACAGCGAAAGGCCATCACAGATTTCCTGATGTTACAAGCGGATAAAGGTACTCCCCTGTGTAACTTCGATGTCAGCCATTGGCAGCTCATGCGTGACACCTGCCGCTTGCTCAGGCCCTTTGAGGAGGCCACGCTATTCGTGAGTCGGCAGGACTATGGGATGAACGACGTCATTCCTCTGTTGCACGTCCTGGAACAAATGCTGTTAACAATGGCTGGTCAGGGTGCGGTAGATGTGGCGCACAGATCTCAAGGCCACATGACCCCTGTGGGGGCAGGACAGGAAGAAGAGGAGGAGGTAGAGGAGGACATTGGTGCTCAGGAATTATTGAGTGAAATGGGTGGTTTTTCCACTCAGCGGACAGGAGTGGAGGAGCAGGAGCATCTGGTAGAGGAGGAGGAGGAGACAGAGGACCCAGACGCACCGTGGCAGTATGCTGTGGAGATGGAGGCAGGGAGTCCTTCGCATTCCTTGGCACAAATGGCCCATAGCATGCTCGGTTGCTTGCGTAGCGACAGCCGAATAATAACCATCAGACAGAGGGATGACTTTTGGCTGTCCACCTTGTTGGACCCTCGCTACCGTTCAAAAATGGTGGCCTTTTTCACACCTGCTGAGAGGGAGGCCAAAATAAAGTACTATAAAAACCACCTATGTAGTCAGTTGGTCTCTGCCTTTGTGCGCCAACGTCCATCCTCAGACACTGTGGGCCCTGTGCGCTCGCGTTCCGCTGCCATGGCAGCAGGGGAGGGGTGGGGTGGTAGGAGCAGTGGCAGCTCCACCAGCAGCGGCTGCCTCAGTCTGCAGTCGATGATGAGTAGCTTTCTTCACCAGCGCAGTGAGGAAACTACTAACCAGCCGCAGCAGCAGCAGCATCAGGTGGACCTGGAGCAGGACCTCAAACAACAGGCTCGGGCCTACTTGGACAGCACCCTGCCAACCGAGGTAGACAATCCCCCGAATACTGCTGCATCCACCGCCCGCCCACTGCTGCTGCCAGGCCCGTAATCTGTCATGGGCCCCTGTACCGCCTCCTCATGCTGCTGCCAGGTCCAGAGTGTGTCATGGGTCCCTGTACGGCCTCCCATTGCTGCTGTCTCCATCGTCACACTCTGCCATGTGCCACTTTCAGGTCTCCTCACACTGCTGGGGGGTTCCATTTTGTCATAGGGTGCTGTATGGCCTCCCATTGCTGCTGCCTCCACCGCCACACTGTGGCTCCACACTCTGGTTTTGGCCCCGTGACTGCCCAAATGAGTGAAGTGTGCGGTGATTCTAAGATCGACGGCACTCATCTGCATGTCATACTGACTGACAGTATTATTTCTCTTCCCCAGCAGACTCCAAGGGCATTTAAATTAAAGGTACAGTGTTCTGCACTAATATAAAGGCTCTCTGAAGCCTAGAAACACCCTTTTTATAAGTTAAATTCGCAGCGAATATATTCGCCTCGAATCGAATTTATTCCGCGAATTCGGCGAATCAGCCGAATCGAATTTTTGAATAATTCGCTCATCTCTACCGCTCATTGATGTGTGTTCATTGTCCGTAGAAAGGCGGATTGTTGAAAGTATTGAGGAAGTTTACCCTTATTCCATTCCGAACCCTGGTTATTCCTGGGAACACATCTCACCAGCTAAAGCCTTGTTGACTCTTAAGCCCTATAAGCTAAGAGTCCATAAAAACTGGTGAGTGTGGACTATATTGGAAAATGATCACGGAGCACTGTGTGGTGATATCATTTTAAAAACACATTTTGTTTTGGTACATATTCTTTTGATTGGAGCACTTAGTCACTGTTTTTGGGACAGTGGACTCTATCACAAAATTGTTTTTTGTATTATATATATTATATATTTTTTGCGCTGTGTTATTGATTATATTAATTTGGCTCCTACTGCTGTCAGTCAAATTCTGTCCAAGCCACTGTATGTGTGTCTACAGATACATACAGTGCTTTTGCATAAATTATTATTAAATTATGCTCTTAGGCATGGATCCACTCACCCTCCTTCTGATCCAGATACACAATAAGATTGCCCCCTCTCCATTTTGCTGAAACTTTCTAGATAACTAGAAATTTCAATGAGCTTGGGTCACACTTATGGCAGCACCTAAAATGTTCTGGTACACTAAAATCCTTTCTTCCTTTAGATAATATTCCTAAAATGCTCTTCTACCAGTTCAACTAAGGTCTTTTTGTTCATCCAGTATATTGTTGTCCATACCCATATTCTATACTGTTGTCCTATTCCCCCCAATAACATTTTAGCTACTGTTTTTAATACTTCTCCTGGGTTTGTCCCTAAGAGAAAATTCTTAGATACCTGTGAAATTGCACCAGGAAGGCAATTTTTGGACAACAATCTGAAAGTTTGAAACAGAAATATCTGGACAAGTAATACAAAGAATTAGAGTATGGATAATGAATAATGTGGAAGTGAGGAGTTACATACAGTAGAATAAAGCCCCCATGAGGAATTTTATGAAAGGGCTTTAGAAGGTGCCAGATGTACTTTGCTTGTAGGCATAGAAGGAATACCAGGAGAAATATTCAACAATTCAAATGTTACCGGGAGGGAATATGGAATTAAATAGTTCCTGACCTGCAATACTACCAATGCAATTTATTTGTTGGAAAATGGGTGTTGACAACAGTACATTGGACGCACGAAAAGGACTTTAGAGAAACAAATAGGGGAGCATGTTAGGAATATTACTAAAGGTAAAAAGATCATACTGTACCAAAACATTTTAGGTGCTGCCTGACCTGAGATCATTGAAATGTCTAGTAAATCTAGAATGTTTCAGCAAAGGAGAGAAGGTTACCTTATTGTGTATCTGGAGCAGAACAGTGAGTGGATCCATCACCTAAGGACCTTGACTTTAAAAGGTCTTAATATATATTTTAAAATGTTATCTTATCTCACTTTTTGTTTGTAAACAGGACTACATATATTATGTAACTTGTGAAAGAGTGGTATGTACTGTAAATTAATTTACTTTTAAGATTGTAATTTTGCTATGCAACTTGAGCTGTATGTTTTAACATTAGAGGAAGTAACCATCTTTGTATCCTGTTCAGAAGGGGTAACTTCATATTCTCATCTTCTCCTGCACATACTACCCACCATTCTATCCTCTATACTGCTCCATAGCATACTACACTGCTCACCCTCATACCCTCCACACTGATCTCTAGCATATATTCCCGCCCTCATGCCCCTTTGCACTTCTCTGTTAAGCATAAACTACCCGCATATGCAACCTGCTGTCATATCCTTTGCCATCCCATTCCTGCACATAAGCTCTCTCATGCCCTCTGTGCTAGTCTCCTGGATATGCTGCCTACTGTCATACCCCTGGCAACCCCTCTCCTACACATATTGGACATTATCATACCCTCCACACTTTTATCCTGCACAAACTGCCCCATATCATATCCCCAGCACTCTTCTTCTGAACACACTGCCCTACGCCAAACCCTCTGCACCCCTTTCATGCACACAATTTCTACTAAAACACTGTTTTAACATTAATTTTAATATCCCTAACCTTGCCTACAAAGTTTGTGTACAAGATTATGAGAATTATGTCAAATGTTACTCAAGAAGCCATATTTTCAGCTGCGTTCATGGAACAATGAATTGAACAATGAAATGTGCATGCTGTGTGTTTACATTGCATTCCTACTGAATTGTATAGAATAAAAAAAGCAGTTCAAAAGCAAAACAATAGGATGTGCTACATTTACATAAAATGCCATGCAACAAATGGCAAAAGCAATAATAAACAACAATGGAAGCTCTATTCCAGATCTTTTTATGAAGATTCTCATTTATCCAGGTCACGACTTGACTAGTAGCAGTTAGTCACATTTAATTGGACTTGTTCTTTAATGTTTAAGATGTACAGTTGCAAGAAAAAGTATGTGAACCCCTTGGGATTACGTGGAGTTTTGCATGAATTGGGCATAAAATGTGCTCTGAATGTCATCTAAGTCACAACAATAGAAAAACACAGTCTGCTGAACATAATACTACACAAACATTAGATGTTGCCATGGTTTAATTGCACATAACATGTAAACATTCACAGTGCAGGGAGGAAAAAGTGTGTGAGGCCCTAGCTTAATGACTTCTCCCAGAGCTAATAGGAGCCAGGAGTGAGCCAACCTTGACTCCAATCAGTGTGATGATATTGGATGTGTTGCTGACAGCTGTCCTGCCCTTAAAAAACACACACCTGTTTTGGGTTTACTGGTTTCAAGAAGCACTGTCTGATGTGAACCATGCCTCGCAGAAAAGAGCTCTCAGAAGACCTACGATCAAGAATTGTTGACTTGCATGAAGCTGGAAAGGGTTACAAAAGTATCTCCAAAAGCCTTGATGTTCATGTGTCCACAGTAAGACAGACTATCTACAAATGGAGAAAGTTTAGCACTGTTGCTACTCTCCCTAGGTGTGGTCGTCTTGTAAAAATGACTGCAAGAGCACAGCGCAGAATGCTGCATGAGGTAAAGAAGAATCCAGAGTGTCAGCTAAAGACCTACAGAAATCTCTGGCACATGCTAACATTTTTGTTGACACATCTACAATAAGGAAAACATTAAACAAGAATGGAGTACATGGGAGGACACCACGGAGGAAGCCATTGCTGTCCAAAAAGAATATTGCAGCACGTTTGAAGTTTGCAAAAGAGCACCTGGATGTTCCACAGCACTACTGGCAAAATATACTGTGGACAGATGAAACCAAGATTGAGTTGTTTGGGAAGAACACACAACAATATGTGTGGAGAAAAAAAAGGCACAGCACACCAACATCAAAACCTCATCTCCACTGTAAAACATGGCGGAGGGAGCATCATGGTTTGGGGCTGCTTTGCTGCCTCAGGGCCTGGACAGATTGTTGTCATTGATGGGAAAATGAATTCCAGAGTTTATCAAGACATTTTGCAGGAAAACGTACGACCATCTGTCCGCCAACTGAAGCTCCGCAGAGGATGGGTGATGCAACAGGACAATGACTCAAAGAATACAAGTAATTCAACAAAACAATGGCTGCAACAGGACAGAATACGCCTTCTGGAGTTGCCCAGTCAGAGTCCTGACCTCAACCCTAATGAAATGCTGTGGCATGACCTTAAGAGAGCGATTCACACCAGACATCCCAAGAATATTGCTACACTGAAACAGTTTTGTGAAGAGGAGTGGTCCAAAATTACTCCAGATCATTGTGCAGGTCTGATCTACAACTACAGGAAACATTTGGTTGAGGTTATTGCTGCCAAAGGAGGGTCAACCAGTTATTAAGTCCAAAGGTTCACATACGTTTTCCTCCCTGCACTATGAATGTTTACATGTTATGTGCAATTAAACCATAGCAACATCTAATGTTTGTGTAGTATTATGTTCAGCAGACTGTGTTCTTCTATTGTTGTGACTTAGATGACGTTCAGAGCACATTTTATGCCCAATTCATGCAAAACTCCATGTAATCCCAAGGGGTTCACATACTTTTTCTTGCAACTGTATGTCTACTCATCCAAGTAGTTCTAATGAGTGTCAGAACATATAATAGCATTTATTCCCATGTAGGTAACTCTGGCACTTTAATTCAATCACAATGGAATGTGTCAAGGTAGATGTTGATTGTCCAAGAACATGATGGGATGTGTGAATATTTGTGAAAACTGACATCATGGCACAGGGTGTTTTTGCAAACTTTTAAGCTGGACATAGATGGATCGAATCTCAGCTATTTCAGAAAGGACTGGCCGAGATTCAATCCATCTTTGGGCAGGCTGGTTGTACTGACGTCGACCCATCAATTGACTTCAGTATAACCAGCCTGTCAGATTCTTCAGATGAGATTACTGCCGGCGGCATTGAGTTTTGCCGTGCAGGAAGGCTTCCTCACTGGCAGAACACAATATTTCCATAGGAGAGTTTCCCCCATCAACATTGACTGTGTTGATGGGGGAATTGAGCTTTTTTCTTTCTTGCAACCAGTGTTTCCAGGAAAGAAATTTGAATAATCTATGGCTTGCCTTACACTTCCCATTATATTCTTAGACAATCACATCATATTCAGAGAGTAGTGGTTAATGATTCATGCTCTGAATGGTCTAGGGTTGTCAGTGGTGTACCCCAAGGTTCAGTGTTTGGACCCTTACTTTTTAATATATTTATAAAAGATATAGGGTCTGGGATTAAAAATCCCATTTCAGTCTTTGCAGATGACACCAAGCTGTGCAGTGGAATAACGTCCTTACAGGATGTCTTCAACTTACAAGCCGACCTCAATGCAGTGTTTAATTGGGCAACTATGCGGCAAATGAGGTTTAATGTTGATAAATGTAAGATTCTGCACTTGGGGGCTAAGAATATGCATGTATTATATATACTGGGGGAGGGGTACAACTGGGGGAATCTATGGTGGAGAAGGATCTGGGAGTTCTGGTAGATCACAAGCTTAATAATGGCATGCAATGCCAAGCTGCGGTTTTCTAACACAATCAAAATTCTCTCTTGTATTAAAAGAGGTATAGACTCCAGAGAGAGAGATATAATTTCCCCCCGGTACAAATCGTTAGTAAAACCTCATCTGGAATATGCAGTTCAATTTTGGGCACCAATTCACAAAAAGAACATTGGGGAACTGGAGAAAGTACAGAGAAGGGCAGCCAAACTGATATGAGGCATGGAGGAGCTCAGCTATGAGGAAAGATTAGAGGAACTGAATTTATTCTCTCTTGAGAAGAGGAGATTAAGGGAGATATGATCACCATGTATAATACATAAGGGGGGATATGATCACCATGTATAATACATAAGGGGGGATATGATCTCCATGAATAATACATAAGGGGGGATATGATCACCATGTATAATACATAAGGGGGGATATGATCACCATATATAAATACATCAGTGGTTCATATAGTGAACACGGGGTAGAGCTATTCACCCTGAGGTCATCACAAGGACAAGGGGGCACTCTTTACGTCTGGAGGAAAAGAAATGTAATCTCCAAACACAGAAAGGTTTCTTCACAGTGAGAGGTGTGAAAATGTGGAATAGACTCCCTCAAGAGTTGGTTCTGGCCAGCTCCATGGATTGCTTTAAAAAAGCCCTGGATTATTTCCTAGATACACATAAAATAACTGGATACTAACATTTATAGGAAACGTTGATCCAGGGAATATATCTGATTGCCTTTCGGGGGATCAGGAAAGAATTTTGTTTCCCTGCAGGAGCAAATTGCATCATACTTTGCTGTGTTCTTTTGCCTTCCTCTGGATCAACTGTGCGTATAGGATTATAACTTCTTTTTATTTAATGGTTGAACTGGATGGACTTTTGTCTATTTTCAGCCAGACTAACTATGTAACTATGTAACATCTGCCTTGTTACATTCTATGGTGATTTTTTTTAAGGTGACTGAACAGATGTAAATGCTGGAAAATGTTCCTGATAATCATTATAACTGAAGAAATCACCTGGACAAGCAGTGAAATGTCTTTAACAGTGAAAGTGACTAACTGCTACTAGCTGCATTTAAGATCCTTAAAAATGCTGTACAGACAATTGCTAGTAGCACAAATGCCTGTATACATAGACCCAAAAGCTGAGTTTGTCCAACATTTCACATGGTATCTCTAAAGCACATGGCATCCCTATGGTATACAAGAACATTATGCAAGACAAAACACAGCATTTTCAGGGGAAAATGGCTTGCCTTTCAAATGTGTCTTCAGACAGGTTTGCTGTGCTCTCGTAGTCCCTGCTGACTTGTTTGGAGTAAAGAAAAGTGGTAAATGGCATAAACAGTAAATTTACGGGAACACTGCTCCACATGATCCAGTTTCAAACCCTGGATTTCAGATTCTCAAAAAATGCTTCACAATACAATGTTAGAAAAAAAAGCTACATTTGTTTAAAATAGCCTTAAAGGTTATTAGTCGGGATAAGGTTCGTGTTCACTGGGTTCACTATGGATTTGTAAGAAATTCGCAGGATTCACAAAATTTGTGAATTAGAAACTTTTGGCCGAAAAGTTTGCTGCTTCGCCACGAAAAAGAAGGAACAACTTATAATGCAGTGCATAGCCTTTGTCATGGGTAAACTGGGTCATCAGAGCCAATAATTTGAACGAATGGATAACTCAAACTGCTTTCTAAAAAAAGGGCGGGGGTCACCATCTTCTAAATGTGTGTTGGAACTCTTAGGCCCCTTTCACACTAACAGTTCAATCAAACCCTTCATTCTTCTCTATGGAGCATCAGGTGACATGTGTCCGTTTACACCAGCTCGCATCCAACCCATCCATAAAAAAGATGGATGGGGGAACCGTTCCCTTCCATCTGGGTGGATCATATGGCAGTCATGTTTAAACGGACAGGCGGTCCGTTTACATACAACCACCCATAGAGGAAAATGGGCTGTGTCTGTGCTCACCCTCTCAGTGGGGAATCAGCGGATAGATCCTGGCAGAGGGGCCTTAAGAATAATACTATGATATACTTTGTTGGGAGAGATACTGTATTTTTAAAATATTTTATCATTATTACACATCACCTATTGCAGTGCCTTGCTACAACCAACCTGTTTCAGTGCTGATCAGTGTATTCTGCAAGTGAAAAATATCATAGCAGATGGACCCTTAAGGGGTGCATCAGCTTCCTCACCATCTCTAGGTGGCTTAGACAGATCATCATTCAAGTGTAAGATGGGGAAACAGCTCTCATTGTTTGAACACTGTTTGTGTGGAAGTAAATTAATGTTTTGACTGACATTCTGCAGTTTAGCCACAAGATGTCACTGTTTTTCTAACACAGCCTCAGACTGCATAGAGATTTCTATATTCATGAAGAGGTGGAGTTTTCAAACAGAGTTTGAGAGAACAGGAAGGAGAGAGAGAAGCCATGTTTTGGTGCATGGTGAATAAGGGCCATGTGAACTGAGAATCTGATGACATCCAGGTGTGAAAGCGTCCCTCAGTAACCAGAGCTGCAGCTGAGTGAAGCTGATGAGATTGCTGCCAGGAATGCTGATGAGATTGCTGTCAGGAAGCTGATGAGATTGCTGCCAGGAATGCTGATGAGATTGCTGCCAGCAAGGCTGATGAGATTGCTGCCAGCAAGGCTGATGAGAGCAGAGGAACTAAGCAACATATACGGCGAGACTACATGCTTGTTGGAGAGACATTTGTTCTGTTCAGAGTCACCAGCGGATGCAAAGCAGACCCGGGTCAGTAAGATCGTGCACGCACCTCATTTCAGTGTTGGCGCCTTGAGACTGAGTCCAGGCCTATAGTTAGTTAGGGTCTCTGTTTGTGTCAGGCCACAAGTGTTATTACTGATTATTAGAAGGACTCCACAACTTAAAGTGACATTTCACATTGGAGAGCTGATAAAATCCTACATACTCAAGCCAGACTGGCGTTTTGCTCAGAAGGAATACTCAGGCACGTGCTACAGGACCAGTTATGGGAGAGGGAATACTGTAGATTTGTGTAAGATTGCAAGCTGTTGTGCTGCACCACAGGCAAGCCCATACCGTACACCCATACACTGATTCCTGCTCTTTTAGGGTAATAACGGGTAAGGTGTGGCAGCTTAGTTGTGCCCGCCAGTAGGTAAATTACTACACTTTCTATTTTCATCATCAGAAGGTGCCGTGCTGTGCAGCACAGGGGTCTCAGCCTTTGGGCTGGGTGTATGTAAATTTATTGTATGTTCCCAGCATTTGTGGTTGTGTTTATTTGCCACATCTGAGTAAAATTCTGTTGTGGCAAAAGCTGGTGTTGGGGTTGCTTTCCTCATTCGTGACTTCACTGTATCCTGGGGAGCCCACCCCGTTACACGGCTTACACAAGCTTATGGTTTGGGTTTCACTCCTTCCTATAAAGGCACGCTTTACTAGATCTGTGAGCACTTCTTGAGTTTTTTAGCATCAAGTGACTGTTTCCCAGATTTTCAAGGCTGCCACCAGGTCTTCTGTCTACACATTTTCTCCAGGTGGACATTTCAGCTTCATTTGATACCAGCTTTGAGTGTAAGATTCTTCCGTTGGATCTTTAAGCTGCAGACAGTCCCCAATTCCTTTTTGTTTCCTTGGGCCTGGTAAGCTGGGCATACCTGGGTCAGTTTTTTCGATCAGTCAGTCAGCAGACTGAACTTATTCCCCCATCCACCTTGCTTGTGTGGATAAGCTTGAATGATGGTCTGTCTAAGCCACCTAGAGATGATGGAACGTGAAGCTGATGCACTCTTTCAGGGTCCATCTGGGATGACAATGAAATCAGTCTTTTTGATCCAAAATCTGGTGAACACTTTTGAAGTCCATTAAGCATGACAGGAACCATCAATGTAATGTATTTGATACACAGTATAGATAAGTAACAGTACATTACATTGTCTGTCTGATTTTTATTGGTCTATTCAACAGAGCAAGTTCTTTAATGACACCAAAATTATTTAAAAAATTGGACCGAACTGCATGCTGTTTGAAAGTGTCCATACATGAGGAAGATTACTGTTTGATAGCCTGAAACTCTCTTTTGAACTGGCCATACGTGTTATATTCTGATTGCATAATCTCTGTACAATCTCCACAGCTAATCAGTATAATGTCATACCTAAGCAATCCATTGAAGCCTAACTACATCCAAAACTTTTTTTCGGATAGCATGGGGAGGAGTCAAAAGTTCTGCCAGGTATTCATTTATGTCTGTGATCTAATTAGAGACATATTCCCTAACCTGTACCTGTGACAACCATACAAGACATGGGATTTGTGGTCATCATCAGAAAAGGAAGACACAGAAATCAAAAACATTATTATAAGTTCCTGCCCTTCCAAAACACTATTGGGTCCCATTGAAAAGATTTTCCATCAGGAAAGGAAATCTCCCCAAAAGGGAAACACAAGCCATCAAAAACCAAAGACTCAAACTCTTCCCCACGCTATCCAAAATAATATAAAAGTTTTGACTGAAGTTGGGCTTTTAGCTTATATTCATCAAGTAGCCTCTTGCTGTCCTTTATGACTAGTAAATCTACAGTAGATTTCACAGGTGTCCACAAATTAGTACAACAGATATAGACCCTCAGAAACAAAATGTGTTCAGCTAATCTTTGTAGCGGTTTTCGTTGAAGGTGGGGATTTCTACACTTTAATATGGGGGGGGGGGGCAGTCATGTAAGGGAGGTCTAATTTCCTTGGAAATCCCCTTTAAGAAGCACATCCTGGCCTTTATTATGCCAGCAGTTCTTTTTAATGTGACTTTCTGGTAATGGGAAATTCTGGGCCTGAAAATTGCTGTGGCGGAGTCTGAAAACATGTCACCTCAATAATAATCGAGACAAATTGAAGAATCACTTAATTGACCGTGATTGTGCCAGGCTATGTGGCTTCCTGTGACAGCTGAGACATTAAACAAGACTGGCAGGGCTTGTCACTGTAGCTCAGCACTGATAATAACATCTTTCCTGCCTACCTTGCTGTCTTCCTAAACGTTTTAGGGATGAGAAAAAGTGAGGCTGAAATTCAATGTATAAGAGAAGAACATTAGAGCAGTGAGCCTCATTTATCAACGTGACTACAAAAAAAATTGTGGTGCTGCACAACAAGCCTTCCAACCTCTTTTTACAGTTGTCATGTGTAGATCAAATCAGATTAGACACCCAGTTGAATAAGACACATCGTTAATAGAGATTTAAAAAAATGCTTTGTTCAAATTAAGATTATAGCCAAAATTACAGCACTAGCCAAGCTTGCTTGTCTATATCAATAAACCTGTTAAACAGTTGACTGACACTTCATTCTCTGGCAGGAAGACACTGAAGTTCTGCACCTCCAAGAATAAAGAAATCAGTAAACATAGAGGGCGCAGACTAAGTGCAGTAAGTAAGAAACTTTTAATAAAAATAATAAAGCCAAATGACCACTTATATGACTCAAGATCCAAGGAAGTATTAACAAAATCCATCCACGATGACTCCATTCCACACTGAAAGACAAGAGCAACACCGGTATCTGCTGCAGGGGATCACCACTACCATAAACCAGATTTTGCCAGATCACACACTCTAGCCAAGCACAATGAGGAGGCCTTGTGATAGCAGACTAAGTGCAGTAAGTAAGAAACTTTTAATAAAAATAATAAAGCCAAATGACCACTTATATGACTCAAGATCCAAGGAAGCATTAACAAAATCCATCCACGATGAGGACTCCATTCCACACTGAAAGACAAGAACAACACCAGTATCTGCTGCAGGGGATCACCACTACCATAAACCAGATTTTGCCAGATCACACACTCTAGCCAAGCACAATGAGGGGGCCTTGTGATATCACACTTCCTAGGTGGGGAAATGGGTGTGGCTATGTATTTCAGGAGCAATGTCCCCTTTCTCAGCCTTCCTTGATTTTTGAGTCATGTAAGTGGCCATTTGGCTTTATTTTGTTGCCAATTAAAAATTTCCCTGATCTTCTGAGAAGTTGAAACCCCTTAAGATGCCGAACTTGGCTTTAGAGCTTATCTGCTGAAAAAGCTGGAATACTTTACATCTTCTATTTAATTCTGAGACTGTGTTATGGACTCACCATTTATGCTACTACTGTTATATTTCTTCTGTTTTGGACGGATGCTGTTGTTTATGTGTGCTTAGTGTTTCTATGTGTATATGTAACACACTGATTTAATACTAGTTGCAGGATGTTAATTAAATACAAGATGGCAGTGTGCTTTGGTTCAGTTATCCAGACTCTATTGAAGAAAAGCCTTGTTGAACTTGTATGCTGAAAGCAGGACTTCTGAGCTCAGACAAGGAGTAAACAGACTACATTTCCCAAAAGAGTTGGCAAAGAGAATGGGAGCGTATATATTGAGAAGCACGGGAACTTTACAGGAAAGAAGTGAATGGTGAAAGGTGGAGGACAGATGTGTGCATGGAGAAGGTCATGCGGGACTCTGGAGATCTGAGTTGGATCTGGCCATTGAGTGGAGGAGAAAAGAAGGACTGCTGACAGCTGGTGTTGTTGACGAACAGGACAGTCAATCCTGCGGGCAGGTGGACTGTCCAAGGGAGATGGGCAACACACAGCCTTCCCTCTACTTTCTGATCCAGAGACACAGCAGGAAATAAGGGGAGATCTATCTAAAGTGAATGGCTATAACCTCAATAGTTGTCACCATCTGATTTCCCCTCACCTCTTTTTTCTTGTGACAACTCAAAAGTATTAGATCTGCCATCACTTTCTGTACCAGAGACAATTTTTATCTGGACCAATAGAGAGAGTGAATCCTCCAAGCAGGGTGTCAGGGATCCCCTCGATCCCCGCCGCGTTGGTCCCGGCGCAGGCGCAGTATGCCGCCCGGCGCAGGGACTCGAGCACTGGTTCCGGGCCGGCCGCGGCGTTCGAGTTCGCGCATGCGCAGTAGAAGCCGCGGCCGCCCGCTGGGCACCAATGGCAGCGCAGGGCGGGATATTTAAACGACCCTGAGCTGTCATTCAGTGCCTTCTGGTCTTTCCTGCATTCTGAATCCTGTGAACCTGTACCCTGTAAGTTATTGACCCGGATTGAACCTGACCTTGCTGTTTTCGCCTGTTCTGACCCTTGCTTTGCCTGACCTCTCTCCTGAATGCCCCCTATTGGATTTGACCTGCTGTTGCTGACCTGGCGTGTGACCCGACCATTCTATGCCCGCTGCCTTGTACCTTGCCGCCCTCTCTGTTACCGACCCGGCCCGTCTGACCCTGCTCATCCATCCATCCATCCCGTGCAGTGGGGTCTTCTGACCTCCTCACATCAGACTCTTCCCCGTGGGAGCCCCTTGCGCATACTACTACCACTGACGGACGCACCCGGTAGTCACGACCTGGTCTCAGGGAGCTCCAAGTCCATCCCCACCATCAGGGGCCCTGGTGAACAAGCACCCTGGGACTTAGACTCCGTGCGCTGGGGACGCCTATTCAGTGGAGTGCTAGTAGTACCGCCGGGCGGTCCCTTACAGTACCAGAAGGCCATGACTGAGTCTAGAGGAGGTCCCTCGCCGCTGGAGGAGATCTGCAGGCACCTATCCAATTTGACACAGGCCGTATCGGCCCTGCAGGATAGATGTCAGCAGATTGAAACTCAATTCCAGGCCTGCACTATATCCGTTCCTGCCCCACAGGCCGCGGTCCCCACACCTCCAGCAGCCCCTGTGCTGGTGTCTGGGGCACTCGCACCACTCCCGGCGGCCGACCCCCGAGTACCCTTACCAGAACGTTTCCACGGGGACCGCACACGGTTCAGAGCATTCCGCGAGTCCTGCCTCCTCTATTTTGAGCTACAACCCCGAACCTTCGTGACTGAATCCGTGAAGGTGGGGTTCGTCATATCCCTCCTGCAGGGTGAACCCCAAGACTGGGCCCATCGATTACGGGGAAAAAATGACCCTCACCTTGGTTCGGTTGACAGTTTTTTTGATGCTATGGCCATCCTTTATGATGACCCGCAGCGGGCAGCTTCTGCTGAAGCTACTCTGTACACACTCCGGCAAGGCCGCCGAGCGGCGGAGGAGTACGCATCTGAATTTAGGCGGTGGATGGGGGATACTCGCTGGAACGAGTTCGCACTCCTGCATCAGTTCCGTGTTGGCCTATCAGACGGCCTGAAAGACGAGCTCGCCCGGGTGGAGGTACCTGAGACTTTAGAGGACCTAATAGCACTGACCATTAAAATTGACCGTAGACTGCGGGAACGCAGGTTTGAGAGGTCCGGCCAGGGTCATGGAAATCCCTGGGGATCATTTCAGGGTCCCAGTCAAACACCTAGGCCAGTCATCCAAAACCGGCCACCTGGAGACAACCCCGAACCCATGCAGCTCGGCCTGGCACGGCCTAAACTATCCCCAGAGGAACATCTGCGCAGACGATCCCAGAACCTGTGCCTCTATTGTGGAGAAGCTGGTCATATGGCGCGTTCCTGCCCGCAGAAACTGAGTAAGTGCACCTCTTCTTCCTTATCCCTTGGCAATGTTGGTCCATCCCAATACTTAGTGGTGCCCCTTTCCTTTCAGCTTCCAGAAAGGACCGTGGAAGTATCGGCCATAATTGACTCTGGGGCATGCAGCTGCTTCGTGGATATTAATTTTGCTCACCAGCAGGGTATTCCCCTTCAATTGAAACAAAAGGGGTTCAATATTTATTTGGCCGACGGTTCCCGAATAAAATCGGGGGTAGTGAACCAGGAAACCCCCTCCATCACCACTGTCATTGCCGGCCAGCACCAGGAACTCCTCCGCCTGGATGCTATAGCTTCACCCCTCTTCCCAGTCATTCTGGGGCTCCCATGGTTACGGGCCCATAACCCCCAGATTGACTGGGAAACCGGAGTAATCACGTTCCCTTCCCCATACTGTCGGATATACTGCCGCACTTCGGGCCCGGGGACCCCCCAAATCCTCCTGTGCTCTGAGGTGGAAGCTGAATTAAAACAAGTAATCCCTGCGGCCTACCATGGGTTTCTAGATGTGTTCAGCAAACGGGGAGCTGATACTCTACCCCCCCACCGCCCTTATGACTGCCCCATTGACCTGTTACCCGGCTCAGAAATTCCTTTTGGGCGAATCTTCCCCCTTTCAGAGCCCGAATTGGGGGCCCTAAAGGAATATATCAAGGACAGCCTCCAGAAGGGGTTCATCCGCCACTCCACTTCACCGGCGGGGGCGGGAATCTTCTTTGTTGAAAAGAAGGACAAAACCTTAAGGCCATGTATCGATTACAGGGAATTGAACAGGGTCACGATAAAAAACCGTTACCCACTACCGTTAGTACCTGAACTGTTCCAAAGTTTAAAGTCAGCAGTAGTTTTTACCAAGCTGGATCTGAGGGGGGCGTACAACTTGATTCGCATAAGGGAGGGGGACGAGTGGAAGACGGCCTTCCGCACCCGCTTCGGTCATTTTGAATATCTGGTCATGCCGTTCGGGTTGTGTAATGCTCCGGCCACGTTTCAACATTTTGTAAATGATATTTTTAGAGATTTTCTGGATGTCTTTGTGATCGTTTATTTAGACGACATTCTGATTTTTTCCCCGTCTCTGGGGGAACACAGAATACATGTAGCAAAAGTATTGGGGCGGCTGCGGCAGCATGGGTTGTACGCCAAGGCAGAAAAATGTTGTTTTGAACAATCCAGCATTGCCTTCTTGGGCCTGATTATCTCCACCGCGGGGGTCGCGATGGATCCCCAGAAGGTCGCTGCAATACTGGATTGGCCTGAACCCACAGACAGGAAAGGCGTCCAGCGATTCATCGGCTTTGCAAATTTTTACCGGAAGTTCATCAAGAACTTCTCGGGTCTGGTCTCCCCCATTACTCAGCTAACCAAGCTGGGGACCCGATTCAGATGGACACCAGAAGCGCAGGAAGCTTTCGATGCCTTAAAGAAGCTGTTCACTTCGGCACCCATTTTGGGTCACCCAGACGCCGCTCTGCCCTACATCTTGGAGGTAGATGCATCGGAGAATGCGGTAGGCTCCATCCTCTCCCAACGAAAAGGCACCAAGGAACTGCTCCACCCGGTAGCGTTCTTCTCACGGAAACTGACCCCAGCGGAGAGGAACTATGATATCGGTGACCGTGAGCTACTAGCGATCAAAACGGCGTTAGAGGAATGGAGGTACCTGCTGGAAGGTGCGGTGCACCCCATCTTAATATTTACTGACCATAAGAACTTAGAGTATCTGAGAACTGCCAAGCGTCTACGCCCGCGACAGGCGAGATGGGCACTATTCTTTTCAAGATTCAACTTCCATATTACGTACCGGCCGGGATCAAAGAACACTAAGCCGGATGCGTTATCACGGATGTACGAAGACGCCAAGGAGACCCCAGTACCTGACACCATCCTATCCTCGGGTAACTTCTTGGTCCTTCAGTCGGACCTTCGTTCCAGGCTAATGGAGGCATCCACAAACTTCTCTACCCCAGGCGGAGGGCCACTCCAGAACAAGGGGGGACTCCTATGGAGGGAAGATCGAATTGTGGTGCCGGAAGAAGCTCGAACCCTGGTCTTGGGGCATTGCCACGACCACCCAATGGCGGGGCACTTTGGCCCAGAAAAGACCCTGGAACTTCTCCGACGCTCATTCTGGTGGCCAGACATGGCTAAAGATTGTAAGGGCTATGTCAGGTCCTGTGTCACCTGCCAGAAGAACAAGCCCTCAAGAAACAAGGTTTGGGGTCTGCTGCGACCCTTACCTATTCCTGAACGGCCTTGGCAAAAGATCTCACTAGACTTTATAGTCGAGCTTCCGCCATCCCGAGACCACACGGCAATCCTGGTAGTCGTGGACCGCTTGTCCAAGATGGCCCACTTCATCCCGTTGAAGAAGACCCCCTCGGCGGCCGAGACCGCGCGAGTCTTCATTCGTGAGGTAGTCAGGTTGCATGGGGTCCCCGAAGACATTGTCTCGGACCGAGGGGTCCAGTTCACGTCCAGATTCTGGAGAGCACTGTGCAAAGCCCTGGACATCAAATTATCTCTCTCTTCTGCGTTCCACCCTCAAACTAACGGTCAAACCGAAAGGACCAATCAGACCTTAGAGCAATATTTGAGATGCTATACCTCATTTACTCAAGATGACTGGCTGCCACTTCTTCCTTTAGCGGAATTTGCGTATAACAACGCCCGCCACTCAGCAACAGGGCAGTCCCCGTTCTTCGCCAACTATGGCTTTCACCCAGTCTTCCTCCCGGATTTGGTGTCGGAATGCCCAGTACCAGCAACACAAGATGTGGTAACGTTCTTCGCTGCGAACAATGAGAAGCTTCAAGTGGCCATCAGTCGGGCCCAGGAAGACTACAGGAAAGCATTCAACAGGAAACGGAGAGGAGATCTGGTATTGCGGCCTGGGGAGAAGGTTTGGCTGGCGACGTCCAATCTAAAGATGCTTTGCCCATCGAAGAAATTGGGACCCAAATTTATAGGCCCCTTCTGCATTAAACGGATGGTTAACGAAGTAGCCTATGAACTCGCCCTCCCTGACACGCTCAAGATCCACCCGGTCTTTCATGTGTCCCTTCTGAAGCCTGTGGTCCCAGATGCCTTCCCTGACCGGGAATCTAGACCCCCGGAAGCGGTAACGGTCGAAGGAGAAGAAGAATTTGAGGTTGAAACAATCCTGAAGTGTCGAAGGAGGGGAGGCCAGACCCAATTCCTTATCAAATGGAAGGGCTATGGTCCTGAGGACAATTCTTGGGAACCAGCCCATAATGTCCATGCACCCAGACTTGTCCGGAGGTTCTTTCGCGATCACCCGTGGTGGAGAGATCGGATGGGCATCCGGAGGTTGCCCGTAGGGGGGGGGCAATGTCAGGGATCCCCTCGATCCCCGCCGCGTTGGTCCCGGCGCAGGCGCAGTATGCCGCCCGGCGCAGGGACTCGAGCACTGGTTCCGGGCCGGCCGCGGCGTTCGAGTTCGCGCATGCGCAGTAGAAGCCGCGGCCGCCCGCTGGGCACCAATGGCAGCGCAGGGCGGGATATTTAAACGACCCTGAGCTGTCATTCAGTGCCTTCTGGTCTTTCCTGCATTCTGAATCCTGTGAACCTGTACCCTGTAAGTTATTGACCCGGATTGAACCTGACCTTGCTGTTTTCGCCTGTTCTGACCCTTGCTTTGCCTGACCTCTCTCCTGAATGCCCCCTATTGGATTTGACCTGCTGTTGCTGACCTGGCGTGTGACCCGACCATTCTATGCCCGCTGCCTTGTACCTTGCCGCCCTCTCTGTTACCGACCCGGCCCGTCTGACCCTGCTCATCCATCCATCCATCCCGTGCAGTGGGGTCTTCTGACCTCCTCACATCAGACTCTTCCCCGTGGGAGCCCCTTGCGCATACTACTACCACTGACGGACGCACCCGGTAGTCACGACCTGGTCTCAGGGAGCTCCAAGTCCATCCCCACCATCAGGGGCCCTGGTGAACAAGCACCCTGGGACTTAGACTCCGTGCGCTGGGGACGCCTATTCAGTGGAGTGCTAGTAGTACCGCCGGGCGGTCCCTTACACAGGGAGTCAGACAGCAATTAACACCAGATAGAGGTTCTAACCCTTCCATTTCATATCCAAATGAAAAAAGAAAGCTTTGGCTTTACATGTACTTTGAGCTCAGTTACACACTGTTTGACTACCATTGACTGTGTTTTTTTTGTTTTTTTTGCTTTTTAACTACTTCCCGACCACCCTATAGCAGAACTACTGCTACAGGGTGGCAGGGCTGCACAACATCACACACATATATATATATATATATATATATATATATATGTGTGTGTGTGTGTGATTTCTTATTTCTGGGTAGGGGGTGAGCGCAGCTTCAGCTGTTGATCACCGGGTCCTGGCCGGTAATTCTCTGTCGCCACACAGCAATCGCTGAGTATCACTGGCGGGGGAGAGGTCTGTATGTAAAGAAGACAGATCTCTCCCCTGTCAGCTCCAGCACAAAGCAACACGCTTACACAGTAAACCACAGCACACAGCACACAATAAAACACACACAGCACACAGTTAACCTTTTGATCGGCCCAGATGTTAACCCCTTTCTGCCCAGTGTCATTAGTATTGTGTCAGTGCTTTTCATTAGCACTGTTTTATTAGCACTGATCACTGTATTAGTGTCACTGGGGATGTCACTGGCAGTTAGTCAGTTCACCCCCACTGTCAGAATGCCCGCCGCAGTCCTGCAGTCCATCTGTAAGTTGCTGATCGCCACCATTACTAGTATAAAACAAAAAATTCTAGTATGTATACTGTCATTTGTAGATGCTATAACTTTCATGTAAACCAATTAATTTATATGTATTGGATTTTTTTTTTAGCAAAGACATGTAGCAAAATACGTTTTGGCCTAAATTTATGATGAAAGTTGATTTTTTAAATTTTTTTTACTGGATTTGTTTTACAGCAAAAAGTCAAACATATTGGGTTTTTTTTCAAAATTGTTGGATTTTTTTGTTTATAGTGCAAAAAATAAAAACCCGCAAAAGCAATTGCGAGAAAAAAAGGACATACCATATTTTTCGCTCCATAAGATGCACTTTTTTCCACCCAAAAAAGGGGGGAAAATGTCAGTGTGTCTTATGGAACGAATATAAAGCGGCCGGTCCGGTATTTCTGCCGCCACCGTGTCAGAATACCAGGCTGGCTGCTCAGCTGTTCTCTGCGGCAGGAACTCACCTCGGTCCAGCACTGTAGTCTTCCCACGCCGGCTTCTTCCTGCCCCGGCATCTGTGACAGCCGGGTGCCCACTGCGCATGCGCGAGAAGCGCTGCGCTTTGTGAATGGTCCGGTGTCTTCTTGGACACATGACAGGCCCCAAAAGATGCCGGGCCATTCACAAAGCGCAGCGCTTCTCGCGCATTTGCAGTCGGCACCCGGCTGTCAAAGTCGGGTGCCCACAGTATAGGAAGGAGAACTATGCGGAAGTGGGAGCGGGTACCTGTCAAATTCAGATACCCGCTCCCCGTCACTCCCTAAAGGTCCACAGTGTCTGGTAATGCCCTGTACTGTCTGCAGTCTCTTGGTCATCTCCTGTACTGTCCGCAGTCTCTGGTCATCCCCTGTACTGTGTCCGAAGTCTTTTCATCCCTTGTACTGTCTGCAGTCTCTGGTCATCCCCTGTACTGTCCGAAGTCTCTGGTCATCTCCTGTAACGTCCGAAGTCTCTGTTCATCCCCTGTACTGTCCGCAGTCTCTGGTCATCCCCTGTACTGTCCGCAGTCTCTGGTCATCCCCTGTACTGTCCGCAGTCTCTGGTCATCCCTTGTACTGTCCGCAGTCTCTAGTCATCTCCTGTACTGTCCACAGTCTCTGGTCATCCCCTGTACTGTGTCTGCAGTCTCTGGTCATCCCTGTACTGTCCGCAGTCTCTGGTCATCCCCTGTACTATGTCCGCAGTCTCTGGTCATCTCCTGTACTGTGTCCGCAGTCTCTGGTCATCCCATGTACTGTCTGCAGTCTCTTGTCATCTCCTGTACTGTGTCCACAGACTCTGGTCTATCTCCTGTACTATGTCCACAGTCTCTGGTCATCTCCTGTACTATGTCTGCAGTCTCTGGTCATCTCCTGTACTGTGTTCGCAGTCTCTGGTCATCTCCTGTACTGTGTCCGCAGTCTCTGATCATCCGCTGTACTGTCTGTAGTCTCTGGTCATCTCCTGTTCTGTGTCCGCAGTCTCTGGTCATCTCCTGTAGTATGTCTGCAGTCTCTGGTCCATCTCCTGTACTGTGTCCGCAGTCTCTGGTCCTTCTCCTGTACTGTGTCCGCAGTCTTTGGTCATCTCTTGTACTGTCTGCAGTCTCTGGTCATCTCCTGTACTGTGTCCGCAGTCTTTGGTTATCTCATGTACTGTCTGCAGTCTCTGGTCATCTCCTGTACTGTGTCCGCAGTCTTTGGTCATCTCTTGTACTGTGTCCGCAGTCTCTGGTCATCTCCTGTACTACGTCTGCAGTCTCTGGTCATCTCCTGTACTGTGTCCGCAGTCTCTGGTCATCCCCTGTACTGTGTCCGCAGTCTCTGGTCATCTCCTGTACTACGTCTGCAGTCTCTGGTCATCTCCTGTAGTATGTCCGCAGTCTCTGGTCATCTCCTGTAGTATGTCCGCAGTCTCTGGTTATCTCCTGTACTGTGTCCGCAGTGTCTGGTCACTTCCTGTACTATGTCTGCAGTCCATTGGTTCAGAATATTTTTTTTCTTGTTTTTCTCCTCTAAAACCTAGGCGCGTCTTATGGTCAGGTGCGTCTTATGGAGCGAAAAATACGGTACATTTAATTTGCTTTCAGCATTGCATGACCGCACATATGTCAGTTAAAGTAATGCAGTGCCATATCGCAAAAAATGGCCTGGTCAGGAAGGGGGTAATTCCTCTGGAGGGTAAGAGGTTAGGCTTGTTCCCACTGGGAGGCAATTAACTCTGAAATGGTTATACTAAGCCACTAAATAAAACACCAATCCTTGTATTTTCATTCACCTAAAGAAAGATTTGAAGTCTACTAACATCACCAATATCATTTTGTTTTCTAGCAATTAAACAAAGCCCTACAGTAGCCTTTCTCAACCTGTTTACCCTTGATGTACCCTTCAAAAAATTTTAAGATCTTGGAGAACCCCTGAGTTGATTTTCTGATCTACAGCTCATGATACTGTAAATGTCATATCAAAATGTCAGAAACACAAAAAACACTAAATTTGCACCTGTGATCAGAGGTAACAAAAATTGTGCATCAGCGGTCACTGCAAACCTCTAAGTTTGCAATGGTGTTAAAGGAAAAAATCAACTTTGCATTGCTGTTCAGGACAGGAAGGGCTGCTTAAAAATAGTAGTTCTTCTTCAAAATTTGGATTATAATGGCCTGGCCTGTTGTTCCTTACGCCTGGTACACATTATTAGACATAACAAATGTTTGATTTTTTTCAAATGTTTATACCATGTTGAAAATGAAAAAGCTATTAACAATATGAAAATTCTCAAATAACACGGGAAAACTTCCCATGTATTTAACTACATTCCAGGGTAAAATCAGAAGTGATGTAATGTGCGTGTGACTCCTCTAATCATAGTAATAATAAGTACAATTAAAAATTGTAATAATCAAAATAATAACTATTAATCTTAACCCTTTATTTGTAGTCCAAGAGATAATCTGCATACTGAAAAACAGTACACTGCTAATCATTTATCACTATCACAAAAAGTTCAGTTTATATCTCCTTTAAAAAATAATTTACAGTATTGTCCTGTATACTTTCAAATATAATTTTTGTGTCCCTCTAATTTTACTTCGTACTTTGTTTCCGGTCATGTGCAGTCTTGCTTATTTGATTCTTTGAGGACAAAATGCACTATTTAAACAATTTGTTCTGTTAAATTTTCCAACATGTCCCTTTAAAAATTTTTGGCGGAACAGTCAACATCAGCTCTTGAAAGTAGTATACTAATGAACAAAAAATGAAATGAGCGTTCCAAAAAGGATATTTTCTTTATATTTTATAATAATGTGTATTAGGTTTTAATAAAGAAATTACCAGTAAACGTAACTCCCACACTGACTTTTTTTCATTTGGAAAAACAGTACCATTTAATAACTTTGCCTTATGCGATAATCCTAAAGGATCCTCTGCAGCCTAAAATGACTGAAAGAACTGCTGTGAAAGTCTCTTCTTGTCCCACATTGCTGGATTAGTGTGCTGACCCCAACAGCCAGAACTTTAAAAGGGTTAGCTCGCCTTTACCAAAGGTGGAGGATAATGGGTGTATGGAGAAGGTCATGCGTGACTCTGGAGATCTGAGTTGGATCGGGCCATTGAGTGGAGGAGGAAAGAAGGATTAAAAGGGTTAGTTCACCTTTACCAAACATTGTTAGTTCATCTTTACAAAATGTTTATCAAAAAAGGCTGTTTTAAAAGAACCACAGGGGTCCACACAGTAAAACCCTCAGGTTGGACACGTAGGGTTTATGTCAAGTTTTTATTGCTGTCTCAACAGAGACACAGTCACTAACACAAACTTGACAGTGACCCATCCCTTCCCACTTGATCCAAAAAAAAAGTTGTACTGGAGTTAAACTTTATGAGCTACTATTAAGGCACTTTGTGTATAATAGAAGCTATTAAAATGATGTATAAAGAGAAGAGAAAATAAAGACATTTTAATTGGCTGCTGATCAAAGGCATCAGAAAAGGTGAATGGCGAGATTAATAAATGGATATTTCCAGCTGTGATAACTTTCAGCACAACATCCTTTTTAATCTATTGCTGGAAGTTCCTTCTGCAAAGTAACAAAATATTATTGCTGTAAAGGTCCCATCGCCTGGAGCCCCTCTTATAACAAAGGCATTGTTTTTGTTCTTGGTCTCTAATGAGGTTAGGTGGTCTGGAACATCAATAATGAAAGACATTATTTAACCAAGAGCTGTTTATGTTTATCCATAAGTAGCTCTGTTGGAGGTTTCTATTAATGAGCTCAGCCTCTAATTGTTTCATTCATTTCTCACAAAGGATGCAATTAACTATTTAAAAACACCAGGATGTTATCTCCTTGTTCTATTTATCTTTTGTGCTCATGGTACAGTAGATTATTCCTTAATGGCACTGACATAATCCATTGTGCATGAAAGAGTGGCATTCACTGTGGTAGTTAATCACCATGATTTTTTACATTAAAAGAGAAAAAATAATGTTTTTTGGTTAAATATAATTCATCATTTTATGTTTATAGACTGTAATTTTGGAAATTTGTTTAACTAAAAAAAGTAGACAATTAATATAGGATGTTTATATGTTTCAATGTGTGCAGTGCATGCAGGACTTTCTGATAAGTGAGCTCAGCATCTTTCCACTTGTTGACTGCTTCCACAGACTAAAGATCTAGGCAGTGTCATTATTAGTGGTGTAAGAGGAAGGGGGTCCCACCTCTGAGTCATTCAGTCTGAAACATTGAAGTATTAGACATATACTCACCACTTGCTGGCTGTGCAAAAGTACTGTATCCTGTCTCTTTACATGCTTTAGCCCTCTACTTTTCAGAGAGTGTCTAAATACTCTATGTGCTGGCCCAGCTCCTCTGCCCCTCCCCTCCCTACATAACCTTTTATGTAGCTGCTGGCACGATAGTTGCAAAGGAAAATGCTTGTTAGGATGAACCTTGGCAGGTGACACATGCTTCCCCAATGTGTGGAATTTAAGAGGCAGTTGGTCTTCGCTAGAGTTCCTGATGGTGGATATGGCTGGGAATGGTATTGGTTCTGGTTTTCTTTGCTACAACTGACACTACATCATGGCCCTTTGGGTCGCTCCACCATAGGGATACATAGAATGGAAAGGCTTCAGTGCAGAGACTGTTCATAGGACTCTAGACAAGAGAGTTGGCAGGTCAGGCAGAGGTCTTGGCAGGTAAGACAGTAGTCCAGACAGGTCCAGCCAGGTGTTGAGGCAGACAGCAAGTGAAAGAGTAGTCAGGTTGAGGCAAGGGTTATGGCAGATGAGATAGTAGCCAGATCCAAGCAGGGGTCGAGGGAAGTGGCAGGCGAGAATGTAGTCAGGTCCAGGCAAGGGTCAGAGCAGATGAGTGTGTAGAGAGGTCCAGGCAGGGGTCGAGGGAGACAGCAGGTGAGAAAGTAGTCAGGTCCAGGCAAGGGTCGCGGCAGATGAGAGAGTAGAGAGGTCCAGGCAGGGGCTGAGGAACGCAACAGGCGAAAGAGTAGTCAGACCAATCAGGATCAGTAAAAAACAGGCAACTGGCAGGTAGGTATAATAGCGTTTTTAGATTTCAGGTAGATGTTGATTAAACACAGTACCAGCCACTTCAAAGGCTTGTGCTTAAATACCCTACTTGTCAGAGGACGCATCCAGTGTCCTGAAATCTCGGAGTCTGCTGGAGATCCTGGCATTACTAGATGGTGGCACCCATCAGCAGTCCTTGGGCTTTTGGATAACTATAGAAATGAAGGTTTTCTAGTAATATCACACGCAAAATATATGTTAAATGCACATATAATACTAAGGGAATATTTTTGTGAAAATGAATGGTCTGGTGACACGGTCTCTTTAAGGTCTACAGTAAAGTTCAATATGACAGCTTTCTCTATGTAGAATAAAGAAGCAAATGTACTTATCAGTATATCCTTTGTTACATCCTTATTCAATTTCATGCTTCAGCTGACTCCTTTTGTACCATAGTATTAAATCTAATCTAATCCAGTAAATAATAACAAAACATAACAGAAAGCTCTTATTGTTTCACTGCAGGCCTGAGGTGAGATTTATTGAAGGAGAGCAAATGGAGTAAGTGTGGGAGCTAAGTTGACATTAGGCTCAATTCAAACAGGTTAAAGCCAAACTCAAGGTTTGCATTAACTTTAAATAGTTCATTTAGACAAAGCTGGCCCAAACACACTATTTCCTTCACTAACACTGTACAAGTACCTGCTGGGAGCACTGTATGAACCATATACAGCACTATGATCTGGCAGAAGTATGGGGACTTCCCATCCCATTTCCAAAACAAAATCGAGTCAAACTAAGCACTGCACAGCCATTCACAGAAATCCTTGTAATTTTTTGAATGAATATAAGGCTTCCTCTAAATGGCTGAGGTGGAGAGACAAGCAGATGGCATCACAATCTCAACCCCACTCAATCAGAGGAAGCCTTGTATTCATTCATAAAATACAAAGTTTCCTGTGAATGACTGAGCAGTGCTCAGCTCAATTCAATTTTGTTCCAGGAACGGGATAGAAAGTCCCCAAACCACTACCAGGACACAGTATTGTATGCTGATGCTACATACTGTTTATACAGCACTCCCAATGGTGCAGGGAATACTTAATTTGAACCCGCTTGGTCCAAACAGATTATTTAAAGTTAAATCAGACCTTAACTCCGTGGTGCCAAGCGCACGCAAATATGCTGCCTCTCGGGCGGCTGGGCCACATATTTGCGTACTCAAGTAATCAAAAGATGTGCCAAGAGTGTGCGCCTTGTGTGTCCCAGTGCATTTACCAGTGCCTCACGGAAAGGTCCTGATTGCTACTTGCGGTTGGGAGCTTTCCGATGATGTGACCGCCATGATACGCAATCATGGCGATCACATGATCCTAAACCCCTACCCTTCCTCTCGGGATCACAAATTCCTTAAAGGGCCTAGAAGGTGCTGGCATCAAGGGGTTAAATGAGTCTTTTAACACTAGGGTAAAGACCCTTAGTTAACAAAAAATTCATTTCAAATTCAATGAGATTTGAAAAAAAAAACATTCCATGGCTTAAAATAAATAATTATCCTTATTATGGAAACCTATGACTTGAGCCTACTGTGTGTTATTCCATGTCAGTCAGCTACAACATACTTACCTTATACAGTACTTACCAAAAGGAGAGTACAAGCATCCTACCGTACTGGGCCCGGGCCCTATTGAGTCAACAGGGGGAAGCCTACATGTATGGAACTTACACAGACATGGACTGGCCCTTGTTAAATAGGCAACAAAAATGTGCTGCCACTGCACTGGAAAGTTTTGCGTTCCAGGGTGGTCACCACACTGCCTCTATCAGGTGGACTGATCTCCTGCCAGACAGATCCATTAGCTCTGGCAGAGTGGCTGAGGCAGCGGCAAAGGAAATAGTTAGCATCATGGGATTGGGTACTGAAGTAAGTAAAAACACATTTGTTCCATACAGACAGAGAGCTTAGTAAGGTTTACTAATCTGCAAAATAGAAAATGGAAATAGGATATAGACTATTTTTGGTTACAACAGACAATGCCTTCACTTTGCTTGCCGTAAGTTTCATAAATGACCCCAAGACTTATACTGATCATATTGTTGTGTAGCCCTCTTTTGGAGGGTGGGGGGGATATGAGAAGTGGCCCTCCCCAAACAGGATATTGTGCTAAACTTGCAGGTAACTAAGAGAACAAAAACCTTCGCTAAGTGAAAGAGTGGGTTTGATAATAAAGTTGGCAGTGCCTCAACTCCGGACAGGACCTCTGTGAACAGGAAGGGGATTCCCTTCCTGGGAAATTAACCAGAAATCTATTCAAAGCATTCGGAGCAGAGGAACTACTGCAACCAGCATATAACATTAACCATAAGTATGTACAGTAGATGCACACCAGTATTTGAAACAATACAAGCTTTATATAAGAAAAGATTTATAATAGTACATACATCCAAAGTACAAACAGGTAATTTTTTAAAGGGTACAACAAGAGTCCAGGTAAAACTGTACACATATAACCAGGTATATATAGTTATTAATAAAGATACCTCCAGATGTATGTTGCAGAAAAGTTTGCTTGCAGGGGTCCTGAGGTTGATTTAAATGCAGCGTCTATCTTTGTGGCGAAGATCTGAAGATAAGATCAGTGGTGATGGGAAGATTCTTCAACCATTGTCCAACCAGCCTGAAACACAGATTCTCATCAGCAGAAATCATGGTGTCAGTGGAACTCAGAGTCAGCCTATGTATTAGTCCCTAGCAGCTTCCAATCTGTCATGCAACCAGACCCCTAACTACAAGAAGTGGCCATTGGATACCTATGCTGTTTATCTAGCTCTGAGCTAAAACTAGCTATAGAATCCCAGACCAGAAAGGACGGGGTAAACTAAAATAAGAGAAGCTGAATATACACTCTCGTACAATACCTACTAATATACTGAATGGATTCCACTATACACATACAGTTGTCACGATCTGGGATCAAGCGTGGAGGCCAGTGTCTGCAGTAGTAGTAATCAGCTGGGAATATAGAAGCAGATCCCCCTAGTGGGTAGTGCTGGTTTGGGATGTTGATTCTATATCTCATCAAAACATAGAGGCCCCAAATCTGTATCCAGGTCCTCCAGTTATAAGAATATGTGTGCTTTGGGAAGACGAGGACTTGAATCTGAAGTAAAACTTCCCCCAGGCACACACCTCCCAAAGAATAGAGCCCCTTCAAATGCCAGGGTCCATGGGCAACAGGCTAGCCTGCAGTCCCCTCAAAAATCCCCTGCCCCAGCTGGGTCTGTCACAAAAGAGAAAGTACAGTAGACAGATAGATAGATAGATAGATAGATAGATAGATAGATAGATAGATAGATAATATCTGTAGATCTGTCAGTGTATATTCAAACATATACTGTACAACTAATCTCGTTCCCTGAAATTAAAGTAAAACAGTACCACTCAGATGCCCTAATTAATTTTCCCAGCTAGCTGGTTGGCTGGCTGGTTGGCTATACTGTTTGTAGGTGCTGGTCATCAGACCAGGACAGCCCCACAAATGCATTTCATCCATGTGTGGCTTAATAAAAGAGAACACTACGATTAAGTCCCACATGAGCAAAAGATGTTAGTGGGGTTTCTCCTATGGGTGGAGGACTGAGCTGAAACCACTTTTAATCAGATAAGATTTACAGTGTGCTGAGATAGTGTCCAGATGAGCCATTTTTCTGTAATCTGGTTCACTGAGTCAGTCAAAGCACTGCACATTTGTGCATCAGCCTGGAGGGGCTTCATTCCCAACTCTTAATTGTAATGCAGCTGTCCACTCTAGCCACCCATCTATCTTTTTCCTCATTTATTCATCCATCCATTCACCCATCTATCCATCCACGTATCCTTCCACTGTAGCTGGCTGTGCTCCTGAGTTCCACTAACAGTTGGCTCTACAGGCATCACCCAATATTACAGTTGCAAGAAAAAGTATGTGAACCCCTTGGGATTATGTGGAGTTTTGCATGAATTGGGCATAAAATGTGCTCTGAATGTCATCTAAGTCACAACAATAGAAAAACACAGTCTGCTGAACATAATACTACACAAACATTAGATGTTGCCATGGTTTAATTGCACATAACGTGTAAACATTCACAGTGCAGGGAGGAAAAAGTATGTGAGGCCCGAGCTTAATGACTTCTCCCAGAGCTAATTGGAGCCAGGAGTGAGCCAACCTTGACTCCAATCAGTGTGATGATATTGGATGTGTTGCTGACAGCTGTCCTGCCCTTAAAAAACACACACCTGTTTTGGGTTTACTGGTTTCAAGAAGCACTGTCTGATGTGAACCATGCTTCGCAGAAAAGAGCTCTCAGAAGACCTACGATCAAGAATTGTTGACTTGCATGAAGCTGGAAAGGGTTACAAAAGTATCTCCAAAAGCCTTGATGTTCATGTGTACATGGTAAGACAGACTGTCTACAAATGGAGAAAGTTTAACACTGTTGCTACTCTCCCTAGGCGTGGTCGTCCTGTAAAAATGACTGCAAGAGCACAGCGCAGAATGCTGCATGAGGTAAAGAAGAATCCCAGAGTGTCAGCTAAAGACCTACAGAAATCTCTGGCACATGCTAACATTTTTGTTGACACATCTACAATAAGCAAAACATTAAACAAGAATGGAGTACATGGGAGGACACCACGGAGGAAGCCATTGCTGTCCAAAAAGAATATTGCAGCACGTTTGAAGTTTGCAAAAGAGCACCTGGATGTTCCACACCACTACTGGCAAAATATACTGTGGACAGATGAAACCAAGATTGAGTTGTTTGGGAAGAACACACAACACTATGTGTGGAGAAAAAAAGGCACAGCACACCAACATCAAAACCTCATCCCCACTGTAAAACATGGCAGAGGGAGCATCATGGTTTGGGGCTGCTTTGCTGCCTCAGGGCCTGGACAGGTTGTCATTGATGGGAAAATGAATTCCAGAGTTTATCAAGACATTTTGCAGGAAAACGTACGACCATCTGTACGCCAACTGAAGCTCCGCAGAGGATGGGTGATGCAACAGGACAATGACTCAAAGCATACAAGTAATTCAACAAAACAATGGCTGCAACAGGACAGAATACTCCTTCTGGAGTTGCCCAGTCAGAGTCCTGACCTCAACCCAATTGCAATGCTGTGGCATGACCTTAAGAGAGCGATTCACACCAGACATCCCAAGAATATTGCTACACTGAAACAGTTTTGTGAAGAGGAGTGGTCCAAAATTACTCCAGATCGTTGTGTAGGTCTGATCTGCAACTACAGGAAACGTTTGGTTGAGGTTATTGCTGCCAAAGGAGGGTCAACCAGTTATTAAGTCCAAAGGTTCACATACGTTTTCCTCCCTGCACTGTGAATGTTTACAGGTTATGTGCAATTAAACCATGGCAACATCTAATGTTTGTGTAGTATTATGTTCAGCAGACTGTGTTCTTCTATTGTTGTGACTTAGATGACGTTCAGAGCACATTTTATGCCCAATTCATGCAAAACTCCATGTAATCCCAAGGGGTTCACATACTTTTTCTTGCAACTGTAGCTTCAATGGTGATTGGGATAAGTTATGGGAAAGGAGACCCCCTATGTTAAAGCCCTACAGAAGCATGTTGTCAATACTTTAACCCCAAAACACCCTTTTAAATGATGCAAGTCTCAGTGGGGATGCTGTACTTGATCTGGCACCCTTGCCTGTCCTCCATTTTTCTTCTCCTCTATCATTACACAAGGTATTTTCTTGCTCTTGATTTTTCATCTTGTGAAGGCAACAGAGAATTAATCTTTCATGAATCTCCCAGTAGAAGACTAGTGGCTGCCAGCTTTGAGATCTGTGCAGAGAGAGGATTTAGCAGAATCATTGTAGATTGCTTCAAGGATAAATCTTTCTTTAAAGTGTTTGCACCCAGCATATTACTTGACATCTAAAACATTCCTTGCATGTATGTATCTGTTTATTTATTTATGGAACTATACCCACAGAATATGTCTGAGTAGAAAATTTACTGTTTTTTTAGGGATATTTTACTGAATGTAACATGAATGTCTGGTCAGTCTCTAATCTTCTGATGTCCATCTGTACAACCCACTACTACAGTAACTGCCAGTAGGGGAGTATTTACCACAAGGCAAACAAGGCATTTGCCTAGGGCAGCATTTCTCAGGGGGGCAGCACTGCCCATCGAAAGAAGGGACACATGCGGCATGGGGACCTGGTGGGTTCCAAGAGAGAGGCTGCAGGTTTCATGATGGTGTATGCACAGTCCAACTCTTGTTCCCGGGAATGTCCGGAACTGTTAAGGTGAGTGTCTCTCTCTCGTCATGGGGGATATTAGCTGGTATATGGGGGGGCAGTGGTAGTGGAAGGCTCTCTCGGGTGGGAGGCAGGGTTGTTTTTGGTCAATGTCAGGCTCTCTGTGGGGGGAGGGGGGGGGGCGCCGATTTTTTTGTTGCCTAGGACCAGCACAAAACCTAAACACACCACTGACTGCCAGTATGCATCAATCAGAGGATAGGAAAAATAATGGGGCATGTGATTATTCAGTAACTGCTACTTGTAATGGCCAATTGATCTCTTTTTGACTGTCAGTTCAAATGTATCATATAATGTGACCTCTCTTTAAAAATGCCACTACAGCAAAAAATATTGAATTCCTGGTATTGTATGGGTCATACCTGTAATGATTTAGTATATTTAAAGCAGAACTTCACTCTCTCAATCGACAGTATTCATTTTTATTCCATATGATGCTAGCATTAATAAATACATAGGAAGGTATATTATTGGGAAGCACAGTAGGTAAATGGTTAGCTCTTCTGGCAGTACTAGGCTGGATGGTTCAAATCCCAAACACGGCACCACCTGCCTGAAGTTTGCATGTTGTCCCTGTGCCTGTGTAGGTTTCCTCCAGGTACTCAGGTTTCCTCCCACACTCCAAAGACATGCTGGTAGGTTAATTGGATCCTGTCTAAATTGGCCCTAGTATGTGTATGTATGAATGTGAGTTAGGGACCTTAGATTGTACGCCCCTTGAGAGTTAGGGACTGATGTGAATGTACAATATACAGTATATGTAAAGCAATGCGTAAATTGATGGCTCTATATAAGTACCTGAAATAAATAAATATATATCTGAGTTAAACAAATAACAAGAACAAATGACTGTTGACCAAGGCAAGCGCAGTTGCACTCTGCAAAGGCATTTGCTCCAGAGCTTAGTAAATGAGGGGAAGCTCTGCTGAGTTCCATCATCCAATCATATGCAAGCAAAAATGCTGTTTTTTTTATTTAACTTGCATGTGATTGGGTATTATTGCAAAGTGAAGTTTCACCTAATTTACTAAGCTCTGGAGCAAATGTTCTTTCAGAGTGCAACTGCTCTTGTAAAGTGCACAGTCTATTTGCCTTTAGAAGATCCACCTCAGAGTCTACATTTAATCTCCCAAAGGCATATATACTTACCCAGCCATGCTTCCCCAACACCACCCCATCTCTTTGCAGTTGTGACTAAAGGTGTGGGGCTGCTGGGTATGGAGGAGCATGTGAGGTCACCTATATGATGGTGCTCAGGCTTGACTGGCCAATCCTAAAGCTGAAAAGTTGAGTTGAAAACTCAGTTGGGGGCGATGCCATGACATGTCAAAGTGACATTGTCTACACTTAATCCACCCAAGGCATTTATTTACTTACCCAGCCATGCTTCCTCAACATCTCCCCATCTTGTTGGAGTCCTGACTAATGATTCAGGGCTGGCTGCTGGGTATGGAGGTGCATGTGGCCTTCCCTAGGTGATGGTTCTCAGGCTCGACTGGCCAACAATAAAACTTGAAAACTGTCATGTGTGGGGGGGAGGATGTCATGACATATCAAAATGACATTGCCTTCATTTAATCCCCCCAAGACATGTATGTTTACTCCATGCTTCCCCAACACCTCCTCATGTTGTTGGAGTCCTGACTAATGGAGCGGGCCTGCTGGATATGGAGGAGCATTGCAGTTTCTCCTATGTGATTGTGCTCAGGCTCAACTGACTAATCAGAAAGCTTGAAAACTGTCACATGGGGAGGGATGCCATGACATGTCAAAGTGACATTAACTACATTTAATCCCCTAAGGGTATGTATACCTACCCAGCCATGCTTCCAACGCCTCCCCATCTTGCTGCAGTCTGGACTAATGGAGCAGGGCTGCTGGGTATGGAGGAGCATGTGACCTCCCTTATGTGATGGTGCTTAGGCTTGACTGGCCAATCATAAACCTTGAAAATTGTCACATAGGGAGGGATGCCATGTTCACATATCAAAGTGGCATTGTCTATACTTAATCCCCCCAAAGCATATATACTTATCCAGCTATGCTTTCTCAAAACCTCCCTATCTTGCTGGATCCCTGGCTAATGGAGCAGGGCTGCTGGGTACGGAGATTGTGGTCTCCCCTATGTGATGGTGCTCAGGCTTGACTAACTAATCATAATGCTTGAAAACTGTCACTTGGGGGAGGGGGAATGCCAAAAGTGACATTGTCTATACTTAATTCCCTCCAAAGCATATTTATACTTACCTAGCCATGCTACCTCGACACCACCCCATTTTTTTGCAAATCTGACTAATGATGTGGAGCTGCTGGGTATAGGGAAGCATGTGACCTCACGTGATGGTGCTCAGGCTTGACTAGCCAATCAAAAAGCTTGAAAACTGTCACCTGGTGGTGATGCCATGACATGTCAAAGTGATATTGTCTATACTTAACCCCCCCAAGGCACATATACTTACTCAGCCATTCTTCCTCAACACCTCCCCATCTTGTTAGAGTCCTGACTAATGGTGTGGGACTACTGGGTATGGAGAAGCATGTGGCCTTCGCTCGATGATGGTGCTCAGGCTTGACAAGCTAATAATAAAACTTGAAAACTGTCATGTCGGGAGGATGCCATGACATATCAAAGTGACAGTGTCTACATTTATTCCCCCCAAGGCATATATACTTATCCAATCATGCTTCCCCAACACCTCCCCATCTTTCAGGAGACTTGGCTAATGGAGTGGGGCTACTGGGTATGGAGGACCATGTGATCTCCCCTGGAGGATGGTACTCAGGCTTCACTGGCCAATCATAACACTGTCATGTGGGGGGGATGCCATGACATGTCAAAGGAAGTCTACATTTAATCTCTCAAAGGCATACAGTCAGGTCCATAAATATTGGGACATCGACACAATTCTAACATTTTTGGCTCTATACACCACCACAATGGATTTAAACTGAAACGAACAAGATGTGCTTTAACTACAGACTGTCAGCTTTAATTTGAGTGTATTTACATCCAAATCAGGTGAACGGTGTAGGAATTACAACAGTTTGCATATGTGCCTCCCACTTGTTAAGGGACCAAAAGTAATGGGACAATTGGCTTCTCAGCTGTTCCATGGCCAGGTGTGTGTTATTCCCTCATTATCCCAATTACGAGCAGATAAAAGGTCCAGAGTTTATTTCAAGTGTGCTATTTGCATTTGGAATCTGTTGCTGTCAACTCTCAAGATGAGATCCAAAGAGCTGTCACTATCAGTGAAGCAAGCCATCATTAGGCTGAAAAAACAAAACAAACCCATCAGAGAGATAGCAAAAACATTAGGCGTGGCCAAAACAACTGTTTGGAACATTCTTAAAAAGAAGGAACGCACCGGTGAGCTCAGCAACACCAAAAGACCCGGGAGACCATGGAAAACAACTGTGGTGGATGACCGAAGAATTTTTTCCCTGGTGAAGAAAACACCCTTCATAACAGTTGGTCAGATCAAGAACACTCTCCAGGAGGTAGGTGTATGTGTGTCAAAGTCAACAATCAAGAGAAGACTTCACCAGAGTGAATACAGAGGGTTCACCACAAGATGTAAACCATTGGTGAGCATCAAAAACAGGAAGGACAGATTAGAGTTTGCCAAACGACATCTAAAAAAGCCTTCACAGTTCTGGAACAACATCCTATGGACAGATGAGACCAAGATCAACTTGTACCAGAGTGATGGGAAGAGAAGAGTATGGAGAAGGAAAGGAACTGCTCATGATCCTAAGCATACCACCTCATCAGTGAAGCATGGTGGTGGTAGTGTCATGGCGTGGGCATGTATGGAACTGGTTCTCTTGTATTTATTGATGATGTGACTGCTGACAAAAGCAGCAGGATGAGTTCTGAAGTGTTTCGGGCAATATTATCTGCTCATATTCAGCCAAATGCTTCGGAAATCATTGGACGCCGCTTCACAGTGCAGATGGACAATGACCCAAAGCATACTGCAAAAGCAACCAAAGAGTTTTTTAAGGGAAAGAAGTGGAATGTTATGCAATGGCCAAGTCAATCACCTGACCTGAATCCGATTGAGCATGCATTTCACTTTCTGAATACAAAACTGAAGGGAAAATGCCCCAAGAACAAGCAGGAACTGAAGACAGTTGCAGTAGAGGCCTGGCAGAGCATCACCAAGGATGAAACCCAGCGTCTGGTGATGTCTATGCGTTCCAGACTTCAGGCTGTAATTGACTGCAAAGTATTTGCAACCAAGTATTAAAAAGTGAAAGTTTGATTTATGATTATTATTCTGTCCCATTACTTTTGGTCCCTTAACAAGTGGGAGGCTCATATGCAAACTGTTTTAATTCCTACACCGTTCACCTGATTTGGATGTAAATACCCTCAAATTAAAGCTGACAGTCTGCAGTTAAAGCACATCTTGTTCGTTTCATTTCAAATCCATTGTGGTGGTGTATAGAGCCAAAAATGTTAGAATTGTGTCGATGTCCCAATATTTATGGACCTGACTGTATATGCTTATCCAGCCATGCTTCCTTAACACCTCCCCATCTTGCTAGACCCCTGGCTAATGGAGCAGGACTGCTGTTCCAACACAAGTCAACAGGGAAGCCTGCATCAGGGAGGCAAGGTTGGGTAGGTATGCATGCCAGGGGGCAGATATGAATGGACAAAGTGGCAGTGTATCTTTAAGAGATAGAAGGTAAAGCTCTTCACAAATATTCATTCATTGTTTCTCAGCATGAAGAAAAAAAATGCCTAAGTATCGCCGTGCCTTGATTTACTATTGTAATATTTACAGAAGTGAATGATGTCCTTCAAAACATTATTTCTTCTGAATTGCTTTTTTTTCCAGCATTAACCTCACAGTTTCATTTCATCTAACGCATTTTCAGAAAACATCAATTATTAAAAATGGCTAAATGAATAAATAATAGTGTATTGGGAAAAGATTCTCTTTTTCTCCAAAGATCTGGGCCAGCGCTAATAGCTCTCTGCCATCGACGTGAGAAAAACCACTTCGGCTGCCGCATGCTAAAGCAAAGATGCTTAAGGGGACACATTGGAAATTCAGAATTTACAAAATTTAGCTATCTCCAATGTAAATTGTTGCTATGGTTACACACAAGTAATGTTGGAGAAAATAGCGCAGAATGATTACTTTATCTGTATTTTAAAGCTAAACTCCAGTCTTGGTTTGCACAGTTGTACAAGCTCCTCTCCTGAAAGCATCAGCCCAGTAACAAAGGAACAGCATTAGTGAAAGGCCTGCATGACTGGGTTTGCTGATGCAGGGCTGTGGGTGAGAAAGGGTTAAGTGGGGTCATGTTTGAATATTGACAGCCTTACCTTATTGGAGGATCATGGGGTGTGGTGGGGAGGGGTCAAACCAGGCTGGAGAGGGGTTTTTGTGGGAGGTGGTCTTCTTTATATCACCATTCCCAGCACGGGCAGCGTTGGAGGAGCTTCTCCCACCCACCCTTCCCCTTTTTTTCTTGTTTTAGTTGGGCAGTTACTGCTGCTCTGTTTTTGCGGTTCAGGATGCTGAAATGGTGCGCTTTGCTTTGGGGGGAATTTTTCTTTTTTGAGTATTGCAGGACTTCTCCAGGACTTCCCCCATCCTCTGGAACTCCCTGTCCCAATCCATCAGACTGTCACCTGCCCTCCTCACCTTCAGACGCACCCTGAAAACCCTCCTCTTCAGGGAAGCCTACCCCAACCTCACCTAACACCCGACCTCACCCAACAACTAACCTCCTCCACTCCACCCACCACTCCATCCCCCACAGCCATTTCCTCCTGTACCACCTTCCCCTCCCTCCTAGATTGTAAGCTCAAAAGAGCAGGGCCCTCGAACCCCTCGTGTATTGTATTGTTGCTGTCTTGTCTCATGTTCTGTCCCCCTTGTTACTGTACAGCGCTGAGCATACCCTTTGGCGCTATATAAATACTCAAGAGCTGACACACTCCCTATGAATACGTGCATTTAGCACGAAACGCGTCAGCTTAAGAGCAGCATACCCCAGACATCACGCCACCGCATGGAGCGGCGGCCATCTTTGTACACCTTTTATGGTCAGTTCTGTTTGTTCAGTCCTTGTCTTGTTTTGGATCAATAAATTTCTTCGTTTAAAATGATATCACACCATCCTGGCTTTCTTTCTTGGGACCCTGTTGAGTCCACCACCTGCAGAGCCACCTGGGAAGACAGCTGAGAGGTGTTTCAGTGTGGAAACACACGTTCCATAAGGAGAACTCGGACGGACAGAGGTGCCTAGACGGTGATCTTATGATGCCATATTGGACTTTAAGATAACTTCGCTTGGATATCGGGATATTATCTACATGCATATTTGAATTATGCATCTGGTGAGTGCATGATTCAATTAATTTTGATCACCGGAAGACGCACGATTTGAATCACCATTTTGTTACTTTTAGGGACTTTTTTGGCACGATGTTTTAGCAAAAATAGTCACATATTCTTACATTGATTGCTATATGTTTATTTATCAGAGGTAATTGTATTATCCTTAGCGCTGCGCCCTCTTTTTACATGTTCTCTGTAGCTATATAAATACTGTATAATAATAATATTGCCATAGCAGGGGGCACAGGTATCAGGGTTTTTTGAAGGCGGGGATGGTAAAACATTTAAAATAAATAGGGTTGGGCCCATCTTAGGTATGGGTGTAACTTCCCTAATAAGCGCAGCAGGAATGGGTTCTTGGATTGGTGGGGCTGTATCAGATGGTGATTCAGGAAGGAGTTGTCCCCAAGCCGGTGTATGTGCGGCTGGGGGCCTTAGTTTGTAAGATGGTGTCAGATACAGCCGAGTATTAGTTTTCAGTGCCTTCAAAAATCTATCATTTTCGGTCATTTTTGTTATAGTTTTTACATACAATAAAAATGTATGTATGTATTTGGTATTGATGTTATTGATGTAATTTAAATAAACTGTCTGCTATGGCCATTTAAATTCCAAAGTTAAGTATATTGTGTTTTTATGATTATGTTAATGGGAGGTGTGGGGGTAGTTTTTAGAAGCAGTGGTTGGTGTCATAGCAGCTGAGCTATAGGCAATACCCCAGTCATGAATGGTTTACTCTGATTTTACTGCACACTGTGAGCTTTTCCCAGTGTACATTCAAAGCTGCATCAAATCAGATGGAGCCCGCCTCATTTCCTGGCTAGACAACATCCAGCATCATGTAGGTCTTTCCTCATCAACTTTACTTTACATGGCCCACCACTTTCATTAGTTGGACTTTGGTTCTTTAAATCATGGAAGCTAAGCATCATATGTAGGCATTACTTGCATGCAAATACTGCCTACCTATGAACTCCCCATCCTCTAGATTGACATCTACCTATCTAAGCAGTTTGATATTTGCATAACTCCACCCAAAGTCCAGCCCACTGCTTGCATCATAGACAGGATGCTGTAATGTTTTCAAGAAGCTATGTACAGCGCCCTGCCGGCCCCTCAACCAACCATGATCTGCCTACATTACATAGAGAAGCACAGAAACCCAGTGATAACATCACTGAATCTAAAATAAGTTATGTAGTGAAAATAGAAAGATTTTATTTAATAATATAAATAATATGCCGTTGGGGAGTGGAAGGAGGAACCAGGGAGGGAAAAATATAAATAGATGAAATTTCAGCTTTAAAGTGTTACTAAACCCTGGACCCTGTATTCATTATATTTGGTCTCCCACAGTACACACAACATGGAAATGCAATTATTTTAGTAAATATAAACTGCTATAAACCTTTTCTCACCAGCAGTTAGAGCAGTCTTGTGACTTCTATCAGTATCCAGCTGAGCACAGGGTAATCTTGTAGGAGGAGTTTTCATTCTGCTCTGACTGTCCTATAAGGCTGCATGACCCCTGACCCTCTGTTTGGACAGCGCTGATTGGCCCTGTGCTGATCACATGCACTCTCCCAAAGAAAAAAAGAACTCTCTAGCAATACACATCAAGCTGAGTATGTGCAGAACTCTTAGAGCTCTGTACTATCAGCAGATGGATTGGGGACAGTTAAAGAAGCGGAGGATCAAAGAAGACAGGATCAAACAGACTTCTTACACAATGCAGAGGATTAACCCCTTAGGTTCCACACTGCGTATAACAAGCATGCTTTACTGCATATACAGACTGATTTTACTGTTGTGGGTTTAGTAACACTTTTAGATAAAGAATTCTTTCAGCCTCGCATCCCCATCCCATGTCCTTGATGCTAAAAACCTTTCGAACTCGGCCTGCTGAATCCCAACTCCAGCTAAAATGTATTTTTTGGTTTTTGTTCGAGTTAAGGGTTCACTTTTTTTAAGTTTCTATTGTAGGTTGTGTGCCAGTTGGAAATTTTGATTTAGCTTCCAGACCGGTGACCAAATTAAAAAAAAAGAAAAGATTTTCTCAGCGGGAATAAGGAAAGCAATAAAAACCTGACAGAGGTTCTCAGCAGCCCCCTGTTTTTAGAAAATGTTTTATTATAGTCCGAGCCCCATTTTTCTGTTTTCCATAGAGTGGGGAAAGGTTAAAGTGGTAGTAAAGTCTATTTTTTAGGTTTTACCTACAGGTAAGCCTTTAACCAATTCACGCCGGTGCCTCCTGGCCCTTTAAGGGGTTTCAAACTCCAGGAAGCAGGGCGGGGTTTTAGGGTCATGTAACCACCATGATTTGCTGTCACGGCGGTCACATGATTGGAAAAGGTACCGATCGCAAGGGGAGATTGGGACATTTTTGTGAGACACTTTCATATGTTCTCGGAGCACGCAGGGCGCACGCTCTTAGCACATATGTGTTTTCAGATGGTACGCAAATATGGGGTCGCTCGGCTTCAAGGCCCAGCCGCTGAGAGGCCACGTATTTGCATACGGTCGGCGTCAATAGGTTAATAAGGCTTACCTGTAGGTACTGTAAATATCTCACTAAAAAAGTGCATGGTTTAGGAGGTATTTACTTTTGCAGCACCAGTGATACCACTGCCTCATGTGCAATGCCCTGTAAATGGACAGCTTGCAGTCCATTGAGAGAGCCATACCGTGGCCAAGACTCCCACACGCATGTGCAGTGACGTCATTGTGGCTTGGTCAAACGTCCGCAGCCTGTAAACCTGGAAGGAAGACCGTGTGAAGATGGAAGCCCTGGGGAGCCATGACAGCGCTTGGCAGGAGGGCTTTGTTTTCAGGCAAGTCCTTCATAATGTGCTGGCATGTGATGCGTACTAGCACATTATGATATTGCCTTGCAGGAAGAAGATTTTTTAGTTTAATTGTTTTGCGGTTTACTACCAATTTAAGCCCTCTGTCAATTTTTTATTGAAGTACAGTTGCAAGAAAAAGTATGTGAACCCCTTGGGATTATGTGGAGTTTTGCATGAATTGGGCATAAAATGTGCTCTGAACGTCATCTAAGTCACAACAATAGAAGAACACAGTCTGCTGAACATAATACTACACAAACATTAGATGTTGCCATGGTTTAATTGCACATAACATGTAAACATTCACAGTGCAGGGAGGAAAAAGTATGTGAGGCCCTAGCTTAATGACTTCTCCCAGAGCTAATTGGAGCCAGGAGTGAGCCAACCTTGACTCCAATCAGTGTGATGATATTGGATGTGTTCACATACTTTTTCTTGTAACTGTATGTGTCCCCATCGGGCTAATTCACCCCTCTGTGTGTACTGGTGACCATTATCTTTGAGAAAGAAAGTGAAGGGAAATGCAATCCTTTAGGGTTGTCCTTAGAACAAGAGACAAGTGGAATCTTCCAGTAGGGACACCGGTTCAGGGGACAACTGTCTAAGTGGGCAATTTCCTACATTTTGGGAGATTTCTTCTGACATCCTGTTGCGTCTTTGAGACAAGAAATGATAGAAAATTTCCCTAATGGTAAACAAACAGCACAAATAATACCCTAGCAGGGGTTTTAATCTTTCCCTGCTCCTAAAATAAAGTTTTGTCTACACATATACTTTAAAGCAGTAGTAAAGTCATTTTGTATACAAGTAAGCTTATAATAAAGCTTATAAATACAATGTGAATGTGATATCAGATTAAAACCCTTTAAACCTACACTAATTCCAAATTGGAAAAAACTTTCCACCCTTGAAAGTTAATAATCAAATAAATTAATCCAAAAAGAGAATCTTCCCTCTTTTATCAACTACCTATATGTGCAACCACAAAAATATCCCCATATAATTCTAAACGTGAACTAACAGAAAGTCATAAAGTCCGAAGTCCCAATAATCAAAACAAAATCATAAAAGTCCAGTGTCTCAATAATCAAAATGATAGAACCAAAAAGATGTAAATCTTGCAGCGTTGATTGTGTTCAGTGAATTATGTGAAAAACCTCAAAGAAAAAGAAACTCACAATAGTGCATTACCATAATAAAATCAAAAAAAAAAAAAAATAAATTTATATATATATATATATAAACTTACATGCACACACAAATGTGTAACATAAAGTTGTGCAACACTAAGTGATAGTGAAACACTTGTGAAAACCTTCCAAACAATTAATAAAATACTCGTGCTCAAAAAAAAGAAAAAAAACTCTGAAATCCTGAAGTGAAACACTCAGTGAAATAGCTATCCACACGTGACACTTCTAGTGAGTAAGGCAAATATACCCTTACCAACCGTAGAGAAAAATCACGCCTTTATAATATAATTAGTAGAAATCCTCCAAAAGAACTTTCTCCTCCTCTCCTCCTTCACTTATTGTCAGGGTGATGTTAAAATGCCATCCACTTTCCCAGGTCTATGATCATGGTTTTACCAGGCTCCAGTATGATAAAAATTAGCCATGATATACCTCCATGTATTCAAAGTAACATTTTAATAAGTCTTCTTACATAAAAGTATGCGATTGAGACAAAAACCCCACTTAATGGGGATTACCAGGCAGTTCTCCCAGTTTTCCAGGCAGTTCATACACAGGTATCCAGCGATTCCCCAACAAAGATGGCCGCTGTAACACTTCCGGTTCCTGTTTCTTGCGTATGACGTCACTTCCTCCTGACGCGTTTCGTCACTTCCGGGACTTAATCATAAGAGAGAGAGACGTCCTGACACCTGGCCACAATAAATACCACTCCTCAATTGAATGACGATACTCCGAACGCCATATTGAAAGAGGGAAACATCGCCCTTACTAAACCGCACAGTCGACAAGCAGGAAGTACACTCCTTATGCAATCAACAAATTAGGAGCATACCCAGTAAAACCGCATTCGATATAGCAGCTATATCTTCATAGTTCAAAATACAAAAATTACATTTTAACTAAACATAATTACACATTAAATTTAATAAAAACATTAGTCACGTGTGGATAGCTATTTCACTGAGTGTTTCACTTCAGGATTTCAGAGTTTTTTTCTTTTTTTTGAGCACGTGTATTTTATTAATTGTTTGGAAGGTTTTCACAAGTGTTTCACTATCACTTAGTGTTGCACAACTTTATGTTACACATTTGTGTGTGCATGTAAGTTTATATATATATATAAATTTTTTTTTTTTTTTTTATTTTATTATGGTAATGCACTATTGTGAGTTTCTTTTTCTTTGAGGTTTTTCACATAATTCACTGAACACAATCAACGCTGCAAGATTTACATCTTTTTGGTTCTATCATTTTGATTATTGAGACACTGGACTTTTATGATTTTGTTTTGATTATTGGGACTTCGGAATTTATGACTTTCTGTTAGTTTACGTTTAGAATTATATGGGGATATTTTTGTGGTTGCACATATAGGTAGTTGATAAAAGAGGGAAGATTCTCTTTTTGGATTAATTTATTTGATTATTAACTTTCAAGGGTGGAAAGTTTTTTCCAATTTGGAATTAGTGTAGGTTTAAAGGGTTTTAATCTGATATCACATTCACATTGTATTTATAAGTATCAACACTAGGGAGTGTGTTTTTGAAGTGATTATGGATATATTTAATTATATTGGTTCAAGACAAATTAATTTAGATGAGGTATTTTCCACAACACACACGGTGTTAGACGATAATGTAGAACACATGTTTAAAAAAAATAGGATACAATATGGAAAAAAAGATTCAAATTTGGTGGGATTTGGTAACCTTAGAAAAATATTTGGTAGAGGATATTGTACCTAGACGCCTGAGATGGGACATAGGTCCCAATGATGGCCTCACTGATGAGGATTCAAACAAAGAATGGATGGAATTTTTCCATAAATGTGAAAGACAACTGTTGAATATGCTGATGGAAAGGAAAAAAAGAAAGCTAATAGTAGTAGAATCCCAATTAAATGAACTCAAGAATAAAATGGAAGGGTTTAAAGATCATAAAGATTTTAATGCCTTATCAAAAAAATTGCATGAACAATTGGATAAAAAAGATCTAGAGGTGAAAAAAAGAAAACATAGAAAATACATTAGAGATACAGGAGATTACAAAAATAACAATATTTATAAGTGGCAGGATATAGTATCCCAAAGTTGTAAATCAGAAAATTCTACACCGGCCAATTCACCTATAAAAACTGCCCACCCCTCTAATGTCAAGAAAAACGAGGGGAAGGATCTACACACAGCCTCAAATCCACAAAAAAGACAATCCAACTCCCCATGGAGAAATAAGGGGAGAGGTAATGGAGGTCCTAGAAACTCGTATAATAATCAATTTCCAATCCCTGTGTACAATAGATTCCAACCTTTGGATGATTGGGGTCATCCCCAACAATATGGGGGTAACCCAAGGAGGGGAAATTTTTTTCCAAGGGGTCACAGGGGAAGACCGCCGGGTCCATATCCACCAGCCCCCTTCCATCAGCCGGGATGGGGGAGGGGGATACAAGAGTACCCACTAGACCAATACAGAGGGGAAATGGAAAGAACAGTACCCTTGGAAAGGGTGGAACAAGTAAGCCCAGAAGGGCAAGCAAAGGAACAAAGAGACAACAAAAGGAAAAGGAAGGAAGTATAGGGGAAGGCATTTATAATATTAGTTCAGCAACTCTCACTAAAGATGAGATGAAAGTTTTGGACAAAGGTCTAAAATTTGCACCGAAGGCAAAATTGGATAGATTTGGTACCTACGTAGATATTAATAAATATATGAGAAAATTAAATATTAAAAAATATTTTGCCTCCTTACCGGGTCCAAATAAAAATGCGAATAAAAACAGTCCGAGTGATATTTACGCACATAGTGGACTAAGAAACTATTCAACATTTAATCCCACTAATAATAAAAACCATTATATAGAGGTTTTTAAAAATATGGTCATTGATGATCTAATAGAGGTGGAAAAGAAAAAAACATCAGGAAGATCAAACCTTTCAACTAGGACTTAAATCTTTAAAAGAAAAGAAAAATATTGTTATCAGACCCGCAGATAAGGGGGGGGTGGTGGTTTTAGATAGATCCGCATATGAAAAAGAAATGGAACATATGTTAAATGATCAGGAAACGTATTTAAAAATTAAAAATAATCCAGTCAAATTGTACAAAAAAATGCTCCATAATCTAGTGAAGGATGCAGAAAAGAATGGTATCTTAACAGAGAAAGAAGGTAGATATTTGATTCCTAATCACTGTAAAACACCAATTATTTACTATTTACCTAAAATCCATAAAAATTTGACCAATCCCCCGGGTAGACCAATAATTAACGGAATTGGATCTATACACTCAAGAACGGGTGAATATATTGATTTTTATCTACAGCCGATAGTAAAAAAAATGCCTTCATATTTAAAGGATAGTAGTGATGTCATCAATATAGTGAACACTATGAGGATTACCAAAGAGACTCTGTTAGTTACTATTGATGTTAACGCCTTATACACGAATATTAGACATAATGACGGCATTAAAGCCATTAAATGGGCTTTAAAAAACTTTTCTGATCTTCATATTAAGCAGAGAAAGTTTATTATCCAGTTACTTGAATTTTGTTTAGATAAAAATTACTTTTGGTATAATGGAGAATTCTTTGTACAAAAAAAAGGGGTTGCGATGGGCGCAAAGTTTGCGCCCAGCCTTGCCAATATATTTTTAGCAAAATGGGAGGAGAAGGACATTTTTAAAAATAGAAGGAAGGAACTCATATTATGGAAACGTTATATTGATGATATTTTGGTTTTGTGGGAAGGTTCCCTACAATCTCTGAAAGAGTTCTTTTTATTTCTAGAGAATAACGAATATAATTTAGGGTTTTCGTTTACGGTGGATTTTATGTCGATTAACTTTTTGGATCTTAATATTTTTAAAGAAAATGACTCTCTTTTGACTAAAACATATTTTAAGGAAACAGACAGAAATGGATTCATACCGACCAATAGCTGCCACCACCCTATTTGGATAAATGGTATACCCAAAAGTCAATTTGTTCGAATCATGCGTAATTGTTCTAGATTGAAGGATTATATAGAACAATCAGAGGTAATTAAGGACAGGTTTGTCCAGAAAGGGTATGACCCCATTAAGTTAGAAAATATTAGATTTGAAATTAGTAAAAATTATATTGGAGATCAAAAAGTTAGCTATCAATCTAAACAAATAAAAGAAAAAAATAAAAGGGTGGATTATGCGTTTATATCTAGATATAATTGCCAATACAAAGAAATAGAATCTATCTTTAACAAACACTGGCCAATTATTAAAAAGGATAGAGTTTTGGGCCAGGTAATACCGGAAAAACCTATTTTTATCTATAGGAGAACAAACAATTTAAGGGATATTTTAGTAAAAAATGTCATTTCTCCCCCCAGAAAAAAGAAGATAAATATGTTTAATCTCAAAGGTTTTTACCCCTGCAAAAAAGTGTTCTATATGCAAAACAACAGGTATTAATAGTAGATCTATTAAGGATTTTACCTCCCAAAATACAGGAAAGAGTTTTGAAATTAAAAAGTTTATTTCTTGTAATTCAACATTTGTTACTTATTTGTTAGAATGTTCATGCCACTTACAATATGTGGGCAGAACGTCAAGACCCCTTCATAAAAGATTGAGCGATCATGTTAATAATATTAGAAAAGGTAAAAAAGACCATTGTCTCTCCAGACATTTCAGGGACGTCCACAATTGTGATCCGGGGTCCCTGAAATTCTGTGGGATTGACTCCATAGAAGCTCACTGGAGAGGTAGTGATAAAATTAAAATTTTATCACAAAATGAAACATTCTGGATATTTCAATTAAGAACTCTTAGACCTAGAGGATTAAATGTGGATTTAGATCTTAATTGTTTTATTTCTAATTTTTAATAAATAAATGCTTGGTTTTATTTTAGTTAATTTTATAAATATTTTAAAATTAATATTCTCCTAGCTTTTTTAGGTTAAAACAAAATTAACTTATATTTATAATGAATCATATTTCCATGTGCAATTTATGAGAATATTTATATTTTAGATGAGATGGTAATATTTATTATGACCAGTGGGGGGTGCTAAGTGTAGACACCAGTTCAAATATAGTTTATTATATGACATGGGTACCAGGATATATATAAAGTAGGGGATATTAAATAAAATAATGTTTTTACTAATGTTTTTATTAAATTTAATGTGTAATTATGTTTAGTTAAAATGTAATTTTTGTATTTTGAACTATGAAGATATAGCTGCTATATCGAATGCGGTTTTACTGGGTATGCTCCTAATTTGTTGATTGCATAAGGAGTGTACTTCCTGCTTGTCGACTGTGCGGTTTAGTAAGGGCGATGTTTCCCTCTTTCAATATGGCGTTCGGAGTATCGTCATTCAATTGAGGAGTGGTATTTATTGTGGCCAGGTGTCAGGACGTCTCTCTCTCTTATGATTAAGTCCCGGAAGTGACGAAACGCGTCAGGAGGAAGTGACGTCATACGCAAGAAACAGGAACCGGAAGTGTTACAGCGGCCATCTTTGTTGGGGAATCGCTGGATACCTGTGTATGAACTGCCTGGAAAACTGGGAGAACTGCCTGGTAATCCCCATTAAGTGGGGTTTTTGTCTCAATCGCATACTTTTATGTAAGAAGACTTATTAAAATGTTACTTTGAATACATGGAGGTATATCATGGCTAATTTTTATCATACTGGAGCCTGGTAAAACCATGATCATAGACCTGGGAAAGTGTTTGGCATTTTAACATCACCCTGACAATAAGTGAAGGAGGAGAGGAGGAGAAAGTTCTTTTGGAGGATTTCTACTAATTATATTATAAAGGCGTGATTTTTCTCTACGGTTGGTAAGGGTATATTTGCCTTACTCACTAGAAGTGTCACGTGTGGATAGCTATTTCACTGAGTGTTTCACTTCAGGATTTCAGAGTTTTTTTTCTTTTTTTTGAGCACGAGTATTTTATTAATTGTTTGGAAGGTTTTCACAAGTGTTTCACTATCACTTAGTGTTGCACAACTTTATGTTACACATTTGTGTGTGCATGTAAGTTTATATATATATATAAATTTTTTTTTTTTTATTTTTTTTTTTTGATTTTATTATGGTAATGCACTATTGTGAGTTTCTTTTTCTTTGAGGTTTTTCACATAATTCACTGAACACAATCAACGCTGCAAGATTTACATCTTTTTGGTTCTATCATTTTGATTATTGAGACACTGGACTTTTATGATTTTGTTTTGATTATTGGGACTTCGGACTTTATGACTTTCTGTTAGTTCACGTTTAGAATTATATGGGGATATTTTTGTGGTTGCACATATAGGTAGTTGATAAAAGAGGGAAGATTCTCTTTTTGGATTAATTTATTTGATTATAATAAAGCTTACCTGTAGGAAAAATGAATATCTCTGAGATGTTCACCGTTTAGGAGATATCCGGTGACATGGCTAGTGCACAAGAGACAGGCTAGTTAAGACCCCCTACACCACCGTCTCACTCTCTCACATACACCTTTAACATACCATTAAAGGAAAAACATAAAACCGATTGGAGTAAAATGGCCAATACGGCCTTTTAGTAACAATTCAACTTCAATACACAAAAAATCCCTAAAACAGAAACATACAGGAGAAGTTGTTCGTCTTCGACACACCAAACAAAAACCGATATCCCCTATACCTATATTACAACTAGGCCTCCAGCCGCAATGCACCGGCTCGGAGACAAAACACACCATCCGCAGTGCAGAACCTCCACCTTCCAGTTAAACCTCGGTTAACTGGAATGCACCCGGGCACACCATACCACCGATGGGTTCCAACCATTAGCTTTAGCTTAAAAGTATGTGCCGCCTCCAAAGACCAACAACCGCCCCCGGAACCAGAACAGAAGTCGAGCAAGAGACATACGGGACATGTAACAGGACTCACTACCAGAAGTACAGCAAGAGACATGCAGGACATGTAACAGGACTCGCCGCCAGAATTACAGCAAGAGACATGTGGGACATGTAACAGGACTCGCCGCCAGAATTACAGCAAGGGACATGCGGGACATGTAACAGGACTCGCCGCCAGAATTACAGCAAGGGACATGCGGGACATGTAACAGGACTCGCCGCCAGAATTACAGCAAGAGACATGCGGGACATGTAACAGGACTCGCCGCCAGAATTACAGCAAGGGACATGCGGGACATGTAACAGGACTCGCCGCCAGAATTACAGCAAGAGACATGCGGGACATGTAACAGGACTCGCCGCCAGAATTACAGCAAGAGACATGCGGGACATGTAACAGGACTCACCGCCAGAATTACAGCAAGGGACATGCGGGACATGTAACAGGACTCTCCACCAGAAGTACAGCAAGAGACATGCGGGACATGTAACAGGACTCACCACCAAAAGTACAGCAAGAGATATGCGGGACATGTAACAGGACTCACCACCAGAAGTACAGCAAGAGACATGCAGGACATGTAACAGGACTCGCCGCCAGAATTACAGCAAGGGACATGCGGGACATGTAACAGGACTCGCCGCCAGAATTACAGCAAGGGACATGCGGGACATGTAACAGGACTCGCCACCAGAAGTACAGTAAGAGACATGCGGGACATGTAACAGGACTCGCTGGCAGAATTACAGCAAGGGACATGTAACAGGACTCGCTACCAGAATTACAGCAAGGGACATGCAAGACATGTAGCAGGACTCACCACCAGAAGTACAGCAAGAGATATGCGGGACATTTAACAGGAATCGCCGCCAGAATTACAGCAAGGGACATGTGGGACATGTAACAGGACTCGCCGCCAGAGTTACAGCAAGGGACATGCGGGACATGTAACAGGACTCACCAACAGAATTACAGCAAGGAACATGCAAGACATGTAACAGGACTCACTACCAGAAGTACAGCAAGAGACATGCGGGACATGTAACAGAACTCTCCGCCAGAATTACAGCAAGGAACATGCGGGACATGTAACAGGACTGGCCGCCAGAATTACAGCAAAGGACATACAAGACATGTAACAGGACTCACCACCAGAAGTACAGCAAGAGACATGCGGGACATGTAACAGGACTCGCCGCCAGAAGTGCAGCAAGAGACATGCGGGACATGTAACAGGACTCACCACCAAAAGTACAGCAAGAGATATGCGGGACATGTAACAGGACTCTCCACCAGAAGTACAGCAAGAGACATGTAGGACATGTAACAGGACTCACCACCAGAAGTACAGCAAGAGACATGCGGGACATGTAACAGGATTCACCACCAAAAGTACAGCAAGAGATATGCGGGACATGTAACAGGACTCACCACCAGAAGTACAGCAAGAGACATGCAGGACATGTAACAGGACTTGCCGCCAGAATTACAGCAAGGGACATGCGGGACATGTAACAGGACTTGCCGCCAGAATTACAGCAAGAGACATGTGGGACATGTAACAGGACTCACCACCAGAAGTACAGCAAGAGACATGTGGGACATGTAACAGGACTCACCACCAGAATTACAGCAAGAGACATGCGGGACATGTAACAGGACTCACCACCAGAATTAAAGCAAGAGACATGCAGGACATGTAACAGGACTCATTGCCAGAAATACGGGAAGGGACATGTACCAGGACTCACCACTATGTGGGGAATCTAGCCATATCCACCCCTAAGCTGACGTCACTTCCGGTATCGGTGCAATTGCATGAGTACTGATATTTGTGCAAATGTTTAATATTGGTACCTAAACCAATACTGGTATTGGCATCTGTGCAACCTTACTGTTAACCCTATCCACTCCAAATACTAAGTTCAAAAATGCACTGAAAATGCACATCAAAGCTCATTACAATGCATAAAGAAAACACATTAGCACATGTGCCTATCACTACAAAAAAAACACATCTGTGCATGTGCATACATCTAGATGAGCCCCTTTGTGTAAATAACATCTGTAAACAGATCCCCTGCTGAGTCAGATCAGAAAAATCTGTCTTTTTCTAATTTTTGTTCCATCTTGTATTGATGAAAAATGGACCTATGCAATCTCTTTGAGTGGGCAGATATGGAAGGATGTGCATATGTTCGTATCAGTGATCCCATTCAGGCGCAAACATTTTTCATTTGTGTTTGTGGACCTATACAGATTCAAGTGAGGGTGGATGTAATGGACATACATTCTACGGCCCAGATAGGTGCATTGGGTTTTATCTACTAAAAGGGATGCATACAGAATCTGGTACAGCTCTGTATAGAAACCAATCACCTTTTAGGTGTTATTGTCAAAGCTTAACTGAGCAAGCTGAAGACAGAAGCTGATTGGTTACCATGTACAGCTTCACCAGATTCTGACTGCTCCAGTTTTAGTAAATCTCTCGCAGTGTGTTTCATCTAGATCCATAAGAGACAGAGACAGGTGAAACATTGTGTTGACATATATTTGTCAAAAAAGTACAAATTCATTTTGGAGTGTCTACATATATTGTTGGTCATTTGATGGGAATGGCAGCACAAGAAAATGCAATTAGCATAACATGTTTTCAGCACATGGTAACCAGCCCCTTCTATAGCAACCTCAGCTTCAAGATCCATTTTATTGGTTGACAAAACTCAACAAACTAGCCCAGAACGCATGAAAACACACAAAAAAAACGTACGTAAATGCTATCAATGTGCATAAAAATGCATTTTAAAAAAAGCCAATGGAAATGGTCCAGTCTTAAAGTGGTTGTAAAGGCTGAAGTTTTTTTACCTTCATGCTTTCTACACATGAAAATAAGAAAAACCTTCTGTGTGCTGCTCCCCCCACAGCCCCCCAATAGTCAACTGAGTCCCCCTCTTGATCCAGTGATGTGCCATTGGCTCCCACTGCTTTCAATCACTGCCAGTAAACCAATGATGAGAAAACGGGGGAGGGGAGGGGGGCTAAGACGTAGCTCTATGTGTCTTATGGAAAGGTAAGTATAACATGTTTGTTACTTAAAAAAGCAGAAGCAGTTCTCTTAGTTTAATGTCCCTCTCTCTCCTGTCAATTGAGATTTATGTGAATAAACACCTTTTTATTAATCTAGTAGTTATTAGTGATACTGTAGCTCACATGCTGATTCTCTACCTTTTTTTAATTTAAAATAATACCTTTAAAAAAGTCACATTGGATCAGTGGACCAAGACTCATACCAATATCCAGGCATCCCCAGAATCTTCCCAAATCTGTCAAATCTAAACATGCAGAATCTGGTTGGCTCCTTTCTCATTACTACTCCCAAGTAATTTTATGCATTGAAGGCAGAAAACAAATCATAAATTAATCTCAAGAAAAGCATTGCAAGATATAAAACAAATTGGTTTACGAAGAATTCCTGGCCCTTGGGCTGTGGAGGGATTACTGCCTTATCATTAACAAGACTTCCCGTTTGAAGGTACATCTAATGTCCTTATTATAACCATACCTAGCTAATGATGAGGTAGGAGAGATTAGATAGGATTGTGAATTTAATTATCCACGGATAAAGCGATAAATTCTGCTGATTCATAGGATTTCTAAGATACATTGATGGGGATAAAATTGGCATAAAATATTATAAAGAAAGCAGAGAGGTCACTGTGATTTCAGTCCCCTGAGCAAAAGGATATTATTTGTTATAATGGCAAATATAGAGGGCTTATTTGCTACCTAACTGGAATATTACAGATCGCCCACAGAACTGTGTGCACTATGGAGATACCTTGTCTATATATCCACAGGGGAACTTTCAGATCACCAAAACTCAACGCTTCTTTAAATGTTTCAGTTACAACTCTGATAATGTTTTCATTAATTTACACTCCATATCTCCTTTAAAGCCCAGTTCTGGTTTAGAAAAAAAAGGATCCCCCCAGCTGTTATTAAATATTTACCTTATCTCCAGTCACTGATCCATGATGAGCCAAACTGCCCTGGGTTTTGTTCAAGCAGAGTTAGGTGAAATTCAAAGAAGTTCAAATGATGAACCCAAACCCTACTGAAATAAACAGGAGCCAAATTTGTCATATTAAAAATGCCCAAAATTGCATGGGGGATGGGCAATGCCCTTGGAAACATGTACAAGTACAAAAAATGTTTTTTAGAAAAATTCCATTGGGCAAGGAGCAATGATGTCCACTGACCATATTTGGGCAATGATGTCCAAACCATCAGCTCATCCCTAGTCCCCTTCCAGGTTGAATGACCTCCAGTGTTATTCTGCCCAGGATGTCATGGTTCCACCACACTTACATAGTTACATAGTTAGTCTGGCTGAAAAAAGACAAAAGTCCATCCAGTTCAACCATTAAAAAAAAAGTTATAATCCTACACCCACAGTTGATCCAGAGGAAGGCAAAAAACCAGCAAAGCATGATTCAATTTGCTCCTGCAGGAAAAAAAATTCCTTCCTGATCCCCTGAGAGGCAATCGGATATTCCCTGGATAAAATTTACCTATAAATGTTAGTATCCAGTTATATTCTGTGTATCCAAGAAAGAATCCAGACCTTTTTTAAAGCAATCCACTGAGCTGGCCAGAACCAACTCTTGAGGGAGGCTATTCCACATTTTCACAGCTCTCATTGTGAAGAAACCTTTTTTTTTCTCCAGACGTAAATTTCTTTTTCTCCAGACGTAAAGCATGCCCCCTTGTCCTCTGTGATGACCTCAGGGTGAATAACTCTACACCGAGTTCACTATATGAACCACTGATGTATTATACATGTTGATCATATCCCCCCCTTATGTATTATACATAGAGATCATATCCCCCCTTATGTATTATACATGGTGATCATATCCCCCTTATGTATTATACATGGAGATCATATCTCCCCTTAATCTCCTCTTCTCAAGAGAGAATAAATTCAGTTCCTCTAATCTTTCCTCATAGCTGAACTCCTCCATGCCTTGTATCAGTTTGGTTGCCCTTCTCTGTACTTTCTCCAGTACCCCAATTTTAATTTTGTGAATTAGTGCTCAAAGTTGAACTGCATATTCCAGATGAGGTGTTACTAATGATTTGTACGGGGGTAATATGATATCTCTCTCTCTGGAGTCTATACCTCTTCTAATACAAGAGAGGATTTTGCTCACTTTAGAAACCGCAGCTTGGCATTGCATGCCATTATTAAGCTTGTGATCTACCAGAACTCCCAGATCCTTCTCCACCATTGATTCCCCCAGTTGTACCCCCCCTAGTATGTATGATGCATGCAGATTCTTAGCCCCCAAGTGCATAACTTTACATTTATCAACATTAAACCTCATTTGCCACATAGTTGCCCAATTAAACAGTGCATTGAGGTCAGCTTGTAAATTGAAGACATCCTGTAAGGACGTTATTCCACGGCACAGCTTGGTGTCATCTGCAAAGACTGAAATGGTATTTATAATCCCAGACCCTATATCGTTTATAAATATACTAAAAAGTAAGGGTCCCAACACTGATCCCTGAGGTACACCACTGACAACCCTAGACTATTCAGAGTATGAATCATTAACCACTACTCTCTGAATATGATCTTTTAGCCAGTTTTCCAACCATTTACATACGGATCTTTCCAAGCCTGTAGACTTTACCTTACACATTAGCCGTGTATACCACGTCCACAGCCACCCCTCTGTCCAAGGTTTTGCTCTCCTCCTCATAAAAATAAATCAGATTTGTTTGACAACTTCTGTCTTTTATGAATCAACGCTGCCTGTTGCCTAACATATTTTTTTCTAACAAGAACTCATCTATGTGGTCTTTTATTAAACTCTCCAGTATCTTCCCAACTATAGAAGTTAAACTAACAGGTCTATAATTACTTGGTAAAGATTTTGACCCCTTTTTAAATATTGGCACCACATTGGCCTTATGACAATCCAGTGGTACTATGGCAGTCATTAAGAGTCCCTACAAATTAGAAACAATGGCTTTGAAATGACAGAGCTCAATTCTTTAAGGACCTGTGGGTGTATGCCATCTGGTCCAGGTGCTTTATTCACATTTATTTTGTCTAAATATTTTTGGATAATATCAATTGTGAGCCAATGTGGATCATCTGGAGCTGTGTCAATACCATGCCCATTATGGACAAGAGCTCCCCTATGCTCCTTTGTATATACAGAGCTGAAGAAGGTATTTAATAAATTTGCCTTCTCTTTGTTCCCAGTCACCCCCTCCAGGGAATATCCAATTGACTCTCGGGAGATCAGGAAGGAATTTTTCCCTCTGCGGGAGCAAATTGGATCATGCTTTGCTGTTTTTTTTTGCCTTCCTCTGGATCAACTCTGAGTGAAGGATTATACAGTATATATATATTTTTTTATGGTTGAACTGGATGAACTTTTGTCTTTTTTCATCCAGACTAACTAACTATCCTCACACGGAAAACATGTAATACACAGGAAATTAAACAAATCCTCCTACATAAGTTGTACCTATTTACTGTGTCTACAGCCTTCTCTTCTCTACAATGTTCAAAATCCAGAATTTATACAGCTTGTCTGAGCTTTCATAAAGCAGGGGGCAGAGAGCTGAAGTTACACTCTGAAGAGCTCACTGAGAACTGATTGGAGGGAAGGGACATACCACCTTCACACAGCACACAGGAACAGAGCTGAGGCTGTCAATGACACGCTGTGTGGTGGAGCTCCCTCTCCGGTCACCTTTGTTCTCTTGGTGTGAGAAAAACTTGTCAGAAGTGATTCATGCAGATAGAGGAAGGTGGAAGCAGCAGACAGACAGGACACTTAGGTGTCCGTTTATGAACCAGCAGTAATAGATCGCTGCTCAGTTCTCCGGCATTCTCGGAGAACACAGTTCTCACACAAGCATATGTAGATCAGTTCTCCAAACGAAGGGAGAACGGTCTACAAACGCTGGAAAACGGCTGATTTTACTATAATCTCGCGAGATTACAGTAAAAGATCAGTTTACTAAGCAGAGGTAAATTATCGCTGCTTAGTTTTCGGTACCTCCGATTCTCCAGCTCTGGGCTGGAGAATCTGGAGGGAGAACACAGATCTCCAGAGAAGGGCTGAACATATTCTCCTGGGTGTCATAAACTGTGAATGACCAGAGAATAGCTGTGATCCTCTGAATCTCAGCTATTCTGTGTGTCATAAACGGACACCTTAGTGTTCTAGAGTGAGACAAGTACACACTATAGAGGGATATCCTTTGTTCATATTTCATGTCTGAGGTTTACAACCACTTTAATTTACAATTGTAATTTATCTCTGTTGTATAGAATTTCTTGGTGCAGCAAGTTGACCCAAAACATTCAATATTTTTCTGCCCCAACCAATTTGATTGAATCTGATCTGAATAGAGTCTATTAATAATAAGATAATGAATTGTATGACCACTGTTAGTGTCCTATTGTGGATGGGGGGGGGGGGGGTAAATGTTTAGAGCAAATCTGTTCCTTTGCCCTAAATGGGCAAAGCATAGGTTTGTTTTTGGACCTATTTTTGTAATCAATTACTATCAACTTGAGTGAGTGTGGTATGTAGTTTCTATGTCTCTATTTGGTATCCTGTAACAAATTTCCATTTTCTTTTAGCTGTTTTAGATGTATATGATTAGTTTATAATCATCTGTTACAGAACTCTAAATTTACTTGTGAATGTCTCACAGGCTTTGTCTTCTCACCATACAAAACTGTACAGGCTTGCGTTGCTAAAGAATTCTTGATGGGAATAATGTGTTTAATAAAATCTGATGCACTGACATTGTCACGCTTTCTTTTTGGTAATTAAGTACTGACTGTCTGCTGAAAATGTATTTATATTATAATTTTTAAGAATTGCAATAACTTGCAACTGCATTAATAGCCTTTCAGTGTATGATGACACCCTGTGAACAGAAAACTCCCCCATGAGTCTTTGAAAACAGTGAAGCCGCAAACACAGGGATATCATATGCTCAGGATAAATGGTATGATTCATGACAACAGCTCAGACCTTTACGCTGGATTCATACATTTGAATACATTTTAGGGTGATTCTATTGTCATCAATAAGCCCTATATTGTGTACTCAAGGCTCCAAAAACAGACAATGCATCACAGAGATGTGAGACAGCACCATTTAAAACAATGGCCAACTTGACTATATGTGTTAGATTGGCCATACATGGATGTTTTTTTGTTTTTTTCGATTGGTCATTGGTCTAATCCAAAGTTATCCAAACACTCTAAAGAAAGGGCCATTTTACTTTCCTTCTGACTTTAGAGGAGGAAAATTCTGGCCAGTGGAAGTAGAAAATTCCTTGCCATCAATGGGAGTAAGCAATGCCCTATCATTGGTGTCAGTGGGAGGAATAGTTCCCAACTATTAGTATCAGTGGGAGTAGTGTTCCTACTTTGGTATCAGTTCAAGGAATATTGCCCCATTATTGGTATTAGTGGGGTGAATCGTGCTCCATCATTAGTATCAGTGGGAGGAATAGTGTCTCACCATTGGTTTTAGTTGGAGGAATAGAGCTCCATCATTGGTTTCATTGGGAGGAATGGTGCCCTATCATTGGTTTCAATGGGAAGAATAGTGTCCCATCATTGATGTCACTGGGAGGAATGGTGCCCCATCATTGGTGTCATTGGGGGAATTGTTCCCCACATTGGTATCAATAGGAGGAATAATGCCCCATGGTTGTTGTCATTGGGAGGATTGGTGCTTCATCATTGGTGTCAGTAGGATAAAAAGGTGCTCCAACAGCCAGATAAAGGTAAGCAAAGGGCTGCATCTGGCCCCCAGGTCACAGTTTGGAGAACAAATGAACAGATTCCCCAATCTACACACACAAGGTGGATGGAGGAATCCTCCATGCTATGTGCTGTATTCTGACAGTGGGTACTTCTCCACTGTCTGACTACACTGATCATTGCAGCAGCTGATTGGCCACAGTGCTGATCAAAAGAAAAATTTCCAACAAGCAGGTTTGAGAGAAGCTGATAATTAGATCGACTTTTCCGAAACGGGAATGGCCATAGATGGACAAAAATTCATCTATTCCCTGCTGAACTGTCCATACAGTATTTCGATCCATCTATGGCCAGCATTAAAAACTTACAAGTGTAAATGATCCCTTAAAGCAGACCTTGCATGAAATAGCAAAATCTTCTTATTTGGTAATCGCTGACTACAGAATTGTTCATCATTGTGTAGGATTTGCCCTCTTGAGCTTTCCCAGGATCCTGCAAAAAAGGCCCATTGACATCACCCAAACCTAGGAAAACCCACTAAAAGCTGCATTTGTATTTCTTTTTTTATGCCTTCATGCCATGGATCTGTTTATAAATGTTTCACACAACTTTTCCCAGGATTCACATATTGCCAATTGAATTGAATTAAAAAAAAAATGTGAGAATGTTATAAAAATCTTGTGTGAAAACATTTATAAATAGATTCCTAAGTGTTTTATTTATTTTTTAATAGACAGAGGCTCCTAAATAAGCACATCTTGAATTCTGTAGCAAGTAAGGCAGATTCATCCTCTCTATTTGTCCTGTTACTGTTATTCCAGAGAGTTAAAGTGAAAGAAAATCCCAAATTTTGGTTTCATATCAGAACAGTAGTAGAGTTGAAATCTTCCAATGGGGACTGGTTCTGGTGACACTGGCAACACCTAGGAATTCCCTTACTTTGGAGGGATTTCCTCTCACTTCCTGTTTTGGCTATAGGGCAGAAAGTGAAGGGAAATCTCTCCAATAGGACACAGATAGAAAAAAATTGGCAGGAGGTATAACCCTTCCTTATGCTAACGAAAATAATAAAAGGTTTTACCTTTAGTTCTGTAAAAGTGTGAACAAGGCTCAGGAGCTCAGTATTCTCAATATAAATTTAAGCTCAAGAACATGGGGAACACTGTCCTAGCAGGAGGACAGTTCAAATGTAACATTAGAAAGTATTAACCATTAGCCGCCCGGCCTATAGCCGTTTGGCGGCTGCAAAAATGCTTTAGCTTTCCGGGGTGTACGCCATTTGGCGTCCTCCTGCACATGCGCAGTTCGTGCGGTTGCAGAGCCGCGCAGCGCCGCGATCTGTCAGCGGCCGTGTACCTCGGACATGGCCGATGACAGATCGGAGTACCGGCCCCCATTGCCGGTACCATGTGACCTGCTGTGACCAATCACAGCAGGTCACATGACAGTTGTATACAATGGATGGCTTCATTCATGCCATCCATTGTATACTAGTGTCTAGCTGTGAATGGTCACAGCAGGTCACATGCACATGTCATGTGATTAGCTGTGGCCAAATCACAGCTAAGCACAAAAAAAAAAAAAAATTTTTGCGGCTGCCAATTCTTTGCTATAAGCAAATTGTGTAAAAAAAAAAAATACTGGTCACTTCCCCAAAGTAGTACAATGTTAGTATGGTAACATTGTACTACTTTGGTCATAGTAAAATATGAAAAAAAAATTAATAAAAAATTTAAAATAATAAAAAAATAAAAAAAATATATATATATTTTTTTCATACTGTCACCAGTCAGTGTCCCTGATCACCGCCATGCCAGTTATATGATGATGCTGTACTGCACTGGTGACAGTATGTAAAAAAAAAAAATAGCGAAAATAATTTTTTTAATTTTTTCATTTTCCGCAAAAATTATGACAAAAAAATACAACTTAAAAAAACTTGACATTCCTCTTATGAAGTACGTCGGACTGTCTACTCTGCAAAAAGGGGTCATTTGGGGATATCTGTACTATTCTGACATTCTTGGACCTCAAGAAATTAGATTGGCTGTCAGTACTTCAGGATTGATCAATTTTCAGATCTATACCATAGTTTGTGAACTCTATAACTTTCCTACAAACTAAATAATACATCCTAATTTGGGTTATTTTCATCTCGGTCTAAATTTATGAAGAACAATTATTTATTTGTAAACTTTTATAACAGAAACAAAGAAAAACGTGTTTTTTTTCATAATTTTTGGTCTTTTTTTGTTAATTTAGCAAAAAAAAAACCCCAGTGGTGATTAAATACCACCAAAAGAAAGCTCTATTTGTGTGAAGAAAATGATAAAATTTTAGTTTGGGTACAATGTTGTATGACCGCGCAATTGTCATTCAAAGTGTGAGATTGCTGAAACATGAAAAATGGCCTGGGCAGGAAGGTGTAAAATTGCCCGGTATTGAAATGGTTAATTTGCAGTAAGAGTAGAGGATGTTTAAAGTAGATTCCCAGCAGAGGAAGTGATTCAATCAACAATAAGTAAATTTAAACATGCTTGGAATAAACATAGGTCTATCCTCAGACAAAAATGTTAAAAAGTGGGGCAGAATTTATGAACTGTTTGGTCTTTTTCTACCACCCATCTTCTATAATTCTATGTATCTGCCTGCATTCTTGTGTAAACTGACTAATCCAGAAATGTCTGGAACCAATTTTTCCTATTGGCTGAGGTCAGTAGAAAAAAATAATAATTCCAGCCAATGGGCAAAGAAGAAAATATGACACTGTATTTAAATTGAACACAGTCACACTGTAGCTCTGACTTCTGAATGTAAAGTAACATTGCACACAGAGTTTTCACAGCTGCTATCTAGATGACTTTTTTTTATTATTGTTATTATTATTATATCTTTTATTAAGTTTTTCATTACAAAAACACAACCATATATCATTTACATCTAAAATACTATCTAGGTGACTTGATAGAAGGTGCAGAAAACAACTTACAAAAGCCTCTATACCTAGATTCTGTTGGATGGGACAGCAAGCGGAAGGGAAAGGGTTACCTTGAGAAATAGGTAAAGTAACAGTTAAAACAGGTTTGGTCTGATATGTTTGTAGTTTATGCAGTGTATGGTACTGCAAAACTACATTAAAAATTGTTATGTGAAAAAGACCTATACGCTAAATGTATACAAATATTACAAAAAACAACATAAGTGAATACATAAGTGTTTAATTTGGATACATTAAGAATTTAATTATAGTGAGTGGCACAGAAAAAAACCAAAACCAAATGAATTCAATTTTTCAAATCATTTCATAAACAAAAACTTAAAAATAATGCACATACATTCACATGGCATAAAACAGACAAATTTGCCTTCTTCATTGATCACGGTGTGGAAGATATCCCAGAATGGAAAGAGTGTTCCACCCTGTACTGCTGGCCTAAGGGAAATACAGGACTATATCAAAAGGAATGACTAGTTGGGCAAAACTGTGCCCAGGCCAACAACCCCCTAGTGGTAAACCAGATGCTACTGATGGATTTCAGGGTGTCTACAGTATATGTTCCTCCTCTTTAAGGACAGGAATTGGGGAAATGTCCCCAGTAAGGACACGGACAGCAATCAAAACCTGTCAGTTGACGCTAAAACTTCTCTGCAAAATAAGTTGGCTGCGATCAAGCTTTAATAGGTTCACCTGCCAGTAATAACAATTTCAAGGACTACATTCATATTAACTCTTCTGGTGCCTGCATATATCTTTACCAGTCTTTGTTTAGGTCCCTGAAGATTCTAGTATGCAAATTGTTATACTTCTAAGCCCTCATGCACGCTGGACTTTTTGATAACACTGGTACCATTGGCTGTGTAAAGTTACATAAAAAATTTGAGTTTTTCAGCTTTTTTTTTAGCATTTTTGCATTCGTGTTTAGTGGCATTTTGCCGCTTTTAGCAGTGTTTTTCCGCATTTGCAATTTTTAGCATTTTTTTCACAAAAAAAAGTCCAAAAATGCCAGTTTGTAGTGTTTTACCGTCTTTTTCAGTGTTAGAGCGTTTTTACAGCTAAAAAACTCCTCTAGAAACCCACTAGTTCTGGGGGTTTTTTCCAGCCAAAAAACGTTCCAGCCAAAAAACGTTGAGTACAGTCTATGTGTGCATGGACACATAGGATAACATGCTGGGGGGGTTTACTAGCTGTAGAAAAAAACGTCAAAAGCCAAAAACAGCTGCTGTAAAAACATCAAGTGTGCATGAGGACTAAAAATGGTAAGAGCTAATTGACCCTCCCACAGTTTCCTACTGACTCGTCACTATGATGACCAGCCTTAGATCCCCTACTAAATGGAAGCCAAATAGGACAGATGTCTGTGTTTTTACATCTGTGCCCGTTCAGTTTTTGTCTGCATTTACACAGTGAACGGGGCAGACCCATGATGGCTCTATGGGTGGCCAGATGTAAATGGAATAGTGTCTCTTTACATCAGACTACCTCTGATACTTTTCCATTTTGTTTCCAGGCCTGCACGAACTTGGAGGTAGGTGTAAACACATGTCTGTTTAGATTATCCTGCCCATAGACCCAGATAGAGATTCTAACCAGGTTCTTCTGAAAATCGGACAGGCGGAATTGATCATTAAGCCCTTGTTAAAAGGCTCTTGATGGCCAACAGGAAGTTTCAGGAGACAGGAGTAAGAGCTCCAGAGTAACCAAAGTGGGTGGACAAGCTCTCAGCACTGCTAAGTAGTGTAGAAATGTGAACATAAGAGCACTGCAGGGTTCAAAGATCTTGGTACGTTCAAGAAGATGGCCAATTATGCATGCTTGCATGGGTTTTATGAAGCCAGTTTAGTATGATGATATTACTGGTTGGTTTACCTTTATTTGTACATTGATTTACAGCAATCTCCAATCAACAGATTTGTTTATTTCAGCTTGTTGGTAGAACATTGTTAATACACTTCATCTACTCCACTGACATAGTACATGCGTCTTCAAAGCAGCACCTCATTCATTCAGCAGCTGAATAACAACATGAAAACACAAAAACATTAAATGACCATGGCATTCCTGCCAATGAAGTCACCACTTAAAAGGATGGCATAACTATTTTTCTCTTTTGTGCTACAAAAACACATTAAGATATTTCCTTGAGCCTGTTGTCTTTCAAATTCAGACACAGCTAATTGATGTGAAGGACATATGCCTGATAAGCAGGAGTTTTTGTTACATTTTCAATATGTTATTATTTTCCAGTAGTGTGTATTGTAGTGTAGTATAGTATAGTAGGAAAATATGTTTATATTCATACCACTACCCCGCAGGAGTCACTTGGTATGATGGGTTCTCTGTTCTGCCACAAATCTTTAAGCTGCTAGAGCCCCAGTGACACTCAATGGGGGGGAAGAAGCAAGAGTGAGTGGGATGTTACCCCAACATTTCATATTCCTGATATGTCTTTGTTGTATCATGTACTTCCTTTGTTTGAAATATCTAGTGATCCTGGCAGTCTCCCTGCTTTCGTATTTCAAACTGACCATGCTAGGAATGGAAGCACATCCATCCCAGTGTGGTCAGTTTTCTGGGCGCAATGGGAGAACAGCCTGCCTGTCCTCCAGTGGCCAAGACCTGTGCTGACATGCTCCTGCACAGCCATTCACTTGGAACATCAGTGTAATGCTCTTTCTCCACTCCTATTTCTCCAAGCTCCTTATAAAGCTGAGAATAGAGGTCATGTTAGCCCTTTAAAAAAAAAGATTTATTTTTTTTTTAACAGATATGCACAAATGTTTTGCCTTTCATTTCTTTTTAAAACTGAATAGGTTGTTCTACAAGGTAAAGATCCACATATACTTTACTGAGAACTTACTAGACTCTGTAGTTTAGGACCTTAATGCCCAGATCCCCTTCTCCTGTCATTTTCAGGCGTTATCATATTCAGGGATTAAACTCACATCAAACAATAGCTACACTTTTTAATGCAAACTATGCCACTCTCTTCACTAAATTGTTGAAATAAATGGAAGTGCGATCCTCCCACTTCCTCTTGTGGATGGGCAGAATTTCTGCAATGAAGATGTCTCAGTTACAGAAAGTACTATTTTACCTTTGAGCAGGCCCACCATCCTACAAATGCTTCCAATCTCGTATAGTAAAATGTATTTTTGGTCCAAAGGGGGTGTAGGTTTACAAATACACTATATTGCAAAAAGTGGCTAAATGGTTAGCACATCCGCCTGACAGTACCGGGGGTCAATGATTCAAATCCCAACCACAGCCCCACCTGCCTGGAGTTTGCATGTTCTTTCTGTGCCTGTCTGGATTTCCTCTGGGTACTCAAGTTTAGTCCCACACTCCAAGACATGCTGGTGGGTTATAAATTGGCCCTTGAGGGTTAGGGACTGATGTGACTGTGCAATATATATATGTAAAGCGCTGTGTAAACTTGACAGCACTATATAAGTACCTGAAATAAACAAATAATAAACATTGGGACACCCAGGGGCGGACTGACCATTTGAGCACTTGAGCATTGCCCGAGGGCCCAGGGTCAGTAGGGGGCTAAATGAGATGCCTCTGGTACCTTTCATTGGGTTTTTCATACGTTTTTTTGGGTGTGGGCTAGGACACAGGGGCCCCATGATCCCCTATTGCCCGGCGGCCCCATGAGTTGTCAGTCCGCCCCTGGGGACACCCCTCCAAATCATTGGATTCAGGTGTTCCAATCACCTCCATGGCCACAGGTGTATAAGATCAAGCACCTAGGCATGCAGACTGCTTCTACAAACATTTGTGAAAGAATGGGTCGCTCTCAGGAGCTCAGTAAATTCAAGCGTGGTACCGGGATAGGTGGCCACCTGTGCAATAAGTCCATCCGTGACATTTCCTTGCTACTAAATATTCCACAATCAGCTGTTAGTGGTATTATAACAAAGTGGAAGCAACTGGGAATAACAGCAGCTCAGCCACGAAGTGGTAGGCCACGTTAAATGACTATTATATAGGGCGCGCTTGTTGGAGCCCAACCTCTGTAGCTGTAGGATAAAGGTGCCAGATGGATATCAGGGATGGATGGGAGCAGTAACACTGAGGCAGCTCTTCTTAGAGTGGAAGCAAGGCTCTAATGTAATAACAAGAAAAAGAGGGGAAGGTGCCTCTAAGTGCAGTATTGACAATTTATTTTGTAAACAATGGATAAATTGCACTTACAAGATAAATAGTTAAAAAGACTCATTGTGTGGTATTTAGATCCAGGTAGGACATCCAGCCGTCCAGCAGAAAACTCTGTCTATAGGATCAGGAAGTAGAGTCCAGGATGTTCTTGTGCATCACAATTAAGCTAGGAGAGCAGAGTCGGATGTAGGAGGTGAAGGGGGGCGGTAATGCATTTCGGAGCATGCTCAATAGGCTCCTTCTTCAGACCTGAGCCCCAATAGAACCCTGAAGGGAATGGGAGGGAGGCAAGTAGTTCCTGGGTCCTAAGGACCTGCATGTTTTTCTGAATCATACAGGAAATAATACAGGTATAAAAAAGGTATAAATACAGAAATAAAAATAGAAATAAAAACACACGAGAGAATAGCTCTAATGCTTTTGGGTTAAAAAGTATACAAGTGTGTATGTATACATATAATAACATATATCTAAAAAAATGGCATATTCGATAGAAGGGAAATAGAAAATGACAATTAAATTAAATCTAAAAATGAATAGAACAATGGAGGTGAAAATAAATGTTAATAATACTGAATAAATCAATGAGATAATGAAAAGGTAGATTATTGTACCATAAATAAAAAATTTATACATTTTTATGTGATCATACCTTAGATGGGTCCCATCCGAACAACAATGATCCAAAAAACAGAGTGGGTTGGAGGTCTGCTTCTTCTTCATCCACATGAGTGGCCACCTCTCCAGCCCTCCAAACCACCTTTGAAAGCCCTCCTAAAATTCCTGCCCCACCAATCACGGTGAGTAGCATCCTAAAAAAATCCTCCTGCTCTCTCCCCTATGCATAGATTAACCTCATGTGTTCTGCCTCCACTGTTAGCCCAGTCATGGTCACCCTTTGCCTTATTTTTTTTTTTTTTTGCTTAGGGCAAATCTTTCTGTTTACATATTTATTTATTTCAGGTACTTATAGAGCACTGTCAATTTACACAGCACATTACACCTATATATATATATTGAACATTCATATCAGTCCCTAACCCTCAAGGGGTGTACAATCTAGGGTCCCTAACTTACATTCATACATACACATACTAGGGCCAATTTTAGAGAGGATCCAATTAACCTACCAGCATATATTTGGAGTGTGCGAGGAAACCAGAGCACCCAGAGGAAACCCACGCTAGCACAGAGAGAACATGCAAACTTCATGCAGGAGGCACCATGGTTGGGAATCAAACCCATGACCCATTTACTGCAAGGCAGACGTGCTAACCACTAAGCCACTGTGCCGCCTATATTGGACAATTTATGAAATGACTACTGATTTCATTTGCATTACCACTAGTCTCAGAAAGTTACCATGCTAAGCATGCACAAATCAGGACATATGTGGGAAGGTGCAGCATGGTGCGGCTGCAGTAAACACACAAAGTCCAGTTGCAGTAAAGGGAACTTATATTAAAGTCAGAATTCAAACGTCACCAAAAACCCAGCAGGAAGGCACTTGATCAGGAAACTCATAAATGTAACATCAATGTAGAATGGAGCAGGTCTCGGATGTGCAGCATATGTCTTGAAGGGCAGAATGTGGCCTGGCCAGTCTGTACCCAACTGGGAGGATTCCAGAAAGGATGGCATGACCTTATCCTTTCCCTAATCATCTGGAACTTTTCCCTACAGCCAATCACTGTCCCTGTCAGATGAGACACCCTACACTACCCACTTTGCAGAAAAGCGCACCAGGCCTGTGAGCCAGGGTCTTAAATAGACTCTGCCTGACCCAATATGGCCACCAGAGTCACATGGGGCAACAGCAACCAACCGGATTGCTTCTCCAGTGACCTAGTAAACCATAAAGGAGCATGTTCCTTTCCCTCTGAAATGCCACTGAGTTTGAGAGCCACCTGCAGTGGAGAACATTGCTGGAACTGCCTACCCATACACAAGAAGATTGTAGTCCTACAAGTAAAACTAAATCAAATAGAGAATGCTGAATAAACTTTTTGGAAAATGTCTCTTCTGCTCCCTTCACACCTATGCAGATGTGTGTGCACATTTTGTGCATTCCATTTAGGGCAGACCATTTATATCAGTGGGCTCCTCTTGGTGCGAAAATCACACCAAAGATGTACAAGTACTTTTTTTCAAATCACACTGTACTGTGTTACCGTGTATTTTCCTGTGAGATATCACATGTGTGTTGGCAAGGTACATTGGGATGCCATTAAGAATTATTGGCACCACTGTGTGTCTGCAAAAGCAATGTGCATTGCAGGAACACGCACACATGTGAGCTGAGCCTTAATACAGTTCCAATTTAAAGCAGTTTTTTTTCCTCTTTGGCTACCATTGCTAACATCGTGATACTCTTTTATTTATATCATCCTTTCAATGATCCTTGAGATGAGTGACATGAGATGACAATCAGGATGCATTCTTAGTAGTCCTTCTCACAACATTTATATCTTTTTCCGCACTGTAATGGCTCATTCTTTAAAGCTGAGGTTTAGCTGTAAAAAAATATTTTTTCTCTACAGCTTTAGTAACATTACTTACCTGTAATGAAGAATATCCCACAATGTACAGGCTGCTGGATTCTGTAGAAATCTTCACTGCAGGGCAGCCCTGTCATCTTCCTGCTGCTGAACATCCGGCGATGTGCGGGTTATCAAGGTCTCCGGGCTCAACTGCACTAAACATAGTCAGACAAGGACATGCTCCCTTCTGGTCCTCTCCCCCTTTGAGAAAAGTTCTTTCTCTGATTACCCTGCCTGTAACACAATCTGTGATTCCTGTGACCCTCCTCCATTCACAGAGCATTTTACAGGCAGTGTCATCAGTAAAATAATTTTTCCCATTGGAGGAGAGTCAGTGTTGAAGGGGGAATCGAGCAGTTTTCTTTCCTTCAACCTAAGGTTGAAGGAAAGAAAATTGCATAATGTATGGCCAGCCTTAGGCTGGCCATACATGATACAATTTTCTTGAGATTTTTGGCTTAGATTTACCAAAAACCATATAATAGGAGGTCAAACCTAATAGAACTTTCAATTGTATCCAATTAGGCTGGCTCTTGCACTACAAAGTTGAAGGTAAATCTAAAGGAAATTGGGCAGAAATTGGACAGAAAATTGTATAGTGTATGGCCAGCCTTACTCTACTGCACGTAAAGCAATACAGCTTGGTGAAGGACAAAGACTATCTCTGTGATTGGATAGTGGAAGAACAGCAACAGGGGCGGACTGACAACTCATGGGGCCCCCGGGCAATAGGGGATCATGGGGCCCCTGTGTCCTTGCCCAAACTCAAAAAAGCCTATGAAAAAGGTACCAGGGGCATCTCATGGGACCCCCTACTGACCCCGGGCCCTCGGGCAGTGCCCGAGTTTCCAAATGGTCAGTCCGCCCCTGAACAGCAATAACCTTGTGGGATCAATCCTATAATCCTCCTCCAATCAGCAAGCTTCCTGTGTACTGTGCAATGTATTAAATCCTTAAAGCTTCCCCTTTGTCTCCTAGTCTGAATCTTGCTGTGCAGGAAGCTAATGTAATAGCTAAGATTTTAATACTTTTGATGAAAACATAACTGGGTTAAATTAGAGTATTTTTATTTATCTTTGCTTTAAATGGCTATTTTTCATGTTACACCTAAAAAAGGAAAAGGAAAAGTGTTAAAGCTGAACTTCACTCTCTCCATCGACACCAACTATTCCTAATCCTTGTGCTGCTAGCATTAGTAAATAGATAAACAAAAATATATCACACTTACTTGTTTTAAACTTTTTTTTTACATTTCTTCCGTTAACATCCTGGTTTCCAGGCCTAGGCAATGATGTCATAAATCCATGGAGTCTTCAGGAGGGGAGGAGCGATTTTCTCAGCTAAGCACACCCTCCTGCCTGCATGCCTGAGCTAGAGGCAGATGGATTCCAAGAAGTAAATGCTACATGATTCATCTGCCCTTACTCAAGATGGCCACAGCCAGTAATGCTAGGGAAGGAGGGTGGAGGGGGGGTTGTCAAAGTGATTTCTCAGCAAAATAAAGCATGGAGACGTGGATGGATGGGGGAGTTTGCTTTGAATATTAAACATGAATTATATAGTGTTTTTGGTTTGTGGGGCTCAGATGCAGTTTAGATCTGCTTTAACCACTCGCCCACCAGAGGATGTACCCCCCGTTCCTAACCAGGACATTTTTTGTGATAAGGCACTGCGTTACTTTAAATGACAATGGCTCAGTCATGCAATGCTCTACATAAATGTAATTTATGTCATTTTTCCCCCCCATAAATAGAGCTTTATTTCGGTGGTATTTGATCACCTGTGCGTTTTTTTTTTTTACGCTATAAAGAAAAAAAGACTGAAAATTTTGAACAAAAACAATATTTTTGACTTTTTGCTATAAAACATATCCAGTAAAAAAATTTTAAAAACAAAATGTCTTTATAAATTTAGGCCAAAATGTATTCTGCTACATGTCTTTACTAAAAAAAATCCCAATACGTGTAAACAAATTGGTTTATGTGAAAGTTATAACTTCTGCAAATGGTGGTATATATACTGGAAGTTTTATTTTTTTTACTAGTAATGGCGGCGATCAGCGACTTATTACAGAACTGCGGCGGGCATTCTGACACTGGGTGGGAACTGATTAACTGCCACTGACATCACCAGTGACACTAATACAGTGATAAATGCTAATAAGAAGCACTGACACTGTACTAAAGGCACTGGGCAGGAAGGGGTTAACATCTGGGGCAATCAAAGGGTTAATTGTGCGTCGCTTTACTATGTGTGCTGTGTGTGTTTTACTATGTAGGCATGCTGCTTTGTATTGCTTTGCTGTGCAGAGAAATACAATGTAGCATGTTGGTGCTGACAGAGGAGAGATCTGTGTTGTTTACATACAGACCTCTCCCCTGTAAGCTCCGCTGACGATCACCGAGTCCCGGCCGAGAATAGGTGGCCATGACCCGATGATTGACATGCCCAGAAACCAATAGCGGCGTGGGTAGGGAGCATGCACACATGCGCCCCCTACCTGGAAATGCAAATCATGTATATATACGTGACTTTGCGCATCCTTGCTGCTCTGTAGCAGTACTTCTGCTATAGGGCGCATGGGAAGTGGTTAAAGATCAACTGTATTAATAAGTTAAATTAATAAAACTAGTTTGAACTAAAATAATCAACTTGTTTGTTAAGCTACTGAGAACAATAACCCCACAGTCCCAAAAATCCCCCAAATGTCACCAGTTGAAGACACACCTGTATACTTTACATACTTCTCAACAAAAATAAAAAAAATTTTAAATCCATTAATAACACAGACTAATAAGGGACACAGTCAACCTATCTGGTTTAGTCAATTGTACTGTCAGGGCTCTGTCCACAGCAGAGGTACTCAGAGATCTGGCATTCCTGCCAGTACCTTGCATGGCCACAGAAATGCACACAGGCGAAAATCTATGCGCATTGGCGTATGGACACGAGCCAGAACACCCATGCGCACTGGAGAATAGTTACGCACGCATTAGCCCAGTTTGGCACCAGATGGCCTTTATAAGGAAGCCCATTACTCCCTCAAATTGCTGGTTGATTTCTGGCTCTCCAGTACCTTTGTCTGAGTTCCTTTGCTACTGTGATCTGCTGTTACCGATTTGGCTTGTTCCTGGACCTGTCTTCTCTGACTCCTGATCTGACCCTGGCTTGGCTAGTAGATATTCTCATCTGCTCTCCTGATCTGACCCAGCTTGGCTAATAGATATACGCACCTGCTCTCCTGATCTGACCCGGCTTGGCTACTAGATATTTCTCACTTGCTCTCCTGTGTATGACCCTGGCTATCTTATTGACTACGTCTGCTCCAATCTCCACCCGGCATCTGACCTTGGCTTTGAACTGACTACTCTGTGTTCCTCTGCTACCCTGAAGGCCTGCATACCTCTCATGGGCGCCACCTGTCTGCAGACACCATTCCAGTGCATCAGCTGTGCTCCTGGGTATATCTCTGACAAGCACTTCTACAGGCGACCCATGCTACTTTGGGCCTGACTCCTTCTGTCCCATATCCAGTGGAGTCTGGAACTTAGCTGCAAGAGAAGCCCTCTCTCCATTGGCCTCTAACACCAGGTACATGATATATACAGTGACTGCCAATACGTACACAGGCAATGCTGGGCTTTCTTACCAAGCCCAGCATTGTGTGCAAACCATGGATGTACCCTGCAGCCATTATCTGAAATAAAGACATTTTTCAAAAGACTTAAACTATTTAACAATATTTAATATATGTGTGAGCTTTCAAAACAAGAATGTTGATAGAAAACCTACGAACATACATTTTAAAAGTAAGGGCAGAAGACTCCCATAAAATGAGAAACATTGTCTGTATACTTTACACATGTCTCAACAAAAATTTAAGTTTTTTTAAATCCATTAATAACACAAACTAGTAAGGGGCACATTCAACCTATCCGGTTTAGTCAATTATACAGTGACTGACAATAAGTATACACGCAATGCTGGGCTTTCTAACCAAGCCCAGCATGGTGTGCAAACCATGGATGTACCCTGCAGCCATTTTCTGAAATAAAGACATTTTTCAAAGGACTTAAACTATTTAACAATATTTAACAAATGTGTGAGCTTTCAAAACAAGAATGTTGATAGAAAACCTACAAACACATTAATTTTAAAAGTAAGGACAGAAGACTCCTAAAAAATGAGAAACATTGCCTTTTATAAAGTAGTTCATTTAAACCCAATATAATGGATATTTTCACACCGTTTGGCGTGAACCGTGAACATGAGATAATTGAACCAATTACAGTCTGCACAGCCACTAAACTCTTTATCCTAACATAAACCAGTTGTTACCAATTATCTCAAGGCAAACTTCACACGTTTTACAAGATCAGTACAACCCTCTATATAAGGAAAGCTTACCATTCTATATAAAGACACTATTTATATATACTGTATAATAGCTTGTTCACCGATTAGAGAGCAATGACACCACATCTCAGGTTTTTCAAGATAAATCACCAAACATGGAATATGTCAGTTTTTTATATATAGAGACATAAAATATAATTTATTCACAATTTCATCTAAAACATTGGTACATAACAAGCTGAAAATATATTCAAGAGTTCTACTATTAAATATTAGAATAGTACTAACAAACATAAAATCCACATACATACGCCCTATACCATCTACGTACTGGTACATATGTTCCTACATTATAGGTAATCAAGCTTTTTCTTGGAGAATGCATCAATGATTGATAGCGGAATGGTGGCAATGTAACATGTTTCTCAGAAAGCAGTCTGATTACCAGTCTTTAAACTGTTACTAAATCCACAACAGTAAAATCAGTCTGTATATGTAGTAAAGCATGCTTGTTATACTCACTGTGGAATTTAAGAAGTTAATCCTCTTAGATTGTAAGCTCCCAGGATCAGGGCCCTCCTAACCCTCTTGTATTGAACTGCATTGTTGCTGTATTGTCTCCCGTTATATTGTAAAGAGCTGAGCAAGCTGTTGGCGCTATATAAATCCTGTATAATAATAATAATCCTCTGCATTGTGTGAAAATGCTGTTTGATCCTGTCTTCTCCCTTTTTCTATTGTCCCCATTTCATCTCCTGATAGAACAGAGCCTTGGGGGCAAGCTGCACATGCTCAATTTGGTGTGGATTGCTAGAAAGTTGTTTCTTTTTCGTGCGAGAGTGCATGTGATCAGCACAGGGCCAATCAGCGATGTCCAGACAGAGGGTCAGGGGTCCTGCAACCTCATAAGACAATCAGCTGAGAATGAAAACTCCTCCTACAAGCTTTAACCAGTGCTCAGCTGGACACTGATAGAAATCACAAGACTGCTACATACTGCTGAAGAGAAAAGGTATTTAGCAGTTTATATTTACTAAAATAATTGCATTTTCATGTTATGTGTACTGTGGGAGACCAGATATAGTGAATGCAGGATCTTGGGTTTAGCAACACTTTAAGTAACATGTATATGGCACCACATGCAGGCAACAGAGATCTCATGGGGGATTGCAGGGAATACAATACACTGTACCTCCACAACCCAAGTCCGAAAATCTCCACTCTTAGGCTACATTCATATCTAAGCTTCATGTTTGCAATCGTTTTTTTTTTTTTTTTTAAGCATTTTTTTCAAGCATTTTTGAAGCAGAATTGCATGTTTTTGCAGCTTTTGTCAGGCATTTTTTCAGGAATTTTTCCACTTGGTGTTCGGAGTGCTGCTAAAAAAGGGGCGGAGAGCTGTGTGGGCAGAAAATGTCTCATATTGCGCTTTTCAGGCATTTCCATTGAAGCCTATGAGGACAAAAACGTTTAATTCTGCCTGAAAAGTAGCTTATGTACTTTTTGAGTGATAGGTATTTTGCTGCAAGCAACAAAACACTTAGATGTGAACAAGGGCTATTTAAAACAATTGGTTTTTGCTTGTTGAGGCTGCATTCACACCTGAGCAGGTTTTTTTTAGTGTTGCAAGTGTAAGGGTGTTTTTAGCAGAGTATTCAGGCATTTTAATAGTGTATTCAAGCTTCTGGCTTCTGGTTTAACCAACAGAAATCACTAGGGGAGGAGATCAGTTAATCTGCATAAGTCAAAATACGATTGAAAAAAATGCCTGAAAAAATGCTCAAATCAAGATTTTTCAGGCATTCCCACTTAACTCTATGAGGACAAAAAATGCTCAATTCTGCCTGAAAAATAGCACATGTATTTTTTGGAGTGAAAGGCGTTTTGCTACAAGCAACAGAACGCTCAGATATGAACAGGGACCATTCAAATGAATGGGACTTTGCCTGTTGAGCATTTTCGAGCTGTAAAATGTTCAAGTGTGAATGGAACCTGAAAGTGACCTTCAAAAGAAATATTCCTGTTGTCAGGTCTCAGCTGGAAGCATGGGGATATCTCAAAATATTGATACTACATAGAATAGTCTCCACTTGCTCAATGGTGATGGTACAAAATTAGCTCATACAAAGAACCTGATTCCCAGTGTGGCCAAAATGTACACAGTCTATGGAGGTAAAGGCCAGGTTCCCTGCCCAAGAGGTTGGATATTGAATGCGAATAAAGGGCAATGTTCTTGGACAACTTGCCAGCCAGCTTGCTAACAACCGAATTAACCTGTCTGACAGTATGTGTTTATAACAGGGGTTTAGTTAGCACACATTTGCAAATATATACGTAAGCCACAGAGCCACGTCACGGCACCCTGATAATCTGTGGTCCTAACTCTACAATTTGAGAGTCCCCGTAGTAGAGGTACATGCATTTAATGGATAGATCAAGGGCAGGTGAACCTGAGGGAGCCCACCCTCTTAACCTCCCTGGCGGTATTCCCGAATGTAGCTCGGGGTAAAGTTTCAGTACCAAAAGCGGTAACCCCGAGCTACACTCAGGCTTACCATGCGGTGTTGCACAGGGATTCCCTACAGCGCTTACCTTGTCCTTCGCTCCCGCGATGCGTCCCTTGCAGCGTCCCCGGCCATCTCCTCCGGCCGATGCCGGCATCTGGCTTCCATGTTCCGGTCCCTGTGACGTCGGGACGCACGGGCGCCGGAACCGGCGGCAAATTTGAAAATTTAAAAAAAATGACATTTTTTTTAAAACAATTATTTCATAGCAAAACATTCCTGTATCAAAGCATTTCACATACATTTTGTCCCTACTGCTTTATCCTGTGCCCTGCCTGCATTTTGACTGTTCTTTCTGCCTGGAAACTTAGAAAAGTCCACGGCGTCCAAAAAGCGTCCCTTTAGGTCAAAATCGGTTTTAGAGCGGCTAGAGAACAGTGATAGTAAATCAGAACTACTTGCAGAATTGAGTGATAATGATTCGTGCAAATACATACATAAGCCACAGAGCCACGTCACGGCACCCTTACGTATATATTTGCAAATGTGTGCTAACTAAACCCCTGTTATAACTGCATACTGTTAGACAAGTTAATTCGGTTGTTAGCAAGCTGGCTGGCAAGTTGTCCAAGAACATTGTTCTCTCCCCTTTATTCACTATGTGATGCCTGTTTATGTGTCCTTGCTTCATAAGCCAGTTATAGACTTGGGCATGTGGCCATTTTTATTTGCATGTTGGATATTGAATGCACCTGCTTGTGTCTTCTTGTGCTTGGAACCTGCGATAACCTACATAGACCCTCTGCACTGTTGATATTTTGGATATATTGGGAATATATTTTGTGAATTTAAAAACACATCCTGCCCTTGTGTGGATTATATTTCCCCATTACACACTGCAGGTGATGCAATTAAGGTTGCCACTTCATCCCTTTAAAACGGAACACATATTGATTACACAGGTTCTGTGACTAATTAAAGTGGTAATTAAACCCACTTAAGTCTTTATCTGCAATAAATTAGCCTCAGAACCTGAGACATTAATATGTGTTCAGTTTTAAAGGGATAAGGTGGCAACCCTAGATGCATGACTAGTGCACCCGAGATAGGTTCATCCAGACCCCACTACACCACCATTACCCTTCCATACCAATCCCTTTTACTTACTATACTTACAGAAAACATAACACCAATTTTGGAGTAAAATGGCCAGCACGGCCTTTTATTAACAAATCAAGTTTAAACACATCAACCATTCCTTATAACAGAAACATAAAGAGTTGTCGTTGGTCTGTGAAGGCACCCCAAAACGATCCGAAATGCACCTGCAGACAACCATATTCCACTAGGCCTCCAGCCGCAACCAACCAGCTCGGAGACAACCATACCGTCCGCAGTGCAGCACCACCACCTTCCAGTTAAACCTTGGTTAACTGGAATGTTCCCGGGCACACCATACCAACAATGGGTCCCACACCATTTTTGTACCTCCAAGATAGGAACCGCCTCCAAAGCCCAACCACCGCCCAGGAACCGAAATAACCCCCCCCCCGGGAGGAACACAACACTCACCAAACAGGGAGGGCGGGAGGGAAGCTCTCTCTCCCACGTCCAGCTCCAACTGACGCCCCTCCCCAGGACACCCCACCCTAAAGTGCAGAAGACCCCACCTACACTCTCCTCTACCAACCAGATCCCCCAGCTATCCTTTACCAACCCTAATACTAACATTAACCCTTACACGTCTTCCTTCCCACTCTGGGCCTAGTCATGCCTGCCCTGCGCTAATTCTTTTCTTCTTTTATCGCTGCGGGCATTTCTATAGACACTTAAACAAGAGATAACTGAGAACCTTTGGCCTTGATGGAAGTTGATAAAATAAGTGTTCTTTTTATTAAGATTTTCATCTTTGAGCATCAGCTTTCTTTGCAGCTCTTGGTATTTGGTCACATGACATGCACCATAAAGCAGATTTGTACTCAAAAATAAGTTAAACAAATCGAACAAATGTGGGCACCCAGAGGAGTTGTTGTCACGTTGTCCCAGGAGTGCTGAAATCCTTACAATAAATCATGGTTTTGGCACTTGACCTTTCTCATTCAATGAGATTCCAGGAGATAGGCAGTTATTCTAGGAGAGCTGACCAGGGCCATATAACGTCCTTAACCCATCAGCAGTACCGGTATCTGCTCCTGTGCAAGGAAGAACAGAAGGAGCACTGCCAGAACCCTACAAAATTATCTCCAGCAGGCCACTGGTGTGAATGTCTCCTACCAAAAAATCAGAAACAGACTTCATGAGGGTGGACCGACATCTGACGTCCTCTAGTGGGCCCTGTGCTCACTGCCCGGCACCATAGAGCTTGATTGGCATTTGCCATTGAACACCAGAATTGGCAGGTCCACCACTGGTGCCCTGGGCTTTTCACAGATGGGAGCAGGTTAACCCTGAGCACATGTGACAGACGTGAAAGGGTCTGGAAAAGCCTTGGAGAACGTTATGTTGCCTTTAACATCATTCAGCATGACCGTATTGGTGGTGGGTCAGTGATGGTCTGGGGAGGCATATCCATGGAGGGACGCACAGACCTCTACAGGCTAGACAATGGCACCCTGACTGCCATTAGGTATCGGGACGAAATCCTTGGACTCATTGTCAGACCCTACGCTTGAGCATTGGGTCCTGGGTTCCTCCTGGTGCACGACAATGCCTGACCTCATGTGGCAAGAGTATGCAGGCAGTTCCTGGAGGATGAAGGAATTGATACCATTGAAAGGCCCCCTCATTTGCCTGACCAAAATCCAATAGAACATCTTGAATATCATGTTTCGGTCCATCTAATGCCGTCAGGTTGCACCTCAGACTGTCCAGGAGCTCAGTGATGCCCCGGTCCAGATCTGGGAGAAATACCCCAGGACATCATCCTTCGTCTCATTAGGAGCGTGCCCCGATGTTGTCAGGCATGCATACAAGCACATGGGGGCCATATAAACTACTGAGTACCATTTTGAGTTGCTGCAATGAACTTTCAGCAAAATGGACTAGCCTACTGCATAATTTTTTCACTTTGATTTTCGGGGTGTCTTTGAATTCAGTCCTCTGTAGGTTGATCATTTTTATTTCCTTCAAGAGATGAGGCATCCTTACGTTCCTAACACGTTACCCAGTCCACATCAGTATGGATATCCAGCATGATATTTTTCCTTATTGAGATCCGATGTGTTTTAAAAGTGTTCCTTAAATTTTTTGAGCAGTCTGTATATATATATTGTGACAGTGCGGTATCCTGCCACAGTCTAAATAAAGCTTATAACCCTGGATTCTCAACCATACAGGTTGAGGGGCTCCAGAGGGTTTATTTAATGCAGAGGAAACTGGCTTTTCAGTTTCCTCATTTATTCGTAAAATCCGTTTTGGGATCTGGAGCCTGGAGATTTCAAAGTGATCTGGGAGGGATGAAATCTCCAATCCTGGGTCCATATTTTATGAACCCCCAGCACACTAATTGTACAGGTGTGTGCAAGGCTTAAAAAACAACCTGACTAGGGTTCTGGGGTCCACCCCGGCCGACAGGAGATCGTTGACCAGGAGTCAGGAGAGCTCCACCTAGGAGAGGTGGGAGCCAGAGCAGCAAGGGGCTGCTAGCTGTGTGCAGAAAAAGCCATTTAGGAAGGAGTCTGCAGGAGACGGCTATGAGCCTGAAGTGGAAGGCTAGAGCGGCAGAATTTTGCGTACAAGCCAGGAGGCTAAATATCTGTTGGTTTGAAGAGTGAAATGCTGAAAACCCCTGTGAGGGAAATTTCTGGAACTTTCTTTTAAATAAAACTGGGCTAAAAAGGCCTATAAAATAGTATGCGACTGGCTGTGTGCTTTAAAAACTCTACGCTTAATGCTAGTTCTCACAATGTATATATATATATATATATATATATATATATATTTTTTTTTTTTATCTTTTCTCCTAGAAGCTCATTAATTTCTTGTCTTCTTGTGTTTCCTTTCATATTTGCTTCTATAGTGTGATGCAGGAAAGGAGGTGCGGGATCAGTGTACAGTTGGTCTATCCATTAAGTTTTATTACACTTTCAGCAGAGCAAGTAATGAGAGAAGAAGCTATAAACAGCTACTTTTCATGTGACTCTAATGTTGTTGATATCACTTTAATTTACAGCCTTCTTGTAGTTCCTGAAACATTTGTGAGTGGTGTAATCACTGGAGCTCATACACAGAGCTGTTAGGAGAAGATAATGCTTCAATATTGGATTACTTACCACTAATACTGACTGAAAAGCACACAACATTCTTTCATGATCTCAAAGCCGGTACTCTTGTATACTCTGTAATAATAATACTTTGATAATAAATGGAGCTGACTTATGTGCTCATCGGAGTGTACACCTTTTGGGAAGGAGTTGGGATTTAAAGGTATACTCTCTTCACATCTTTCCCTTGCTTAAAGTCCAACTTCATTCCATGCCCCTCAGCCACCTAGTCTACCCCTTATGTATTACTTTCTAAAAAAAATCCCTCATCCCTCATACTTATCCTTTTCCAGAAGTCTTCAGTCTAGTAAAGTGACATGCAGGGTCGCCTTCCTCTTCAGTTCTTCTCTGATGATGGGTAGTCCTTCTTGCTACACATGTGTTGCATATTTGATCAATTTTCTATTGTGATTCTATCAGCACATGCTCTCCAATTTGATGTGCGATTCTGGTTGAATATCTCTCCGTTTCTTATGCGAGTTTCATACACAGGGGCGGACTGACAACTCATGGGGCCCCCGGGCAATAGGGGATCATGGGGCCCTTGTGTCCTTGCCCAAACTCAAAAAAGCCTATGAAAAAGGTACCAGGGGCATCTCATGGGGCCCCCTACTGACCCCGGGCCCTCGGGCAGTGCCCGAGTTTCCAAATGGTCAGTCCGCCCCTGTTCATATACCTCTCTCTCCGTTTTCTCATGCACTTCCCATTGAACTCAGTATACTGCAAAATCAGATCGCAGTGCTCAAAACTCTCACACGACCCTTTTGTCAAACCACACTGCTGTTCAACCACATATATGTAAACACCCTCAATTGGAATATATTTGATCTATAATGTCATCCGAACCCGTTCAAAACGCATCGCAAAATGTGTATGTGTGAACCAGGGCTTACAGAATGCAGCTAAAGGTGCCTGTAAAAGAAGCCTCTTAATACTCCCCTCCCAGTGGTTCAGCGGACCTCAAGATCTGCAGCTTTTGGCAGAATCTTCATATTTGACACATTTAAAACTGTATTGGATGCCTGGTCCCCGACTGTGTTGAATGATTGCTCTTGTTAGCATCTACGTCACTGCTATGTCTTGTAATGACATAGTGCTAACAGCTGCAACCAGGGGCAGACTGACCATTTGGAAACTCGGGCACTGCCCGAGGGCGCGGGGTCAGTAGGGGGCCCCATGAGATGCCCCTGGTACCTTTTTCATAGGCGTTTTTGAGTTTGGGCAAGGACAGAGGGGCCCCATGATCCCCTATTGCCCGGGGGCCCCATGAGTTGTCAGTCTGCCCCTGGCTGCAACTGCATCGTTTCCCATTGCAAGCTAAAATTCTAACCAAACAAAAAATCCCTCTCATCCAGTACAGATTCCCCACTCTCCCCTGAAATCCCCAACCCAGCACAAATCTTTGCCCTCATCATCCCACCTCCCAGCTCAGATCCTCTTCCTCCCCAAATCCCACTTTCTAGCACGTCTTCTACCCCGCAAATTTTCGCTCTGAGCATAAATCCTCGACACCCCCCGAAATCCCCCTCCTACCACAAATCCTCCCCCAAAAATTTACCCTCCAAGCACAAGTCCCCCTCTAATCATCCCTACTAGCATAAATCCCCCCTCCCCAATCCCCCTTCCTAACACAAATCACCCTCCTATATTGTGCCTCCCATAATAAACTGTACGCCACTGCCACCCCCAAATTTCCTTCTTCTAGTACAAATCCCCCTCCTAGCACATATTCATCCCTATACCCCCTTCTTAGCCTTGATCTTCTTCTTCCTCGTCCTCCTGGCACAAATACTCTCCTCTCCAGCACAAATATTTGTTACTCTGAAGATGCTGCCGCTACTCCTGCCAACTTGTAGGTAGGAAATCTCCATGTAGCGCCCCCCCCCCAATTCACATGATACCACTGTGCCCAGAGCAGTCACACCTTCTGCCCACCCCTTGTCCTGGCCCTGGCACATACACCCCACACCCAAGACACAATGGCAGCCATATGGGGCTGTACACGTGCCTTGGCCATAGCAAAAATTATACCCAAATTGTGTTTGGCAGGCAGTACCAAATGCAACCCATTTAAATAACAGCAGCGCTGCATCTCCTCTGCAATTGTGTGTAAAGTACACAGTTGTAGAACGGTGGTGCAGCCTTTTCAAGGTTAAAACTAGCAATGCTGACGCAACAAATCTCCTCCCAGCTGCCTGTCAACTGCCTTTTGTAAAGGGATCCATCATGCTTTTCAGAGGGGCAGTAAGAGCTGGCGCAAGTGTGAATGTGCCCTTACAGTGTCATAGGTAAGTAGAACCCGAGCCTATTCACTATATATACCTACAAAACAAATACAGTATATACATATGCTCCAGAAAATATGCATTAATTACTGTGCCACAAACAAGAGTATCTCAGAAATGCGCAAACCTCAAGACAAAGTATTTTATTTTTTTAACTAAACTCTTCCATTGCATATGTTTTTCGGTACACAAAATAAAAATATAAAGCTAACTTTGTCCAAACCTAAAAATGTAATTACAACTGCTTGTAACTACTTAGCAACCAGCAACTGTAGAGGCAATAAAGACTTTGGTCAGGATTATGTTGTGTACACCATAGGCTGCAGAGTGCATGGATCAGTTAAATATATTGGGTATGCACTATTCTAAGTGGTCAGTGTAGAACTCCCTTACAATGGTGGCCAGTGAATAAGAGCTTCCTGACATTGTTGGTCAGTGGAGAAGAGTCCCCTTATGTTGAGGGTCAGTGCAGAAGTGTTTCTTTATATTGGTGGCCAGTGATGAAGTGCCTCCCTGTATTGGTGATCAGTGGCAAAGTGCTGGTGGTCAGTACAGTGCTTCTATAGATGTGTGGTCAATGAAGAAGGGTCCCCTAATGCTGGCAGTCAGTGAAGAAGGGTTAATTACATTGGTGGCCATTGATGAAGTTCCTTCCTATATTGGTGATCAGTGGCAAAGACGACTGTACAGTGCTTCTATAAATGTGTGGTCAGTGGAGACCTACAGTATATATTTGGGACCAGGGTAGCAAAGCAGCCCCCTAACATAAGCAGTCATGATGAAGTGCTTCTGTTAATGGTCCTTGGTCGGGTGGCCAACCTAAATTTGGGGAGCTAAATAGATCATTGGTTTTAAGTGGCTCTTCACCTGAGAGAGGAGAGGCTCCACAACCTACACCTTTGGCACTGCCATTGGAACTATGCAGGCACTGTTGGACAGGAGATCCCTCTGCCCATCAAATCCTGCTCATTGGGAGGATGTCACTAAATCCAGGGCACCTAGACCTGGATCAGGTACCCCCACTTGTCACTAGTACTGGGTTTCAATGATACACATGAAGAAAATGTGTCTAAATTATCTTGTTACTCATAAATGTGCTCCTAAGGTCCCACATGTGCATAGGCAATGCATGGCATACAGAACAATCTGTAAAAGGTTGGTGGAGGACACTGTAGAATAAATTCCTCTGATATACATATACTTTCTTGTATCTATTCACACTACCTATGTAAAGTGGAGCATTCTTTTGTAAAGCTCCTTTCCTCGCTTATATAATCATTTCCTCGGATTGTATTGGTAGTCTGGAGATGGGAAAAACTTTCACTGCAAATGATTGTCTCCAGGTTCGAAATGCATGACAGGCTGTATGGAATGAAGGCTTGTTATTTGTCAAAACAATTTCATCTTTTGTAAGGAGGATGTCTTTTAAAGGATTTCAGAAAAGAAAAACCCTGGAAAATATATCTAGCTGTATCACCATGGAATCCATTGTCCAAATAATTATACTGTATATTAAAAAGCAGGCTTGGGTATTACAAAGCGCCTTACAATTTAATATACTTGAATACACATGAATATTTACCTGACACATGTATGTAGAATATTTACAGATTCAGAAGGGTGGAAAACAGCTCATAGGAATTTTACCATAAAAGTGAATCTATATTGGTCTCCATGATTAGGCCCTTTGTGGCTTGAAACGTGTTGCAGCAGAAGGTGGACAGGCGAGACTGTGTTGCAAATCCTACAGTTATATTAAAGCTTTTATAAACACTGGTGTACAGGGGCGGACTGACCATTTGGAAACTCGGGCACTGCCCGAGGGCCCGGGGTCAGTAGGGGGCCCCATGAGATGCTCCTGGTACCTTTTTTCATAGGCTTTTTTCAGTTTGGGCAAAGACACAGGGGCCCCATGATCCCCTATTGCCCGGGGGCCCCATGAGTTGTCAGTCTGCCCCTGCTGGTGTACAACCTATTCATTTTTAGTTTACAAGCCATTTATATTATATGTTTCAGTTATGGATGGATGTAGGCTCACTAACTAACTCAATGGCTTTCAATACCTTTTTGGAACTTTAGCAGTGAAATCCCTTAACTATGGTATAATAAATGTCTACAAACTTTAGCAGTTACCTGCTAGGCCACCCCAAACCAACAGTACAAACAAATGGCAACCACCCCAATCTATAACTGGCCTTTGCAGCAAGGAGCATATGGAAGAATGGCACATGTCAAAAAACAACAAACAAAAATTCCCAACTCGCTTACCAGCCAGTTGGCAACAAACACAATTAATCCTGTCCAACAGTTCACGTTAAAAAAAGGGGTTTGGCTTGCACCCATTTTCAAATATGTGCATAAGCTGTCGAGGCCACATCACAGCACCCCAGTGTACTGCAGTCCTAACTCTATAAATTTTGAGAGTCTCCAAAGTTGGAGCACATATATAACAATGGATAGACTGAGGGAATGTATGCCTGGAGGGGTCCCACTCTTCCTTAAAGTTGTAAGGAAACACTGGACACCCAGCACATAGCACAATGGCAGCAAAGATATCAAGTGCATCCACTCACCAATTCACCAACAGTACAAACAATTGGCAACCACCCCAACCTATACTGTAACTGGCCTTTGCAGCAAGGAGCATATAGAAGAGCAACGCTTGTAAAAAAACAAAAATTCCCAGCTCACTTACCAGCTAGTCTGCAACAAACCAGATTACCCTGTCTATCAGGGAGACACACTGCATACCTTTGCTGTCATTGGGCTATTGCTGGGTGGTCAGTGCATCTTCATAGTTTTAAAGAGGGGTAGGTTCCCTCCAGGTATACCTGCCCTCAATCCATCCATTAATATATATGTGCTCTAACTTTGGAGACTCTCAAAATACATAGTTAGAACTGCAGTACACTGGGGAGCCATGATGTGGCCTCTGCAGCAAATGTATATAATTGCAAATGTGTGCAAACTAAACCCCTTTTTTTTAAGGTGAACTGTTAGGCAAACTTACTGGGTGAGTGCAAGATAATGAATGTAGACCATGAAGTCTTGGTGGAACAGATCCATCGTCTTGGCACAAGAGACAAGTATGGGAAACTGAAAGTAAAATTCGGTGTATTATTTAATGATGACCAATGTGCTAATTTTTTTGAAGCCATGGTTGTAACTCTAAAAGCTGCCAAACGTAAGAAGATTCATTTGGTTTGTTGCAGGCTGGCTGGTATGTGAGCTGGGAATTTTTGTTTGTTGTTTTTTTTTCCACCCCAAACCTCCTAAAATGCCCACTAATGATCAGTCTGTGATGGATTTGGTAAAATGCCTATTTCATTTCCTATTGAATATATATATATATGCTATTTCTATAAGTTTTATAAATATTTACTTTTATACTTTAATACATATGTTGTGTGAATATTTTCTGCCTGCTGGGCTTTGTGGTACTTTAAGAAATCCTTGCTTAAGAAATATTTGCTCACAGGAACAGACCCCCTCCCATCGTGTGATTTGGAAGGCAAAATAATGTTTTTCTCTTTTTAAGATAAGACTGAAGAAGATCACACCTATACCATGACGGAGATTGTTTTCGTGTAAAGTGACCAATCAAAGACTAATATAATGCTTATGCTGTTATCACGTGATGTTCGCATCATTTTTCATATATAAGCTCACGGTTTCATTTCAATAAATTAGAGAGAAGTTTTCACAGACCAAACGTGTCAGTGTGAGTTTCTTCATGTGCGCACATTCCAAAAGCTGGCCAGCATCATAAATTAGGACAGGAACAGATAAGCACTGGATGATTAAGTCCATGACTAAAACAATTTGGTGCCAAGAAACCCGGGAACTGAATAATGAACCTGCAGCCAGCACCCATGAAAAGGCGTTCGGTGTCAGTCAAACTGGACAGGCCGGAGAGCTTGATCACCTCTCGGAGCATGGTAAGATATATTTTGCTATCTTACCATTGCTTATCCTGTCTTTGTTGTTGATTCATACCTGTGCCTAGTACGGCTGCTAAAGGTCAATAAAGGCAGGTAACCTTGTATGCCCGGAGTTTATTTACATATACCTGCATGTGCTTATCTATTACCTGGGTCTCTGTTGTGTGTTTTTATGTATCAGTCTTGAGGTGGAAGAGGAGTGGACCTACTGAGGGTTTTGACACATAATTTCTCTGGGTGTGTGGTAACCTTGTGTGTTGACCACAACAGAGGAGGTGTCGGATATGCGTCACGGTAGTGTGACAGCGGGTGCCCTAGCCATTTTTGGGGCTAGGAAGAGTTACTCAGTAATCTGTACTCATAGCCCACCAAGATAGACTGCTATGTTATGTCCTAAATGTGTGTCTGTAAGCTAATGTTTGCCATTCATAACAGAAGGTTGGGGTTTGTTAAGGGTTAAGGAAAGTCTGGACAGCAGCCTGTGAAGTGTCTTAGATTTGTTAGGAAGGACCAGAGACAGGAGGAGATGGGTCAGACGCTGATAAGACCCCTAGAAAGGAATGTTAGCACGTGACCTGGTTGCACAGAGGGAGGGGGAGCAGTATGTTAAAGGGATTAGTTAAGTTAGAAAGTATGTGGAATCAAAGATAAGGAGGTATGAGAAAAAAAAAAAAAGATGTCTTAGTTGACAAACATGTGCTGAAGACAGCAAGAAGTTTGGAATAATGTAGCCGAAGTTATCCACAAAGAGTAGTGGACAGAACAGGTATTGCTACAGGGAAAAAAAAAAAAACAGTTTATGTGTTAAAATATTGAAAAAGATTACTGGCATGTCATATTGTGAAGGAAGTGAAGCAGTTAAAAAAGTTATCTAAAGTAGCGAAAGTTTGTAAGCTGAAAGTCAGGACTGGCATAAATCATTGTAGGAACAGAGAGGAATGTTATGTGAAAAAAGGTTTGCTGAACGTGACAGAAGCTTGGTAAAAAAAAAAAAAAAAAACTGTAAAAGCGTTGCATAAAGGATAGTTGGAAGAAATTCAATAAAATGGCGATTGTATAATGTATCATAAAAGTGAAAAGGGACAGCCCTGCCCTTTTGTCTAACACCTACTTTATTCCCATAACCCCAGCCCTGCCCAGTACACTTCCTGCTAGCAGCCATCTTGCTACACCTGTGTTGTCATTTCCTGCCCTGCCCAGTACACTTCCTGAAGGCAGCCATCTTGCTGCTCCTGCTTTGTCTCTTCCTGCCCAGCCCAGTACACTTCCTGGAGGCGGCCATATTGGTACACCAAATTAGACAAATGGAAGGCCAACGCCTTGAGTGAGCCGCCTCTACCCAGTGTGTCTGGTCTTACAAGTCAATGGTATATTCTACGTAGCACCGGATGTGCTGAGCAGAATCCCAAGTTGTCTATGGTCCACAGGACCCGAAGATATTGGACGTTTAAAAAGGTACCCCCAATTATGGTGGAACTGAAGCCTGGAGCTCCCCTACCCAGGAAACCACAGTACCCACTGAAACCAGCGCAATCCAAGGCCATTTCGAAGCAGGTCAAGTCCCTTGTGGCAAATGGTGTACTCATACCTTGTACCTCTCCATGTAATACGCTTTTGTTCCCGATAAGAAAAGAAGACACCAAAAGGAGAACCAGAGAAGTACAGGATGATACAGGACCTTCGAGCAGTGAATGAAGCCAATGTCTTAGAGACACCTATCGTTCCAAATCCCCACACTTTACTCACAGGGGTATCTCCAACAGCAAAGTAATTCACCGTGGTGGACCTGGCAAATGCATTCTCCAGCGTTCCCTTGTATCCTCCCTGCAGATACTTCTTCGCTTTTATCCATGAGGGGCAGCAATACACCTGGGCAGTTATGCCACAAGGGGGCGCAAAATTCCCTGAGTCAGTTTGCCAAAGCAATGACCACCATACTGGGCACGTGGCAAAAGGAACATTCGGCAGTGGTCCTTCTTCAATATGTGGATGACTTTTCCTCTGTGCTGATGACCTGCCCACGGCTGAAGAAGCCTCAGAGAGTTTACTATGTTACTTGGCACACCAAGGCTGTAAGGCCTCTAAACCGAAGTTGCAATGGTGCTCTACAACAGTCGTACTCTTGGGCCACTGCCTCTCACATGGAACAAGGCATCTTACGGAGGAAAGAGTTAAGGCCATCCAGAACTTGCCACTCCCTTTAGGCCAGAAGCCATTGCATGCCTTTCTTGGCCTCATATCCTACTGTAGGTCATGGATTCCTGATGTTTCTTGGTTTATGCAACCACTCTACGATGCTCTCAAGTCTGAGCCCTTCCATCTGTCCGAAGAGGCCGACTCCAATTTTTTGGCTCTAAAACGCTTATTTTCTTCAGCCCCAGCCCTAGGTCTACCAGACTACGAGAAACCTTTCAAACTGTTCATGTCTGAACGCCAAGGCCATGGCACAGGAGTATTGGCCCAGTCCCACGGAGACTGCCTACGATCTGTAGGCTACTACTCATGCCGTTTAGACCCAGTGGCTAGAGGAGCACCCTTGTGTCTGCGTGCAGTTTTCGCTGCTCCAGCTCTGCTGGATAAGACCTCTGATATCGTACTGGGACATGAACTTGTTCTTCTGGCACCGTATGCCATTGCTGCCATTTTAAACCAAGTCCAACCTAAACATTTGTCCACAGCGAGGCATCTTAGACTACAGTGTTCCCTCCACCTTCCTGATAACGTCACTCTCCTACGTTGCCAAACCCTGAATCCGGCCACTCTCCTCCCAATTGCTGAGGGGGGTAATGAAGGTAATGCAGAAAGTGGAGAGGATGATGGAGCCACTGAGCCTCATAATTGTCTTGAAGTGATGAAAATGGAAATCTTCCATCTCCCCACAGTGAGTGAAACACCTCTGCAGGATCCAGACTTTACTTTCTTTGTTGATGGTTCCAGATATGCAGATGAAGGAGGCAAATATTATACAGGATTTGCGGTCACTACTGCAGACACAGTCCTACAGGCAAGAGCCCTATCGCCAGCAATATCTGCACAAGGAGCAGAACTTCAAGCACTCACAACAGCATGCCAGATGGCGGAAGGAAAAAGGGCCAATATCTACACAGACTCCAGATACGCCTTTGGGGTGGCCCATGACTTTGCACCCACTTGGAAGGCAAGAGGATTTATGACTGCGGCAGGTACGTCCATAAGACATGGAGCAACCATTGGACGACTGCTGGAAGCACTCCTTCTACCCATTCAAGTGGCTATTCTGAAGGTAAAAGTTCATGGGAAAATAAACTCCTCAGAAGCCAAAGGCAATAATCTGGCAGATTTGGCGACAAAACGAGCGGCCATGGGACCACCAGAAATGGAAGGAGAGGTGACCGGAGAGTGGGAACCAATGTTCACCTTACAGACCTTACCTGTGGACAGAAACTACCTCAAGGAACTCCAAGAAGCAGCAAGTCCAGAAGAAAAAGAGAGCTGGAGACGGAGAGGAGCTATTCTCAAAGACGGTCTGTTTGAGTGCAACAAGAGGCTTTGTTTACCCAAGAATATGTTTCCAGCTGTAGTCCAGTGGGCACACGGAGCAGCCCATCTGTCAAAGAGCCTCATGAACTCTCTCATCAACAAGTACTATATAGCGCCTGGAATCACCACATTGACGAACAATTTTTTGCAGAACATGTGCCATCTGTGCAAAGTGCAATCCGGGACGCACAGAGAAGACACCACAGAAACATTTGGCCAAACCCCTATACCCTTTTCATAGGATACAAATTGATCATATCAAGATGCCAAAGAGTGGGCGGTTGAGTACACCCTAGTGGTGTTCGACATGTTTTCCAGTTGGCCAGAGGCCTTTGCTGTAACTAACATGACTGCTAAAACAACTGCGAAGAAACTCCCCACTGAGGTTGTATGCAGATATGGGCTTCCAGAGGTGATAGAGAGTGACCAGGGCCCCGCCTTCACAGCTTCAGTAACCAAAGAAATATGGGCGGCATTAGGAGTCACTCTGGCGTTCCATACCCCCTATCACCCCCAAAGTAGTGGGAAAATAGAAAGAATGCTAAAAATGGCCCAAGAGACTGGCATGAGTTGGCCAGACAGTCTGTTTATTGCCCTATTTAGTGTCAGATACACACCAAGAGAGAACACTCCCTATCCCCTTATGAGATTTTGTTTAGCTCAGCCCCCAGATTTTGTTGTTATTTTCCACAACAGTTGCAATTACAGTCTGATGTGTTAACTGATTATGTGACTGTATTATCACGTGAATTAACCCGTATCTATGTCCAAGTGTTTTCTCCATTCCAGATTCTGAGTCAGATACAGGAACTCACAGCCTATTACCAGGAGATTGGGTATTAGTAAAGACATTTATGAGGAAACATTCCCTTGAGCCAAGATATGATGGTCCATTCCAAGTTCTGCTGACCACAGCCACTTCTGACAAGGTGGCCGGGAAGAACACTTGGATACACGCCTCCCACTGCAAGAAAGTCCCGAACCCTGAGGGAAAGGCGTCATCTACACCATGACAACTATGTTGTATATCCTTTTTCTAATGAGTCTGATAGAGGCTCAACAGGTGGATATCACCGAAATAGGTGACACCACTATATTTTGGTACAACTCATCCAACACTCATGTAGCTATTTACACCTTTGATTTCTGTAGTATAGATCCCATGTGGTGCTATGACCATAATCTATATGATCTTGATACAACGAGCATGTTCCGATAGCAGTGACCAGGTATACATATGTGTCATGGATGATTACTGGGGACCAAAAGATTAGAATAATATTGGAAGGGATTTGGACTGGTGAGTGTGCCCTTGCAAAGGCCATTATGCCTCTCCACATCCTAGCAGAAAATACCCCTGACCCAACGCCTGTCCGTAGGAGGAAACGAAAAGCTCCTTCCGGTAGTTTTGACCCACATGTGTATATAGATGCCATTGGAGTCCCAAGGGGGGTGCCTAATAAATTTAAAGCCAGAGACCAAGTAAAGCAGGCTTCGAATCCCTGATTCCCATGATAACTGTTAATAAAAATGTAGATTAGATAAATTACATATACTACAACCAACAGAGGTTTGTGAATTACACCAGGGATGCCCTTCAATCGTTGACCAGCTATCCCCTACATCCTACATGACATTCCAGAATAGGATGGCTCTGGACATGATTTTAGCAGAAAAAGGAGGTGTCTGTAAAATGATAGAAGGAACCGGAACATGTTGTACATATATTCCTGACAATACTGGCTCGAATGGTAAAATTACTCTGTCTATGAAGAAATTGGAAGATCTGTCAGTTGAGTTGAAAAAGAATTCAGCGATCACAGACTTGTGGGATCAATATTTCAGTTGGATGAGTGGGTGGCAAAAGATACTTGCCCAAATAGGGGTAACTGTACTAATAATTCTGATTCTCCTGGTCCTGGTTGTATGCTGTTATACCATGTGTGAGGAAATTGATGAGCAAAGCTGTAGACAACAGAACACCTACCTTCCTGAACCAGGAGCAAGAGGATCCCCACATGATAGATGAAGAAAAAAACCTTATACCCCATTACGGTCCCTCCCCGCCAATAGTAATCTCACAATTTTGTAGGGATAGCATCTGACTTCCTTATGTACAAAGTCTGTGGCAAGGGAGGTGATGAAATAGTCATCACTTGTCTAACGTACAGCATAAAAGAGTTCCAAGGTACATAAGGACAGATGAGCTAGGCTTTATAGGGACAGAGTAAAATAGTCATTTTAAGGGGGGACTGTGATGGATTTGGTAAAATGCCTATTTCGTTTCCTATTGAATATATATATATACGCTATTTCTATAAGTTTTATAAATATTTACTTTTATACTTTAATACATATGTTGTGTGAATATTTTCTGCCTGCTGGGCTTTGTGGTACTTTAAGAAATCCTTGCTTAAGAAATATTTGCTCACAGGAACAGACCCCCTCCCATCGTGTGATTTGGAAGGCAAAATAATGTTTTTCTCTTTTTAAGATAAGACTGAAGAAGATCACACCTATACCATGACGGAGATTGTTTTCGTGTAAAGTGACCAATCAAAGACTAATATAATGCTTATGCTGTTATCACGTGATGTTCGCATCATTTTTCATATATAAGCTCACGGTTTCATTTCAATAAATTAGAGAGAAGTTTTCACAGACCAAACGTGTCAGTGTGAGTTTCTTCATGTGCGCACATTCCAAAAGCTGGCCAGCATCATAAATTAGGACAGGAACAGATAAGCACTGGATGATTAAGTCCATGACTAAAACAAGTCCACACCAACATTTGAAGTCAAAATGGCCTTTGCAGCCTTTTATTAACATATAACATCCATATCACATTATTGCTTTAAAACAGAAATAGTCAAAGGTTGCTGAACTTTGGAGGCACTAAACACTACTTCTGGTTTGTATCTGCGGAACCACTTAATTATAAAATGCTCCCAGACGAAAAAAAACACAGCGGCTCGGAGACAATATCCAAACTAGCCACAGAGACCTCCATGTCCCAGATGTCCAATTAACCCACTGTCTAAGGACACTATCCTACTGATTGATCCCCAACCTTTGTACTAGCCCTGATTTTTTATCACCTCCAAACTCCATAACCACCAGGATGCCCGACAATAGAATAGCCATTATGAGAACAGGAAGGATGAGTGGGAAGTTCCTTCTCTGCTCGATGGACTCCAACTGGATCTGCAGCTCTCCACCTAATCCTGAAACCACCAAAGCTTCTCCCATATATAAATACCAATCATGTAAGAGACTGCAAAACTCAGACCAAAATTTAACCCTTTAAAGCTTGTCTCCCCTCTTTAAATACAGTAGTCATGTATGCCCTTTGCCTTTTTCTATTGCTCTGGACTTTCCTTTCCTGGTTCTGTCCTGCTTTGTTTACTCTCTTTTCTTTTGCTGCAGCAGGACTGTACTCATAATGCCCAATACATTCTTTGTAATGTTGAATTAAAGAGGAACCCCAGACAAAGCTTTTTGGCAGTTTTGTATTGAGTGAAAAAGGTTAAAGCCTCTCTTGGGTTTTATTTTTGTCTGTGTTGCTGTTGTGAACATTTCTCTTAACTTACAGAAAAACTGAGCAAAGAATATATCCCATAGGTTCACAGATATCAATAAAATCATTTTTTAGTAGAACATGGAAAGGATATTACCTCTTGGTAGAGGTAATATCCTTTCCATATTCTACTAAAAAATTGTTGCTTATTGTTTTAACATTGGTAAGGACTTCCTGTGTCATCCCTGGAAATCAGGGGAAATCTACCCTAAGAGCAGAGGCGTCCCTAGGGTTGGTGTCACCCGGTGCGGTAACACTTGGTGAAACCCCCTCCGATGATCCCTGCAGAATGGATCGCATCTGCAGATTGAGCATAATGGATCAGACTACGATCCATTATGCTCAATCTGCAGATCCGATCCATCCTGCGGGGATCATCGGCTTTCTTCACAACTTACTTTTTCTTGGAGCGGGTCAGGTGTCACGCCGTATAGGTTGCATGCCGACGATCCCCTCAGGATGGCTTGGATCTGAGGATTGAGCAAAATGGATCGGAGTTTGTTTACATGTGATCAGCTGTGACTGGATACAACTGATCACATGGTAAAGGGCCGCTGTGATTGGCTTTTTACCTTGATCTGTGGTCAGCTGTGTCCAAAGTACACAGCGGCCACAGAGCGCACCCGATGTGCTCCCCTGAGGGCGTGCAGGAGGCACATTCTGGGTGGACGTCTATAGATGCTCTCCCAGAACAAGAGAACTGCCCTGTAGCTGTCTTTTGGCTATGGTGCGGTAATGAAGCAGTTAAAGTGATTGTAAAGGTTTAATTTTCTTTTTCTAAACCAACAAATGTATCATACTTACCTGCTCTGCACAATGTTTTTGCACAGAGCAGCCCAGATTCTCCTCTTCTGGGGTCCCCTCCTCTTGTCCAAGTACCTCTAAAGCAAGCCACTTGCTATGGGGGCACTACTGGCATACACAGTGTGGCTCAGCCCCACCCCCACTCTCTGCTCACAGGATTTGATTGGCCGCAGCAGGAGCCAATGACTCCTACTGCTGCCGAGTCTCCTGTGAGAGAGGGGAGAGAACAGCAGCGCTGCTGCAAATGTGCACAGCACTGGATCAAGATCAGGCTCAAGGTAAGTATATTGGGGGGACTAGGGGGAGCTGACATGGAATAGTTTTTTTACCTTAATGTAGATACTGCATTAAGGTAAAAAAAGGTTACCTGTCCAACCACTTTAAGAACAAGAGTCCCTCATATGGACAGATAATTATAGTTGTGAACCCCAATTCAGAGATCTCAGTACTGGAGTCTCTGAGAATTTTACAAAACACCTGCAAATCAGCATCTATCCAAAGAAAATATTCTAGTCTTTGGTTAACCAGACATATTAATGGAACATATAAGAAATATGCGGGTACCCATTGCTGACTTGTTTTTGAAGGTTTAAGCTCCAGGGCTTCCATTACTGCTTTGTCATTCACAGACTTGGAAGAAGAATGTATAAACTAGGAATATAAACTGATGCATATGTGTAAGCAAAGATGTATGCCTATGATTTTTTTTTCATCTACACATATGTATTATAGCATTTTAATCACCTATGTTTATTAAAACAGAGCTCCAGGCACACAGCTGAATACACAGCTTAAATTAGACTACCGCCTGTGAGCTGTTTATTGCAGTTTTTTTTACCATTTCCTGCCTTTGCAATAAGAAGGTCTGACATGCATAGCCTACTAATTGCACACTGGAGCTATTGAATGCAGAATGCAACAATTAGATAGTATTCCTTCCAATGACACCAACAAAGGGACACATTTCCTCCACTGACACCAATAAAGGGACACTTTTTCTCCACTGACACCAACAATGGGGCACTAGTCCTCCTACTAACAGAAATGATTGGACATTTTTCCTACACTGACACCAACAATGGGTCAATATTCCTCCCACTAACAACAATGATGGGACACTTCTTTCTCCACTGACAGCAGGAATGAGGCACTATTCTTTCCACTGAAACCAATGATGGACTGCTATTCCTCCCACAGACTCCAAAACTGGGGCACTATTCCTCCAACTAACACTAGTGTTGGAGCAATATTCTGTCCATGACTTCAACAATGGGGAAATATTTCCCCCACTGATACAAACAATGGGGCACTATTACTTCCACTGACAACAATGATGGAGTACTATAAATAACAAATTATAATGTAGCGCTACTCACATAATAAACAAGTGCATATAAATATATGTACCAAGTGTATCAATTAGTGAAAAATGCCAAATCAACTATTGACCAAGTGATTTCATGCAAAAATCCAAACAATTATATGTGAACACAAAATGTGATGGTGATAATTGAAAACAATTGATGCTGATCAAATACAATCTTCAAAAATAATTATAAAGACCTAAATCATATGGAAAACATATATATCTCTCTTTATACAAATCAATTCAGTGTAAATATAGTATAAAATCACGCGTGCATATAGTGAACATACTATAGTGAAACCACAATACAAAAACAACAAAATCAGTGCTCTTAAAGTCCAATATATGCCGATGGTAACACTTAGATGACACACACTCGTGCTGATATTTGTGTGCAAGTGGATATGACAATCCGACCACCGTCTGGATAAGCCTCTCACCTTATAGCTTCGACCCTTGCGGGTCAAAGCGCTTTACTGGATCCTTCTCACGGATCCTCCAAGCCTGCTATCCTTCCAAATGGTCGCTCCTTGACGCACCCAAATCCCTCAAGGGGTCAGCACTCCACTAATGGCTCCTCTCCAGGTAAGATCAAGTGTAGCACCAATCTTTCATTTTGATGTGAAATTCACCTAGCTGACTTTCCAGCTCATTTTCCAGTACACACATATCAAAAGAATAGAATCAAAGGCACATCACAAAAAAGACAGCATGGTCCAATCTCCCTAGATGGTGGCTGTTGGGGGACTGTAGGCCTCCAAATGGCTGAAGTGTTTCAAGGCAGAACTTCTTCCTCAGAGCCAAGTCTACACCATGATGGAGTACTATTCATTCCACTGACACCACTGATGGGACACTGTTCCTCCCACTGACACCAACAATGGGAAATATTTCTTTTGCCACAGACGCAGGGACATTCTTTACTTCTACTGACCACTGAAAGTTTGTTTGCGTACAGCATTTCATGACTGCGCAATTACCAGTTAAAGTAGTGCATTACCAAACAGCAAAAAATTACTTGGTTATGAAGTGGGGAAAATCATTCAGAACTCAAGTGGTTATATTAGAAAAACACATTCATTAATTTACCTAATATATGAAAATAAGCATTTAAAGAAGTAGAAAGTGAAAATGAATAGGCATACTCAACACAAGTCATGTCAATGCACCAAACAAAAATTCCTTGGTGCGAATGGGCCCTAAAGAAGGCCACAAACCAAACTGAACAATTTTTCAGGGGTTGAAAACTAGTAGGATCGTCCTATGTGTATAATATGGGACAATATAACTGGATACTCACAATATAACTGGATACTAATATTTATAGGTAAAGTTGATCCAGGGAATATCCGATTGCTTCTTGAGGAATCAGGAGGGATTATTTCCCCCTGCAGGAGCAAATTGGATCATGCTTTATTGTGTTTTTTTGCCTTCCTCTGGATCAACTGTGGGTATAGGATTGTGCATATAGGATTGTATATTTTTTTCTCTTTTATTGGTTGAACTAGATGGACTTGTGTCTATTTTCAGACTAACTATATGTAACTATGTGTAAAAACTCTGCATACATGGCCCTGCGACGTTCCCCTTTACAGCTCTTCCTCTCATTACATACACTATACTATAAAGACTAAAGAGGAAAAGCTTTAGGTTTTTTATTATTCATGTTTACTAAAAATATACATTTAAACTTTTTTCTGTTTTTATGTAAATATAATATAGTCTAAAATCCATTTGTAACCAGCCGGTTAAAAATAGGCAGACAGGGAGACACATCTACACCGTAGATAATGGGTTGACAGGACACACAGAGGGGCTGCAGTTCCAGGCCATGCATATGATAGGCGTTCATAGCACACAGCACTACTGTGGCTAGAATAGGCCATAGCTAGAGTGTAGAGAGAAGCTGTGGCATATGTAAGGCAAAGGCACAGGTTCATTTAACTGCCTATAGCAACTCAACTGAGCATACTTACCTTCAGTTTGTACTCCATCACTCCGTTTGGTGCCAGAAGCATGGAGGTGCCTTGTGTAAGCTTGAGACTCCTTGCTATGGATTCCATCCCCACCCCAGGTGACAGAGCTAGGTGCCTGAGCAATCAATCACCATGCACCATTATTGCCACATGGGTGGAAGTGGAATGAGTCAAATTCTTTCTATATCTGTAAATACTGGTGGCCCAATAAAGTAGCAGAGCAATAATAAGACAAGTATGTATTAGATCACAGGTTTACTTCAAAGAAGGGAATTTTCTGCTCCTATGGGCCTTCCTAACCCATTTTGGAGATACCAGTGTCTTAATTGGTTTTTGAAGATAAAGAAAAGGAAAGTCAAACATGGACTCAAGAGAGGCAAAAGGTCAAAAGTAGAGACTTTTTAGAGACTCAGTTTTCAATATGAGCAGGTGTGGTCTGGAAATATAGCTCAGTTGCCGAAACCATGCTCGGAATTTTGACCAGCAGGGTAAATATACTTAGAATCAACAAAGGTCATGCTCCACATCAGGGATGTCAAACTGGCGGCCCTGCAGCTGTTGCCAAACTACAAGTCCCATCATGCCTTTGCCTTTGGGAGTCATGCTTGTAACTGTCAATCTTGCAATGCCTCATGGAATTTGTAGCTTGGTAACAGCTGGAGGGCCGCCAGTTTGACACCTGTGCTCCACATGATTGACCAACGTTTGTAGAAGGTTATATGAAACAAAGTTCCTTTATCTAACCTTTTATGGATGAGCATTGTTATTGTCTGTATCTTTCTTTTGTTATCAGCATCTTTCTGGCATAAATTCTGGAAATGCATTGTCAACACTTGTGCACCAGATACTCTCAATGGCTGGTAACTAATTCCCCCTTGCAATGAGTTCCATTCCGGTATTGACTTGGGTGACTCACTTTTGAGGAACATTTATCGTTAGGCCTTTAATGAGTCAGTTCTAAAATCCAGTACAAAACTCTCACGAGCAATTTACTTTCCCAAGCAATGCACAAGACATAATAGAGTCTCCGGGGATCCTATGCTCTTCTCTATTTGAACTGGAGAATGACAGCTGAGGTTGCTCTAAAAATGGGATTGTAGCCACCTTTCATCCTTGCTACAAGATAATGGCTTTTTTCACTTGTCGATGGGCAGTCTGTGAAAATGACTTCACAAAGCCAATCAGTGGTGAATGATTTATCATTTTAGCATAATCCCCAACAACGCGCATGTGAATGTGCTTATGGACTGTTAAATTTATGGTGTAGAGAAGAAAAAAAACAGCAAATATGTTTTCATGCTCCACAGCTTGGTGCTGACCTATTTAAAGGCAGTGTATTATAGTATTCTTTTTTTCCTTATACTGCATAATGTAACATTAGTTCCTCATAGTGTAACTGTGATTTTATAAAAAAAAAAAGTAGTTCTGAACTGATAGAGGAACTGACTTTGGAGGGAATCAGATGAAATTTTTCCTTTTATTATCTTCTCTGTCAGATAGCCATATTAAAGTATTCATTTATACGCAGTCTCTATTTATAGGACTTTGTAGCTACTATGTACTGTATGTGTGTTAGATATTGTTCTTTTCTCCATTATTTGCATATATTTATGTTATAGATTTCCATAATTATGACTGTTTTATAATGCCATTTATTAATTGTATTTTTTATATATGCCATTATAGTTTAGCATAACCAGTTTATTGTTTAATATTTTTTTATAATTCTTTTCAATTAAGCAAATATAAAATATTAGACGAAATTGTTTCACTTCTAACCTGTTAGAGGGTGAAAAATGCTATCCTCTCTGAAGGCTTTAACCTTTATTTGCTTAACTAAAGATAGACCTGAATGACTCAATTGAGGGACACAATCCCCTTCCTTTCTCCTAGCAAAGACAGGAGTGTCTATAAGCCCTAGGCCCCTTTCACATGGGCGTTCCATATGTCTGTTTTTCATCTGTTTACGGATAAAAAACGGACACCAATGTATTTCTATGGACTAGCGGATATAAACGGATGGTAATCTGTTTACATCCGTTAATATACGCATCCAGTTAACCACTTCCCTTCCGGCCCTTTATGTACATGGGCCAGTGTAGGAGCGGTGTAGGAGCAGTGTAGGAACGGGTTGCCGTTCATAAATGGCGCCCGCATTTTCAAGCTGTGCGTGCTACCAGGGAGCACGCGGCACAGCGATCCAGTGCGAACACCGATCGCTGTGCGGGACCTCTGTTTGAGGTCCTGATCCTGTGATCACTGATTGGTCAATCAGTGATCACATGAATAGTAGTAAGCAAGATGTCACTTCTGACATCATTGCTTACTACTAGTGAAATCTGTGAATGATCACAGAGGTCATATGCAGGGGCGGACTGACAACTCATGGGGCCCCCGGGCAATAGAGGATCATGGGGCCCCTGTGTCCTTGCCCAAACTTAAAAAAGCCTATGAAAAAGGTACCAGGGGAATCTCATGGGGCCCCCTACTGACCCTGGGCCCTCGGGCAGTGCTCGAGTTTCCAAATGGTCAGTCCTCCCCTGGTCACATGGTACAAGGCTATTCACAACAGCCTTGTACCATGTGGCAATCTGTGACCAATCGCAGCTCTCACAGTATTTCTCAATGGATGCAAAAATGCAGCCAGAGAGAAGGAGAAATTATTGCTTTTACATCCTTTATGGGTATAAAAGCAATCAGTGTAAAAAAATCTTCATCACCCCCCACAAGTAGTACAGTGTCACTATAGTGACACCCTTTACAAGTACTACAGTGTCACTATGGTGACATTGTATTGCTAGGGTGACAGTATGTTAAAAAAAAACATAAATAATAATATAAAAAAAAAGTAAACATTTTTTTAAAAAAATGATCATTTTTGGTTATATATAGAGATGAGCGAATCGAACTTGGCGAAGTGGAATTCGTTTAGAATATTAGGAAAAATTCGATTCGCACCGAATCCAAATATTAGCAAACTTCGGATGCGCGAATCAAATTTTTCCCGATCGGCCGATTTTCATCCCTTCTACAGCCGGCAAAAAGTGTCCCTGCAGAGAGCTCCGCTATTTCTGACAGTTCTCTGACAGTTCCTTCACATTTACAGCGGTTGAAACATTGTATCTATTTGTTTCCATTTAGGATACAGATGTTTTTATTCGGAAACAAATAGATACAATGTTTCAACCGCTGTAAATGTGAAGGAACTGTCAGAGAACTGTCAGAAATAGCGGAGCTCTCTGCAGATACACTTTTTGCTGTACTGGAATTCTTCTTCTTTTCATTCTTCTTCTTCTTTTCATTCTTCTTCTTCTTCTTCTTCTTCTTCATCTTCTTTTCATTCTTCTTCTTCTTTTCATTCTTCTTCTTCTTCTTTTCATTCTTCTTCTTCTTTTCATTCTTCTTTTCATTCTTCTTCTTCTTCTTTTCATTCTTCTTCTTCTTCTTTTCATTCTTCTTTTCATTCTTCTCATTCTTCTTTTCATTCTTCTTTTCACTCTTCTTCTCATTCTTCTTTTCATTCTTCTTCTTCTTCTTTTCATTCTTCTTCTTCTTCTTTTCATTCTTCTTCTTTTCATTCTTCTTTTCATTCTTCTCATTCTTCTTTTCATTTTTCTTTTCATTCTTCTTCTCATTCTTCTTTTCATTCTTCTTCTTCTTCTTTTCATTCTTCTTCTTCTTCTTTTCATTCTTCTTCTTCTTCTTTTCATTCTTCTTTTCATTCTTCTTCTTCTTCTTTTCATTCTTCTTCTTCTTCTTTTCATTCTTCTTTTCATTCTTCTTCTTCTTCTTTTCATTCTTCTTCTCATTCTTCTTTTCATTCTTCTTCTTCTTCTTTTCATTCTTCTTCTTCTTTTCATTCTTCTTCTTCTTCTTTTCATTCTTCTTTTCATTCTTCTTCTTCTTCTTTTCATTCTTCTTTTCATTCTTCTTCTTCTTCTTTTCATTCTTCTTTTCATTCTTCTTCCTCTTCTTTTCATTCTTCTTCTTCTTCTTTTCATTCTTCTTCTTCTTTTCATTCTTCTTTTCATTCTTCTTCTTCTTCTTTTCATTCTTCTTTTCATTCTTCTTCTTCTTCTTTTCTTTCTTCTTCTCATTCTTCTTTTCATTCTTCTTCTTTTCATTCTTCTTCTTCTTCTTTTCATTCTTCTTCTTCTTCTTTTCATTCTTCTTTTCATTCTTCTTCTTCTTCTTTTCATTCTTCTTCTTTTCATTCTTCTTTTCATTCTTCTTCTTCTTCTTTTCATCCTTCTTCTTCTTCTTTTCATTCTTCTTCTTCTTCTTCTTCTTCTTCTTCGTCGTGCCCCGTGACTGCCCAAATGAGTGAAGTGTGCGGTGATTCTAAGATCGACGGCACTCATCTGCATGTCATACTGACTGACAGTATTATTTCTCTTCCCCAGCAGACTCCAAGGGCATTTAAATTAAAGGTACAGTGTTCTGCACTAATATAAAGGCTCTCTGAAGCCTAGAAACCCTTTAAATAAGTTAAATTCGCAGCAAATAAATTCGCATCGAATCAAATTTCTTCCGCAAATTCGGCGAATCAGCCGAATCGAATTTTTGAATAATTCGCTCATCTCTAGTTATATACTAATTTGAGTTATTTTTATTTATTTATTTATTTTTTACTAAAAAGATAACTGAATACATTTTGGCCAAGATTTATGAAGAAAGATTATTTATTTGCAAACTGTTATAAGAAAAACACTTTTTTTCAATAATATTGGACTTTTTCATTTATATAGCAAAAAAAAAAAAATCCCAGTGGTGAATAAATACCACCTGTTTATCTGTCTCAAAAAAAATGCTAAAAAATTCATATGGGTACAGTGTTGCATGGCCGCGCAATTGTCATTCAAAGTGTGATAGCGCTGAAAGCTGAAAATTGGCCTGGACAGGAAGGGGGTAAAAGCGTCCGGACTTGAAGTGGTTAACATCCGTTTTTTTGAACAGAAGAAACCCCTATTTTTCTTCCATTAAAAAAACCTAAACTGACAAAAAGGTATGTAAATGGACAAAAAAAGGATGTAAACGGATGAAAAAATGGGTGTAAACAGATGAAAAACAGATGTAAACTGATGAAAAATGGATGTAAACTGATGACAAAACTGACGTGAACTGATAAAAAACTGATGTGAACTGATCCGTTTTTTCTTGCAAAAAATGTGACTGAACTGATGTAAAAAACGGAATGCCTGTGTGAAAGAGTCACTATACCCAAAGCTATTGAGGAGCACACAGGCAATGTTGAGCTTAATCCTTTCGCTGCCAAAGCAGTTTTTGGCACACATGTTTAAAATATTATTTTAGGCCTGAAGATTATTTAACCCCCCCTCCCCCCCAAACACTATATAGTTTGTGAATGAAGATACCTTAACCTCCCTAGCGGTCTGAATATGTCCATATTTCTGTGCTCAAAGCGGTGCATCTTTCTGCATGGAAATATGTATTTTTTTTATTGTAGGCCTGTAATTTTTAGGAATAACTCACTGAAATCTGTCCGAACAAGAGTCTAGTAAACATTCCGGGTAGGATAAAATTTGAAACACAAAATCATAAATTATAATTTAGTAAATAATCATAAAAAATAATAATATAATAATAATAAATTTAATTCAATAATATAATCAAACCAAAAACACAGAATTTTGAAATAGAGCGCCAGGTTCGCACATCACTAAGCAAAGTCGCAAAATCGTTTTCAGTGCCTGATGACGAATTTCCCCACGAATCATTATCACTCAATTCTGCAAGTGGTTCTAATTTACTATCGCTGTTCTCTAGCTGGTCTAAAACCGATTTTGACCTAAAGTGACGCCTTTTGGACGCCATGGACGTTTCTCAGTTTCCAGGCAGAAAGAACAGTAAAAATTCAGGCAGGGCACAGGACAAAGCACTCGGGACAAAATGTATGTGAAATGGTTTGATACAGTAATGTTTTACTATGTGATTTTAGTGTATTTAGTGAATGTCACTTTTTGTAATTTTAAAATTTCCCACCAGTTCCGTCCCCCGTACGTCCCGACGCTCGCATGGGACGGAACCCAGATGACAGATGCCGGCATCCGCCCGAGGACATTACAGGGGACACTGCAGGAGGGACATCGCGGGAGCGCAGGACAAGGTTAGAGAAGAACAGACCTCGGAGCAGCACAGCATGGTAAGCCCGAGTGTAGCTCGGGGTTACCGCTTGTGGTGCTGAAACTTTACCCCGAGCTACACTCAGGAATACCGCCAGGGAGGTTAAAGAATAAAATAGTGGTAATTCCAATTTTGTATGTCACACGATATTAGAGCAACAGTTTATGAAATGGAAAATTTCAGTATAAAATGCACTAAAGTGATTATTAGGGCACATAAAAACAATGGCGGAGATTTAATAAAACTGGAGGGTACAAACTGTGGTGCAGCTCTGCATAGAAACCAACCAGATTCAAGGTTTTATTGTAAAAGCTTAGCTACACAACTGCACCAGATTCTGAGTGCTCCAGTTTTAGTAAATCTCCCCCTAATGTATTACCCATTAAAGATGTGTATGACGAAAACATTTGTTTCATTTCAGATTCATTCATTAAGTCAATCAGTTTCTTTCATCATATTTGTCATGTTAGAATGATTTGTTTTCAGAATTCTTTTAGTATATTCAGACTCATTTTGTATATTTGTTGTTCTTGTTATGACTTGCTTTTGAGATTTGCTTGCAACTTTGGCTTTGGCCAAACATATTAATATACAGGAGTTAATTTACTAAAACTGAGAGTGAAAAATCTGGTGCAGCTGTGTATGGTAGCCAATCAGCTTCTACCTTCAGCTTCTTCGGGAAAACTTTGACAAAAAAAGTGGAAGTTGACTGGTTTCTATGCAGAACTGCACCAGATTTTGCATTCTCCAGTTTCAATAAATCAACCCCAGAGTGTGGCACATATTATTGAGCTTACAAAACCCTCTGAAGTCACAAATGTATGAATACAAATGAATTTGTTGTTTTCATTAGAATTTATTTCACATGAAGATGAGGTTGCGCCAAGTAAATAGATACCCAATGTGTCAAGTAGAGATGAGCGAATCGAACATGACGAAGTGGAATTCGTTCCGAAGATTTGGAAAAATTCGATTCGCGACAAATCCGAAGATTAGCAAACTTCGGATGCACGAATCAAATTTTCCCAAAAATGGCGGCGACATGTGTGGCGACGGAGAAAATGGACAGAGAAGATGGGGCGGGGATCTCTGGGAAGGCGCGCAGACAAGGCGCGCTGACCCATAATGCATTCATGACATGTGATCGCATTAGCCAATCAGCAGCCAGCCAGCACTGTGTAATGGTGGAGCTATAAATCGCGGCCATCTTAGAATTCTCCATTAGCCTACGGTCATTCAAGAGAGACAGACCTGTGTGTATTAAGGGACAGAGTTAGGGCCACAGAGACTTTAGGGGCACAGAATCGTTACTCAGGGACACAGAATCGTTACTCAGGGACACAGAATCGTTACTCAGGGACACAGAATCGTTACTTAGGGCCACAGCTATCAAAGAATCGAAAATTTAAAGTGACATACACCCTTTTTTTTTTTTGGTGGCTGTCGTGCACAGTTGGTGCTGCAGTTTGCCGATAAACTGACTTTCTGCTTCACAACCACTATTGTACGTTCAAAGAGTTAAATCCATTTACACGCCGGCTGGCGGTAATATTTTTTGGGTGATTAGTGCATTCCAGTGACAGAAACGTACAGTTTCCAGCCAACGGCAAGCTGCAATTGACCGATTGTGTACAATAAACTGACTTTCTGCTTCACAACCACTATTGTACGTTCAAAGAGTTGGATCCATTTACACGCCGGGTGGCGGTAATATTTTTTGGGTGATTAGTGCATTCCAGTGACATAAACGTACAGTTTCCAGCCAACGGCAAGCTGCAATTGACCGATTGTGCTAAATAAACTGACTTTCTGCTTCACAACCACTATTGTACGTTCAAAGAGTTAAATCCATTTACACGCCGGCTGGCGGTAATATTTTTTGGCCCCCTGTACCGGCTCCTCATGAACGTGGTTCAGCGGGTTTGCATCACTTAACGGCAAATCGTTGACAAACGCTGGGACGTTCAGTGTTGTGCGCATTAAGCCAGACACCAAAGGGCAGCACAGACCTGTTATTACTCGCTCAAGCATGGCTGAACAAAACCAGTCTCTACCACAAATTGGACCCAGACCTGCCCAGGGTCTCGTAAGTAGATTGCACGGAGGAGTAGAGTTCGTTATTGGAATTAACTGTGAGGGACTTTTAAACCTAGGCCTGTGTATGGCCTTCAATTGAAGCTGCTTCTGCTCCGCCACTCTGCCATTGGACTCTTGATAGTCGTCTCCCCACGCTGCTGCTGGGGGGACTTTTTAACATAGGCCTCTGTATGGCCTTCAATTTTAGCTGCTTACGCTCCGCCACTCTGCCATGGGCCCCTGTACCGCCTCCTCATGCTGCTGCCAGGCCCGTAATCTGCCATGGGCCCCCGTACCGACTCCTCATGCTGCTGCCAGGCCCGTAATCTGTCATGGGCCCCTGTACCGCCTCCTCATGCTGCTGCCAGGTCCAGAGTGTGTCATGGGTCCCTGTACGGCCTCCCATTGTTGCTGTCTCCATCGCCACACTCTGCCATGTGCCACTTTCAGGTCTCCTCACGTTCCATTTTGTCATAGGGTGCTGTATGGCCTCCCATTGCTGCTGCCTCCACCGCCACACTGTGGCTCCACACTCTGGTTTTGGCCCCGTGACTGCCCAAATGAGTGAAGTGTGCGGTGATTCTAAGATCGACGGCACTCATCTGCATGTCATACTGACTGACAGTATTATTTCTCTTCCCCAGCAGACTCCAAGGGCATTTAAATTAAAGGTACAGTGTTCTGCACTAATATAAAGGCTCTCTGAAGCCTAGAAACACCCTTTTTATAAGTTAAATTCGCAGCGAATATATTCGGCTCGAAGCGAATTTATTCGGCGAATTCGGCGAATCAGCCGAACCGAATTTTTGAATAATTCGCTCATCTCTAGTGTCAAGCCTTAATATTGCGTGCTTCCATAAAACGGCGACAAACTTCAGTACCCTATAATTTCTATAGATGATGCTTTAAAAGCCCCTACAATTCATCAGTTTAGAATTAACTGTGAATAATGGGCCTAGATTTATTGCAGTCACTCCAGCATGCATGGCAAGTAACATATGTAGTGCAACAGACGTTATTGTGAGTAGGTGCCCCTAACACATGCATTTACATTTGTATGTGTGTGTAAAAAAAGTTTTGGGGAGCTAAATTTAGGTGCTTGGGTCTAACTTTAATTTTTTTTATTACTTTTTTTTTCATCACATAGTGGACAAAAAATGTCCTGTGTAATGCAGTTATTGGTGACAGGTTCTATTTAATGAGACATCAGGGGTCTAAAAGACCCCTGATGTCTCACCTGTCCTCCCATGAAGCTAATAGAGTGCAGAACGCACTGCATTAAATTCTTCCTCAGCCATACTGGTTGGGAAGAGTGGCACAGGTTCCCAGAAGTCAAGTTTTACATGCGGCTTCCAGGTCAGTAATAGGAAGGTGAGATAAACAAATGGACGTTCACTGGTTTCCCTCCCCCTCTACGGTCTCGGGTGCACTAACTAGCGCCATGTTTGTATGACAGCCATGACTAAGGCCTAATTGCCAGAAATGTGTAGGCTTTCTGTGCGGCTGTATATTATTCCTTGACAATAAATGGATATTGTCAAGGAATAATGAAGGAAGGACATGGCGGTAGTGGAGGTGGAAGCGAAGTTGGAGTGGAACCGCAAATGGGAGCACTGTCATCTCATCTATGTATATATCTATAGATATGTTTGGGGTTAACCCCTAAAGTGCTGCTGGCTTTTCATTAGTCTGAAAGCCCATCAGCTTAGATAACAGCTCCTACTTACCTTTGTTGTCGCCAGGGATTTTGAGGCATCACCTCTTTCTCTGGTCTCATTTGATGAATCAGTCCTTTACCTTTTCCTCTCTTTAATGGTTGAATGAACTTTGTATTATGGATTTAATTGGAGCACAGGCATTTGTGGTGGACTTTATTTTTAATTATTATTTTCTAGCGCTGCACTTTTTGTATTATTTAATCTGAGGTTTTTGTATCTTTTACCTAGGTCAGCTGCTTTCACTATTGTTTTTTAATCCAAGCAGAGAAATGTATTGCATTTTAATAAATGGATATTCCAATGGATATTCCAATAGTAGATTTAACCTAGGTGCCAGCTTACCGTGGGATCTGTTATTTAGTCTAGGGAAAAAGATGGCACCTAGGTTAAATCTACTATTTAAATTACTTATTATTACATATTATTTAAATTACTATTCAAATTACTAACATTGATGTACAAAGCTGTTCATAACACTGCCCCAAACCACATCACCGACCTGATATCCATCTACCACCCAAAACGCACTCTCCGCTCCTCACAAGACCTCCTACTGTCTAGTTCCCTGGTCTCCTCCTCCCATGCCCACCTCCAGGACTTCTCCAGGGCTTCCCCCATCCTCTGGAACTCACTACCCCAATCCATCAGACTATAACCTACCCTCCTCACCTTTAGGTGCACTCTGAAAACCAATCTCTTCAGGGAAACCTACCCCGTCCTCACTTAATTGCCGATCTCCTCCACTCTTCCTACCACTCCATCCTCTTCACAGCTATTTCCTCCTGTACCACTATCCCCTCCCTCCTAGATTGTAAGCTCCAAGGAGCAGGGCCCTCGAACCCCTCGTGTATTGTATTGTATTGTTACTGTGCTGTCTCGTGTACTGTCTCCCATTATATTGTACAGCGCTGAGCAAACTGTTGGCGCTATATAAATTCTGTATTATAATAATTATAATAATAATATTGGAATATACATTTATTAAAATGCAATAAATTTCTGTGCTTGGATTAAACAAAAATAGTGAAAGCAGCTGACCTAGGTAAAAGATTAAAAGAAAACTTCAGATTAAATAATACAAAAAGTGCTGCGCTAGAATGGACGCAGACAAACAAACTTCTATAGGCTTCTATAGGGCTCTCCAGCAATGGTGCAACCAGAAGGAGACGACGTGTGGTGCTGGATATCAACAAACATGGAAGGCCGTGGGCATCAGATCTTGGTAGGTATGTGGAAGGGTGAGATTCTTTAGGTTATTCCCCCTTAAAAAGAGTTTCCTACTGATCTGTTCATATTCCTGTGAATAAATCCTAAAAAATGTCTGGCTGATCCCTCATTTCTTTTGTACTATAAAGTCCTATTAATTTCTATGAAGAAGACAATTATTGTTGGTTGGGGAAGTGATTGACTATAGGGACAACTATAGAAAAAAATAGATAACTAGTAATTAAGTCTACAGAGGGCTTCCCTTTAGGGTAGTGAGATCATAATTGACTGCCCACTATAATCTAAGCAAGGCTTCAGATCCACACTACACCACTGAAGTTAATGGGAATTTATTGACCTGTGTTTGGCATTTTACACCACAGGTCAAGTGTAGAAAAACAGCATCCGTCTACACAAGCCATTATAATAGGATCAGTTACTAGGAAAAACATTGACCGATCACATGAGCAGAATATTATATAACTTGGACAACACGCTTATGTACACGGGGCTTAAAAAATGCACTCAGTGAGTTTTTTTTGTTTTTTTTTCTCATAATGTTTTTATTGAGAATGAAATTCAATATAACAGTAACAATGGTATAAATACACAGTAAACCAAATGCGATTTCTCCTGCGCTCAGGGACCCAGGCCGGTGGTGAGTAGATGAAACCAAAACTCCAAAAAAGCAACCACTGGAGTATACAAGGTTGTGCAGCTCCAAACCAAAGCTGGGGAAGCCCGAACAGAACTGTTAAGTGAAACAACAAGAAGCGCACCAACCTTGAGGAAGAAGGCATGACCTTCAAAACGCGTCAGCTGTTCTGAGTGCCTACCCCCATGATGGGATTTGCGCTGGCCTCTTGCCTTTGAAGTCCCTTGGAGGACTTACATGCCTGTTTTTATTCTCTGTTTGTGAGTACCATTCTTTTACTAAATAAACTTTGGTTACTGAGGTAATGCACAAGGTTGGTGCGCTTCTTGTTGTTTCACTTCACAATAAATACACAGTAGGCATAAAGCTGAGTACAGTAAGTACACAGCAGGCATAAAATCACAATGAACTGTGCTGTTAAAGTCCCGTCCAAAAGAGGATTTGTCCGCCCCCTTGTATTCTGTAGGGATGTTGGCACCTTGTGTATTATATCCCTCCCCTTTTGTATTCCAATGGTCAGAATCAATAAATAATCTCACCAGTAAAATGCATTTACGCTTAGTGCCATATGCACATTAATGTTCATAGTTAGTAGCATTTTTTTTCTGCCAGCATATTTTGAGCATAAATTCATACACCCGTGTGCATGAGGCTTAAATTGCCAGTTTTATTCAGACAGTAGCACTTTTCTCTCCTTCTTTTTGTTTATACATGGTTTACTAAGAATTGACATTTACATTTTTTTCAGAAGGTTTTGAGAAAATCTAAATTATCTGTAGATAGAAGGTGATTTTTAATATCACAAAATTACTCAATGTCCAGTGCAGCAATTATCTATGTCGTATCTTTTTTCCAACAAATGTTACAGGGTTAAGGCAGATAGGAGGAAATAACAAAAACAGCACTCAACTACCTATCCCAAAAACCCAAACAAGTCACTTAACAGTCCTTCCCCTGAAGTACATAAATAAATAAAAATAATAATAAGCAGACTTGATTAAATAAACACATATAAAGTGTCACTACACCTGAAGTCCAAGTAAAGTCCAAATTAAAGTCCAAAAATTCTTGCAGGTGATTTCACAATAATTCGTATCCCCAAATCCCCAAACAAGTCACTTAACAGTCCTTCCCCTGAAGTACATAAATAAATAAAAATAATAATAAGCAGACTTGATTAAATAAACACATATAAAGTGTCACTACACCTGAAGTCCAAGTAAAGTCCAAATTAAAGTCCAAAAATTCTTGCAGGTGATTTCACAATAATTCGTATCCCCAAATAAGATTGATGGTATACTCCAGAAGATCTTTATATACCTCAAAGAAAAAGATTCTAAACATAGTGTATTATCCCAGGTATTATAATAAGATAGGAGGAAATGTTTCCAGTTAAAGGAGTTCTATGATTATAGCATACACTTTCATTTTATAATATCAGCATTGTTAGGCCTCATGCACACGGGCATAAAAATTGCTTTTACAAGAAAACAGCGCATTTTATGTGCCTCTGAATGCCTATATTACTTCTATGTGGCCATGCACCTCAGATCAGTATTTTAACCCCTTGGTGCTGGCGCCTCCCAGGCCTTTAAGGGTTTCAGAAGCCGGGAGGCGGGGCGGGGTTTAGGGTCAAGTGACGATCGAAAGAGGAGATCGGGACCTTTCCGTGAGTACTGAACGTGTGTACTGGGAATGCGCAGGTCTCAGCACATATGTCTTTTTTTAATAGAACGCAAATGTGCGGCCACTCGGCGTCTAGGCCCAGATGGCGGAAGGCCACACATTTGCGTTCGGCCGGCGTGAAGAGGTTAAGAGCAGAAACACATTAACCTTTCAATTTATCGTTCATTCGGTAGAAATTTTCCAACCTGTTCCTTAGATTTTTTTGGCTCTGAAAAGTCAAAAACGATTCTCTATTTGTGCCCATCAACTTGACAAAAAACAAAAAAAATGTCCAAATGATGGATTTTCTAATGATTTTTGTATGGGGACCATTACACTATATGACCAAGAGTAGGTGGCCTTTCCTCCAAATGATTGATTTCACATGTACAGAGCCAGCTCCATAAAGACATGGCTTGCAGAGTTTGGTGTGGAAGAACATGAGAGGCCTCCGACCTCAGCCCTACTGAACACCTTTGGGAAGAATTGGTACGGTATCGCCAGTTGAGTCTTCTTGTCCAACTTCTGTACCTGACCTCAAAAATGCTCTTTTCACTGGTCATGTGCAAATTCCTGAAGAATGAGGCTGTTGTAGTCACGAAGGAGGAAGGCCATATAGTGTAGGTTACTATCAATGACCACAATATGAATATTCTAGTCTTGTGGCTACCTCTGGCTACAGTAACTTCAGTCACTAACATGAGATAAGCATGCAGAAAAAAATCAGAAAACCTGGATCTGATTCTTCCTGCCAAGCTGTCCTGCAGATGTAGCAGTTGGAGTGCTAAGACAAGAAAGTTACTGCTGTCAGGGGTGCTTGCAAAAATCAGCTTTTATTTATGTATATAAAACCTGTGTCCCAAAAGGGAAACAAATTGTGTGACTGCTTCTAAAGTGTTAGCTGGAGTTTGACTTCAGATTGTTAGTGTATCTCAATCTACTAATTCATCTAACACTCCCCTCTCCCCAGATTAACAATGCTGCTCTTCAAAAATGCCCCCTGTGCTCCTTCATCCAGAGTGGAGGCAATCTAACAGGAGGTGTGTTACTGGCCAGATTATCAGGTGAAAACAGAGGAAAAAAAGCCTAAATAAAGAAAACAAATGCAGCACCATATGTGAGTCCTCATGCACACTGGACGTTTTTACAGCGGCTGTTTTTGGCTTTTGATGATTTTTTCTACAAGTAAACCGCCCAGCATGTTATCCTATGTGTCCATGTACACATAGACTGTAATCAACGTTTTTTGGCAGGGACATTTTTGACTGGAAAAAAACCCCAGGACTAGTAGGTTTCTAGAGGAGTTTTTTAGCTGTAAAAATGCTCTAACACTGAAAAACGAGGAGAAATGCAGTAAAATGCTGTAAATAGTGGCAAACCAGCGTTTTTGGTTTTTTTGGCAAAAAAACTCCACTAAAAACAGCTAAAAAAACACAAATGCTAAAAAATGCGGCAAAACACGGCAAAATGCTAATACAAAAACACTAAAAAACCTGCGTTTTTAACGTGACTTTACACAGTTGATGTTACCCAGTGTGCATGGAGCCTAACGACTGGTAAGTTGCAATAGGTTACATTTTGGTTTGGGGTTTATTACCACTTTATGCTTGTGGTTGGATATCTTTAAAGGAAACCTGTTCATCTAGAAAAGTGAGGAAGGCTGCATCCTAAAAATTCTAGGTGCCAGGCAGTCATACCGATCTTACTGAATACTTCCCTAGTTATTGTCCTGGAACAAGCATGTAGAAAGAGAAGTCAGAATTAAGTTGTCACTTTAAACCCACATACCTTGTCTTGAGTCAGAGACTTTGAGTACTGAAGATGTTACATCATGTCGATTGCCAGGCTGCCAGCATTTTCAGAAAGAGAGTCCTGCAATGGCATCTTACCTTGCAGCAACAATTTCCTTTAAAGTGTTACTAAACCCCGGACCCTGCGTTCACTATATCTGGTCTCCCACAGTACACACAACATGGAAATACTATTTTTTTAGTAAATATAAACTGCTAAATACCTTTTCTCATCAGCAGTTAGAGCAGTCTTGTGACTTCTATCAGTGTCCAGCCAAGTACTGGTTAAAGCTTGTAAGAGGAGTTTTCATTCTGCTCTAGAATGCTGCAGAACCCTGACCTCTGTCTGGACAGTGCTAATTGGCCCTGTGCTGATCACATATACCCTCCCAAAGAAAAGAAAAACACTCTCTAGAATTACACACCAAACTGAGCATGTGCAGAGTGATTCCCAGAGCTCTGTACTATCAGCAGATGCATTGGGGACTGTGGAAGAAGGCAAGGATCAGAGAAGACAGGATCAAACAGCCTTTTTACACAATGTAGAGGATTAACCCCTTAGGTTCCACAGTGAGTATAACAAGCATGCTTTACTGCATATACAGACCAGGGGCGGACTGACAACTCATGGGGCCCCCGGGCAATAGGGGATCATGGGGCCCCTGTGTCCTTGCCCAAACTCAAAACAGCCTATGAAAAAGGTACCAGGGGCATCTCATGGGGCCCCCTACTGACCCCGGGCCCTCGCGCAGTGCCGAGTTTCCAAATGGTTAGTCCGCCCCTGATACAGACTGATTTTACTAATGTGGGTTTAGTAACACTTTTAGAAAAAATGATTGCGTAGAAAGAAGTGTGACACTGCTAAGTCCTGCTGTTTCCTTTGTGCGGTGACTGAATGACAGCAACGCTTTGCAAGTTCTCAGGAGACATCGGAGCTCTGCTTGGAATTATTTACCACTGAACAAATCACCGTGAACGTGTGAGTAAGAAAGTGAATAAGCCAATGCCTCGGTGTAATCACCTTTCTTAGCAGATGGTACAGGCTAAAGATAACATTATGTTAGGGTTAAAATGAGAGATAATTTGATTGTGGCTCCAGGAGGAAATACTCTAGAGCTGCTTCAGATCTAAGAATGAGCAAAACCGAAAAACAGCCTCCAGTCAAAGAAGCAACCAATTTCATTTAGACACTGATGAGAAATACCTTTCTGAACCCAGCTCGGCCTACCAGTGGTGAACCATTCTCCCCAATCTAATTTCTGATATAGTCTGCAATACCAACCCTGACAATAACTCTCAAGGAGAGATATATATACACACACATACATACACACAGCTGAAAAAACATATCACTGCGTATTATGACCACTGGTGTTGTAAGAGGGACACATTCAACTAGTAGGGGCAGCAGTAAAGCACACAGGGACACCCAGGAGCAGTCCAAGTAGGTTTGTCCTGCACTTTTATTCAGCAAGGTGGCAAACAAACACAATTTCAATACAAGAGGGCTTTGTACAGCAAGTCCACACTGTAGCACTACCCCTGTAGGAGCAAGTGGACATTTGCCCAGGTTCTTTTTCCCAGTAATCGCCCTGCAGTCAGGCACACGATCACAAGCGCTCTTTGGTTCAATGATGAGGCCAAGGGTGTTCTCTTTGATGTTTTTATTTTTGGGTAACTATGATAGGGGTGGGAAATTGTGTGGTATAGGCCAAAAAGAACTATGTACAAGATGAGGACAGTAAACTTCCTTCTGTAGACTTGAAGCAAAAGTCCTTGCAAAAGCAAACTGTGGACTTGCTTTGTACTGGAAACAGTTAAAAGCTCAAAAGCTTCTTCTTTAGAGCAATTTGTGAAGGGACTCTGCTCCAAGAATTACATAGACTGAGCTCTTCAGGACACCAGCCAGAGTCCTCTTTACACAATCACACGCAGCTAACTTTCTAGCACCAGAGAGGTGGCAGAAGGCCAGAAGTCTCTAAGATCTCTGTCGCAGTCTGTACTCACAAATGTTCTTGGAAAGTTGGTTGCCTCCTTACAACACCCATGCAACATCTTTCTCCTGTGATACCAGACTAGATCTTCAGACGACAGCCCCTCAGTCAGCTTTTAGCATCTAGACCCTCAGGTCACCCACCTGAGGCCTCAAAAACAGCAAAGATAGCCTAGGGGGCAAGCAGTCCCCCTCAGGTTGTATTCCTCTCCTACAGAAAAAGACCTGGAAGCTCTGTGTCTCAGAGTATTTATACAGACTCCCAGCAGCTATCTGGGCCACCCTTCCAGGAATTGGCCAGGGCTATAGGTATTCATGCTGCCTATTTTCCTTGCTCCACACCTATGTTCTAGAGAGATCCACAGTTCTCCAAAAAGCAGAGAGAGCAGTCAAACTTGCAGTAGCTTAGACACTGAACAAACCAAAATAATCAACACAGAACCATTGATCACAGTGAGCACAACTAAATTTGCCTAACAACAAAACAGCAGCTCCACTGGATATAGTGAGCCAGAACTAAATTTACGTAATCCTAGCACCTGTCTATGAGGGTGCTACAGAAGCATAAAACAAACAAAACATCTGCTAGCCTGAGCTACTAACTATACTTATGACAAATAATGACTAACAAGGTGTCCCTTGATGGGTTACAAAAAAAACAAAAAAACATACATCACTTGTACTTTTGTAATGTTCTGTTAGCACTCACCCAGCTCTCAGAGAGCATGAAAGAGAGAGCCCTAAGCATCTCTAGGCCCACATATATAAAAGCCTACACCTAGCCGTGACTAAAAATTAAGCTTGTCCACCAAGTCCTAGGAATGGAGTCTTTATCCCATCCAAAGCCCTACAAAGCCTCTGGTCAAGGAAATGATGGTTAGGGGTTATGGGCCCCAATATCATAGCAGATCACTTACAGACTCTCCAGATCCATGTCCAGCTTCACAGTGCTATTGTCAGCAATGTGTAGCACTCTTGCTCCATCACTGCTCCTGGTCTCATTCCAGCATCCTAGTTTTGGTTGTGATACATTCTCCCTGTCTGTCTTTCTGCAAGGTGATTGATCTGGCCAGTCTCTAGGTGGAGACCAAACCTGATTTAAGCCAGCCAAGCCTGCAGTTTCATGCTTGTGTGTGTTATATGTGCTCAAGCTCCATGTCTGTCCTGCTCTGCTGTTTGGATTTCCCTGTTTATGACCTTGGATTGGATATTGACTAATCACTAAACTCTGCTTGCCTTTTGACTATAGATTACTCTGAAACATGCCTGCCTTGTGCCTGGACTGTCATTGAATCTCTTTTGCCTTTCTGCCAACCGCAAGTACCTGTTTGCTGTGTTCGGTTTGTGCCTGCCCCAGCGTGGTAGCCAGTCATTATAGCATTGTGTAAGTTTTGGGGGCAACCCAGTACAGGTAGGCCTGCTTGCCTTATAGGAAAAGGGGCTGTGAAGAACACCTACCATATATACTCGAGTATAAGCCGAGTTTTTCAGCACATTTTTTGTGCTGAAAAACGGCCCCCTCGGCTTATACTCGAGTCAACGTTTGCAGATGTCTAGCAGGGGGCGCTGCTTCTAAAGCCAGTGCTTCTCAAATAGTGGGGCTCCGTCAAGGAGGGCACGTACAGGGGTGGGCAGAGGGCTGCTGTCTCTTACCTGGCTCCCACGATGATCCATCCAGGAAGCGCTGCTCCTTCCGTCACTCCGGCCACTCCCTCATTCCTGCCGCTCGGCTCCGCCTCCTCACCGGTGATTGGCCGCCAGAACTGTAGCTCAGGAAAGGTACACAGGCGGCCAATCACGGGCGAGGAGGCGGAGCCGAGCGGACCCGCAAAAATCGAGTGAGGGAAAAGCCGGTAAGTGTGCAGTGCAGAGGTGCTGCTGCAACCACATATGCTGGCTGCAGCAGCACCATACTGCAACAGGGGTCAGCAAGTGTCATTGGTGTCAGTGGGAGGAATAGTGCCGCATCATTGGTGTCACTGATACTAATGATGGGGCATTATTCCTCCCACTGACACCAACGATGGGGTACTATTCCTCCCACTGATACTAATGATGGGGCATTATTCCTCCCACTGACACCAACGATGGGGCACTATTCCTCCCAGTGATACCAATGATGGGGCACTATTCCTCCCACTGACACCAATAATGGGGCACTATTCCTCCCACTGATACCAATGATGGGGCACTATTCCTCCCACTGACACCAATGATGGGGCACTATTCCTCCCACTGATACCAATGATGGGGCACTATTTCAACTTACAGAGCTATTTTACTGTTTTTCGTTTAAATAAATATTCATGTGATTTTATTGGTCTCTATCTTTATTTTTTACATTGACTAGTAGGTGCCTCATTTCCCACCCTCGGCTTATACTCGAGTCAATAGTTTTTCCCAGTTTTTTGTGGTAAAATTAGGTACCTTGGCTTATTTTCGGGTCGGCTTATACTCGAATATATACGGTATATAAAAATATATATTAAATAAACACCCATCAGTGCCTGACCACCTGCATTAGGGGTAAGCATGATGGCCAGAACCATTAAGCCCCCAGTAACACTTTAGGCAGTAGTTTAGCTGGTTCTTAGACTTTCCTTTCTCCATTTTCTAGGCTTACTGCATCCTCCCAGTGAGTCACCAGGCCATTTTGAGAGACCCGCCTTCATCCTGGATATCTCCAGCAAGGGTCCTCCCCTGGGTCTAATCCATCAGGACCAACTCCAGGACCACTGGCAGCACATGTTAGCCTCACACAGGCTTTTGGGCCTAACAGCAGAGCTGCATCCTGCAGCACCTCCCCAGGCCTTAGCCTGGGGGAAGAGAGCGAGCAGAAGGCCTGTTCCAAACGTTATATCCTCCTCCAGCATGCACCAGTGGCCATGAACCTCATTCTGGGTTAGCTGAAGGAAATATAAATATTCCTGAATTATTCATCATGTGAAATCTCATTGCCATTGACACCTACTGGCAGCAGTTAGGAATCCAAACTCAACTGAAGCTTAGGAAAAAATTGGCTTATTCTACAGCAGCCATTTCTAATCAGGGTTCTGTAGAACCCTAGGGTTCCTCTAGAGCAGGGCTAAAACTTTCTGAGCTACTGAGCTACTAGCCAGGCCTTAAGAGTTACTCACCACCAGTTGCCCCACCCAACCCCTACTCTGCCCCACCCC